>NC_092688.1:41090810-41430810 GCF_964275005.1 Diadema setosum | reverse complement strand
AAAACCAATTTTTATCAAACAAACTTGAATTCCTCTTAGAATTGTATGCACTTGCATATTTCATAAGAGATTTCTCATTATCTCATAAAAAAAGTTGAAGCCTGAAGACCCATTTCCAACAAAACTATTCCATCCCTTTATGGATGATCATCCTGAGAATAAACAATCTGAATTTGTTCATTGTTTACATACTTTCAAAACATTTTTTTTTTTCAACAGTGTCACTATATTGCATTGGCCTGGCATTTTGTTTTTGTAACATCCAGTCCTGTCCTATATTAGTATTTGCTGTAGGTTTAACCTTTACATTGTACGAATTATGTGAATGCAAAACAAGGAAACATTTCAAACTGGATTAAAGCCTTATATACAGCTCTGTTTAACTTCCTCATGTTCCTCTTCCCAGAGCTCTGTGAGCCATTTTGTCCAATTTTGTGCTTAGCTTTGCCAGTTTCTCATAACTTAGTTATTGGGTGTGCTTCACTACATCTGGCAGCCACCAGGACTGGTTAGTAGAAATATGAATTCGCATGCACTGGAAACTATTGAATTAATGTCTTCCTCTGTGAAGGCTGAATGCAGAATAATCATTTTCATTTTACCATTTTCTAAGCTTGATAAATTTGCAGTATGAAGAAAGAATTTGTTTTTTCTTTTTTTGCAACTGATTGACAAACTGCCCTACATCGACGTAAATAAGCACTGAATTGATCAGTGTTTTGGTAATATCCGTGATAAAATATCATGGGCGTACATACTCGAGCAGGATTCGAACCTACGCCCTCCTGATCACTGGACAGGCATCATCTCCACTAGACCACCGAGCTTTCGCCCGACAGCAAGTGTTGGTTCTAATCCTTATAGCATGCAGCGGGTACTGCGTAATTATTCAAATTCATGAAATTCTTCCATCGAGATGTTTTCATTGCAAATGATTGACAAATGCCCTACATCAACTTATTTATGTCGATGTAGGGCAATTTGTCAATCAGTTGCAATGAAAACATCTCGACGGAAGAATTTCAACAATTTAAATAAGATTTTTATTGTTGTTGATTTCTTTTAAGGAATAGTGATTGTGCAAGAGTGAATACATATTTTGCTGTTTTGTTTTGTAATTGAGTAGAATAATACAGACTGAATAGCAATGTAAGGTTCAGCGACTACATAGTCAGAACGAATGTACCAAGAGAGTAAACTCTTTTCACTAAGGATACTGTAAATACTGACATGTTCGCATTATATTGTACATATATTGATACATATGTACAGTGTATTATCACCACTGGTGGTTCATTCAACCTTGTAGTAAGTTGTTAATATCTCACTTTTGTTGTCTTCTCATTATCGGTATGATTGCAAACAGTTTTTAAAATGATACAAACTTTCAGAAGAAAATGTGAGTTCTCAAACAAACTTCTTTGTTAAAATATTGCCTGAAATGAGATCTCAAGACAAAAAAAAAAGAAGAAAAAAGTAGGCCCTACTAGTGCCAGTATTCTCTTAAAATTGCAATGCTGGAGTGCTGGCCTTAGATGGTGGATGCAGGGCAAAGTCTTGTTTCCATTTTTTCTCAATATTTTGGTTACTGAATTGCAATTGAGAGCCTATTCCAAGGCTGCACACTGGTACTGGTCAGACAGTCCCTGACCAGTAAAAATCAGTGTTGAACCAGGTCTTGGACCAGTAACTTTTCCAGGAATAGATGAGTAAAATATAAAAAAAAAAACTGGGTACCTACTGATCCGACAGACAGGTTGAACCAGTAGAAAAAATGGGTTAGTCAGCAGCCCTGCCTATTCACAGAATTCACCATAATTAACACTCCCCCGTAAATTTTAGCATTATACAGTAACACTGATAAAAGTCAAACACCAAATTTTATCTTATTATAACTCCACAGGACCTGCAGAATCTTGAAGATGAACACTTTGAAAACTTGGATGAGTGGAAGGGACTGCTGGCAAAGGCTCGCAAGGAGAACGCGGCACTCAAACAGCAGCTCAACGTCAAAGAGGGGGAGGTTTCACAAGAAAAAGGTGGGTGTCCAGGACTTGTCCAATTATTCTGTGATTGTCCCTTTAAGAGAAACTGTGCTTCATGTTCAAGCATGCTGTAACATATATACGGTGTAAAAGAAATTGTCAGTGAAAGTTTCTTAACCCGTTGAGGACGAATACTGAGTATACTTGGGCAGGTGTCTATATGGGAAATGCGTGTTGTAGCAAAATCAGTCCATCCTCAATGGGTTGAAGATGGTGCAACGAGTGGGAGAGTAGTGATGTTGTGACACCGTGGCCTCATTTGCTAACTTATTATGAAATATCCGAACAATATGATTTTGATGTTTGACTTTAACTTGTTTCACGGCTTACTATGCTTGTGCCGTTTCTGTTTCAAGCCTTTAAAGGACAAGTTCATCTTTATTAACATAAGGATTGAGAGAATGTAGCAATATTAGTAGAACACATCATTGAAAGTTTTAGGAAAATCGGACAACCCGTTCAAAAAATATGAATTTTTGAAGTTTTTGTGCAGTCACCGCTGGATGAGAAGACTACTGTAGTGTATGATGTCACATGCGTACAACAATATAGGAAAATATAAAGAGAATTTCACAAAATTTCATCTTTTGAAAAAAGTACGCATTCCCTTGACTCGTTACTGACATATGTTATGGGTAATAATATTCCCATTGCCTTTAGAAAGAGGCAAGTCAAGTGCTCTTTTATTATGCGAAAAAAGTGAAAATATGTTGAATTTTCTTTACATTTTCTTTATACTGTTGTACTCATATGACATCACGAGCCCTAGTAGTCTCCTCATACAGCGGTTCCAACACAAAAATTTTTAAAATTCATAACTTTTGCATCGATTGTCCAATTTTCCTCAAACTGTCACTGATGTATTCTACTAATATTGCTGCATTCCCTCAATCCTTATGTTTATGAAGGTGAACTTGTCCTTTAAGAGTAAACTAATTTCTTGCAAATTTTATTATGTCATTATAGAGTCAGAAAACCTAAACAATAAATGCTCCATTAATGCTCAGTTAATATACAGTATAGGCCTTCAATTACCTTGTTGGGTTTTGTTTTTTGTTTGGGTTTTTGTCTGTATTGATGAGTTTTCACGAGAGGATACTGTAAATTGCCAATGAATGAGAAGTTTTTATCTGCAAGTTAAGGAAACCCTCTGCAGTGTTGTCTCATACACATTATATAAATGTATGGAGGGTAACCTACTACAGCATACAGTAAAGAAAACAAGGGATGTTGGTAATCATGCTCATTTTAATTCATCTTTTTTTTTAATCGGGTGAACAGCTCATGAGCAGGAGGCTCTCAAAGTGCTGATGAAGCTCAAAGAGACGGTGGACAAGCAACGGGACGAGATTCGGGCAAAAGACAGCGAACTCCGGGCCAAGAATCTGGACGTTGAAGCGGTAAGGGGAGTGTGAGAGGGACTGCATGATGTACAGTACAAGTTATAGTCATGATGGATCCTCAAATTGGCAATAAAACAACGTGGATTTTATCTCACATTTGGGACCCTCATCCGAACTTGCCACTTAGTTACCCTGACTCTTGGCAAGACAACCTACTTCCAGAGTGCTTTTTTTTTTTTGCCCTTTCAGCTAAAAATGTTTCACCCTTGTTTCGCCAGTGTACAAATAAATGCTCGCTCATCTTTTACCAGTGAAAAATTCCAGCTTTTGATCTTGTCATGTGACTCTACCACTTGCAAGCATAAATATTATTACAAGTGTCTACATGTATGTCTTACACCTTTCAAGGATACTGTGCATCCTTCTACAAGGAGTAGGGCAATACCACTACATACAACAGTAACAAGTTTTGAGGGATGCATACTTCCACGTGCATTTCTGGTACCAGCATTAATAGTGGATCAAAAGAGTGTTGGTTTTGGTTTTACAAGGAATAGGGCAATAGCAATTTTTACAAGTACAGCAACAGGAACTTTAGAGGGATGCAATTTCTAGTAGCAGTGATAGCTGGACCCTTGTGGTTTTACAAGGAGTAGGGCATTATAAGTACTATAAATACAACAACAACAACAAGTTTTGAGGGAGGGTGCAAACTTCCAAGTACTTTTTCTGGTGAACTATGTAAACCATGAATCAAAATACCTGTAGTACCTGCAGTTTGGGTCTGTTTTATTTTTTCATATACTATTGATATTGCAACGTGGCATTAAAAAAAAAAAAAAAAAAAAACAAGGAAAGAAAGCATAGGTGCTGTCAATCATTTTGTAGACATGTCCTCATTATCAGAAGTGCCCATCCCAAGAAATGTGTGTCGGTTAAACAAACAAAGTAGGAGAAGATCTATGTATTGCCCGATATCAGAGTTCGATGTGTGCCTATATACCACACTGTTCAGTGTATGTGACATTAATCTTTTTGGCCTTTCCTTCAGTGTAGTCATGAATGCCTTATAAATCTTATTAAGTGATGCAGGTTGAAAAACACATACACATACATCAAAATACCTGTAGTACCTGCAGTTTGGGTCTGTTTTATTTTTTCATATACTATTGATATTGCAACGTGGCATTAAAAAAAAAAAAAACAAGGAAAGAAAGCATAGGTGCTGTCAATCATTTTGTAGACATGTCCTCATTATCAGAAGTGCCCATCCCAAGAAATGTGTGTCGGTTAAACAAACAAAGTAGGAGAAGATCTATGTATTGCCTGATATCAGAGTTCGATGTGTGCCTATATACCACACTGTTCAGTGTATGTGACATTAATCTTTTTGGCCTTTCCTTCAGTGTAGTCATGAATGCCTTATAAATCTTATTAAGTGATGCAGGTTGAAAAACACATACACATACATCAAAATACCTGTAGTACCTGCAGTTTGGGTCTGTTTTATTTTTTCATATACTATTGATATTGCAACGTGGCATTAAAAAAAAAAAAACAAGGAAAGAAAGCATAGGTGCTGTCAATCATTTTGTAGACATGTCCTCATTATCAGAAGTGCCCATCCCAAGAAATGTGTGTCGGTTAAACAAACAAAGTAGGAGAAGATCTATGTATTGCCTGATATCAGAGTTCGATGTGTGCCTATACATATATACCACACTGTTCAGTGTATGTGACATTAATCTTTTTGGCCTTTCCTTCAGTGTAGTCATGAATGCCTTATAAATCTTATTAAGTGATGCAGGTTGAAAAACACATACTTTATTAACCTAGAACCTGCCATATCAGTGGTATTCATAAGTGAGAAGGTTTTTCTTTTGTATTTACACGAGTGGTTTGATTGAATTTAAAGGTCCACAATGTATGGTTTAAGAATACTGGTAGGTAACACTTTACACTGGCACTGGTCCAACAGTCCCAGACTGATAAAAATCACTATCAGGCCAGCAACTTTTCAGCAACTGCCAAATTTGCTGGTTCGACATTACCGATAAAAGCAAAGAATGACATTGTCATTGAAAGAGAAGAACAGGACTAATCAATTTAGGTTGGGACCAGTAAAAATGAAAAAAGAAAGAAAAAAAAAAAACAACCTGAGCACATACTGGTTCGACAGGGACAGGTCGGACCAGTAGAAAAAAAAAAAAATGGGTCAGTGTGCAGCCCTGGAATAGGCTAACATTCTTTTCCTGGTTTTATTTTTTTTTTTTTTGCAAGTAAGACAATGAAAGAGTGATCACACTTCCATGTTATCATTAGAGTCTGTGAAGTAAAAAAAATACTTAACCCCATATGAATTCATTAAACCTTGAGACAAGACCTATACCATATAATGTAGATCAAGGACTGTATGCTGATATTTAATTGATAACCCCTCAAAATTAAAAATATTGACATTCATTCAGTTCATGTGCCTTTTGTTGGTGACAGTTTCAGAAGCGCCTTTTTAAAACCAGGGAGGTGAACCCCTCCCTGGTAAAACACATCCTAGTGCATTTCTGCTCTAGACGTATAACTTCATTTTCACTCATACACCAGTAATGCTCCCTCAGTACACTGTACACAGCTTCATTTTGATGTTCTTGTACCTGTATGATATTGTACTATATCACCCCAAACTATCAAAGTTTGTTTGGTGGTGGACCTCAATCTTGCAGACATTTACAGTATGCCATTAACACAGCAGAGTAATCAGTTTACAAAAATAACCATGCATTGGAGTGTTCCAGAATGACGACACATGTACAATACTGATAAGATATATAAGTGGGTCGTTCTCTGAACGAGAGAATGCCGCCGCACCGAGCATCACGTCGCGATTAACGGCGGTATAACAGATTTTGACATCATCGTTGTGTTTGCCTTTTTATGATATCAGCATCACTGGTTCCGCAAGGAGGAGGAATCGGTGTAAGAATGGGAGAACAAACCATGGAGTAGATCCATGAACCAGCCATGCTAGCTCTCTGAGCAGATGTTGAGTTCATACATTTATAAAACTTCGTCTCACTGTATTGTTACCATAAGTGACTTGCATGTCTACAATGAGACCCATACTGGCTTTTGGACCCACATTGTGGGCTCGTTAGTGGGTGAGGGCTCAAGGTTGGCGGAGGTCCATGTATCAAAGGGTGAAATACCGTACCATCTGGTGAACTCCCAGTGCTGTGCTTAAAAGGCACAAATAGTTCTTGAGGCATGTATGTAAGATTGGTGTTAGGGATTGAGGCTTAGGATCGGGAAGACAAGAAAAAATTACTACAGGGGTCATACAATTTTGGTTGAGACCTAACATCAGGCTTTTTTCTCTTTTTTGGTGAGATAATGAGAAACTTCCTATGAAATATGAAAGAGCATACACCTTTCAAGAAGGAGACGATGTTTAGGATAGATTTAGGAGAAGGATTCAATGATGAAAATTGGTCTTGAAATGGCTGAGATATCTACAACAACAACAAAATGATCTTAATAAGATTGACAGGCCACAACTTTTATTAGGATCTCTTTGTTTTACTTTGTTTTTATATATATTTCAGTCATTTCAAAACTGATTTTCATCAATAAGCTTTTGATTCCCTTCGAATTGTATGCTCTTTAACACTTCATAGAGTGGTTTCTAAATATCTCACAGAACAAGCTGAATCCTCACCTCAACCAGTACTGTACAGTCCCTTTTGTGTGGTTTGGGACTTACACTGTAGGTGTGTGATTTCATTTGTATGGTCTGGATATGATGAGGATTATTAGCAAAAAAAAAAAAAAAACTTTGTTAATTCAACCATGTTCACAACACTCACAATAGTGGAAAGTGTATGGATGAAATGACAATAAATCTGTTTCCAACAGATAAAGTCAGGTAGACAGGGTGGTTGGGCTTATGAGGTCATAGGACTTTGGTCTGGCATACGGCACAATTTGATCTCTTGTCTAACCAACACACATGCACACACACACACACACACACCATCAAAAATTTATTATTAGAATGAAGATTCTTTGTGGCCTTGGGCCCTGTCATTTCATCACATTGTTTTGCATTGTCATCAAATGCCCTCTTCCCAAATTGTCTTCCGTTCGGCTTGATATGACCACATCATCATGTCAGTGATCCTTTTGCTTTGTCACTCGACATAGGACACTGACGTACATCCTGGAAATACCACTGGAACGAGGACAAAAGAAATAAAAGATAACAGCGTTTGAGAGCACTCAGTAACTTCCTCTTCAAGTGAAATGTTGGCAATGGTTTTACAGGCGAATTTGTGTGTGTAGGTGGATCCTATGTTTGGCAGTCTGCTTAAGTGGAATGTTCTATTCACTCCCTCTCTCTCTCTCTCTGTATGTCTGTCTTTGTCACTTTCTTCCCCTCTTCCTGGAATGTACACGTTTTGCATGCCTTTAAATGTTTGTGACCCATCACTGCAAAATGCTGATAGTCTTGTTGAACACCTACATGTAAATTATGATTGATCATTATTTCATTTGTCAGATCGTGAGTTGTCCAAGAATATTAACTATTTTCCACTGTATTTTCAATTAATCTACCACACTGTAGGAGGAAAGTTTACCACTAGACCAGGCCAGTTTACAGAATATCAGCTTTATGAATTTTTCAGGAACTCAGATGTAAGTGTACACTACAGGAGGTTAGGTGTTCCGACACACTACAGAATATTGTAGGTCATTTCAATTATCCAAATCTGACATGCTCCATACAAATGGAAACATTTAGATTTTTAAACATTCTCAGACTTTGAACTTGAGATACAAAGTACAGCACATGAAGGCATGATTTCAAAGTTTGTAGATTTTTTGTACTGATATCATGGACTGTATTTGTTTTCAGACACATTACCTGTACTCATTGTTTTACAGTCTCTCAGCTAGAATGTGTGTATGACTTTGTTGGGGGTATTGATTTTAGTGGGTGATCACACTTCATTGCCTTTGCAAGTCTAAACTCTGCAGTGATGTTCATTGTACAATATTATATTTAAAGAAAAACAAGAGAAATATTTAGACAGATTAGTTTAGGAATATGCCAGACAGTGTCTGGTGTAATCTATAGGACCTACACTATTGTGTATCCATACCCTGTATTGTAAACATGATGGTCTCTGATTTTTCCTGTATGTAGGTTGTTAGCATACTGTCTCGACACACTGTTTCACAAATGCCAGTAATTCAGACAGAGACAAGAACATACTATGGACTACAGCATGTAATCTATCCAGCCAGCACCCTTGATAATCATGTTAAAAAAAAAAAAAAAAAAAAAAAAAAGTGGTAGTCTACAGAGAAACAGAGACAAATTGGACAAATTGATCTTTAGCAAAATGTAGGGTCTGCAATGTCAAGACTATTCCCAGTCACATGAGCTGCTGCTTCTGAAGTGCCTATTATTGATCAACAAACATCTGGCAGGTTTTGAGTGTCATGCTGCTATTTAAAGGAGACAGACTGGCAGGGACGTATCAACTTTCTCTGTTCATCATTCAGCTGTCACAGTGTTGTCAAGTTTATGTGAAGTTCATATCCAGCACATTATTTGATAAAATCAAATAATGTTATGAAAAGAATTAGGGGGTACCGGAGGGTGTCTTGAAGATAGACTACCTGACAGTTATGCTCCCATCATAGCCCACAGAGAGAAAATATTTCTGAATGATGGCTTAGACAAAGATAATTACATTGAAAATGTACATTGCAGGACACTGACCTTTCATATATGCGTATACCTCCTTGTATATGTGTGCACAAATGGTGTATATTGTATGTGGATATCAATGATTTTGTAGGGCTTTGAAATTTGCAAAAGTGCTATCACATGGTATTCAAACATCTAGGATGTGAAATACATAGTCACTTTGTGCTTGGTGAACATTACACTGCATCTGAACTAATGACTATCTATAGAGACATACTTCATTACATTCATGGACAGACAATTTGGTCGTACAGTATGTAGGTGATATCTTTTTAATCTTGTATTCTGAAGAGTGTTTTTTTTTTTTTTTTTTTCATGTGAAGGGGGAGGGGATACAACATAGTATGATCTGTGTTTCATGGTAGTATTTTAATACCCCTCAGCTGGATAAGAATTCACAATGAACTGAAATAATTTGGAGATATACTAGAAACAGAACAGTGAAAGATACATGACGTACAATGTATGGACATTAGATTCTAGCATGAATTAGAAAGTCATCACATGTTTTATAGATAAAGTGGCATCAGTCACATTCATATTTATGTGAAAATTTGACAAAGGGATATCGTCCTTGTTTTTCTAATCTTTTTTTTTTTTTTATTTCACATGAAGCTGTACCTTAACTGACTTTAAAATGATAAACTTTTTGTAATGAATTAAAATTTGAATTACATATAATGACTTTATAAAGGGGATGCTAATATTTATTGAAAATCAACATTCAGATATTGGCATAGCTGTGTAGGGTTTCTTTCATTATTATGATGCCCTCTCTTTTTTGTAGCTTTACTCTTTTTGACATTGTCTACTTTAACATATAATGAATTTTCCCCAAAACAGAGTTTGTAACAATCATTTTATTGTACTGCTTCCCATCAAAAGGTAGGAAGATCATATCCCCTGAATAGATTGTTCACAGTTCTATACTGCGAGCCATTGTATCTCCCGTGGTGTCAAGAGCCCTCTAAAGTGATGAGTCCATGGGTGTCATTGGCCACCATAGTTAACATGTCAGATGAGATCTGCACATGTGTACTATACAGTTCAAATGCACCCAGCAGGTCCGTCAGAAAAGGTCACCCGTTTGGACCAAATATCAACAGAGTTAAAGGGAGCAGTCAGATCTCTAGACGTGAAGGTACACTGTATGTATGTATCAGACAGCTAATATTGTTGCTTGATGATGTCACTCCCTTGGGGGAAAATAATCTCTCATAAAAAGGTTTCTCTTCATTATTTCTTAGAGAGACATTGTAAAACATGCAAGGATGGTGCAGTCTTGTGCTGACCCAGACAGACTGGAAAATTTTGAGTTAAAGGGAAGGCAAACCCAAAGAGCAATGTGGATTGAGTAAAAGCATTAGCATTAATAGAACACATCATTGAAAATTTGAGAAAAATCGGACTATCGATACAAAAGTTATGAATTTTTAACGTTTTGGTGTTGGAACCGCTGGATGAGGAGACTACTAGAGGTTATGACGTATTAGTGGACAACAATATAAAGAAAATATAAAAGGAATTTCACAAAAATTCCTTTTTCTACCAAAGTGAAAGAGCTCTTGACTAACCACTTTCAGAAAGCAGGGTGAATAAGTGCTACCCCTCACATAGGTCAGTACCAAATTGAGGGAATGTGCAATTTTCATGAAAAATGAATTTTTACTGATTTCCCTTTATATTTTCTTTATATTGTAGTCCACTCATACGTCATAACCTCTAGCAGTCTCCTTTCCCAGCAGTTCCAACACCAAAACTTTAACAATTCATAACTTTTGCATCGATTGCCCGATTTTCCTCAAACTTTCACTGATGTGTTCTACTAATATTACTGCTTTCACTCAATCCACATTATTATTGGGGTTTACGTTCCCTTTAAGCAAACATGATTCAAATCATCATGTTATGATTTGAAAATGTTCTGTGTAGCACTGCAGACAAATATCACTCTGCTACGTGGTGATTTTCCAGCTCTAAACCGAGGAGCACCAAATGCACTAATTTTCCACAAGCACTCATAAAATAAGGGGAATAAAGACTCTACCAGTCTCATATCTGTCTATAAAGTGGACCAGCCCGAGCCATGTCACTTTTTTAGTGCCAAAGATGCTATTAAAAATGAATCTGGAAACACAGAGTAGTCATACAAGCCTGTTGAAAACTTTTGAGTTTGGTTGATGAGCTATAAGGGTGGACCCCTCTACAAAGTACACCTCATTTGGAGGCTGGAAAATTTAGAGGGACTACATTTTGTTTTGCCATAGATTCAGAAAAAAGACATGAAATCTTTTAGGAGTGAAATCATAGTCGTACTTTGAGGGTCGCTTTAGAAGCAGAGTTTGAGCAGAAAAACGAGACAAGCAATACAAAACTTGCAAATTTCTAGACTGAAGTGAAATAAGTTGGTTTATTTAGATATGAGACATAATTGATAATTTTAATCTTTATTTTTAACTATTAGTATGGAGAATTGTTTACAGATGTGAGACCAACTATGTTCTATCTAACAGCAACTTGATATCCATTCAAATCTGAATTCAAAATTTCCGAACTGGTTGGAAATAAGTTGGTTCACTTTGCCAAGATACAAACACAAAAGATACTGAACATTTTGTGTATTTATTTTTAGCAGTGGAGAATCAGTTTTACTGAGAGTGCCAGACCTACCATGTTCTGTCTACCAGCACCTTCTCCATTCTAATCTGAAAGAGAACCCTACCGACAGTGTGATCATATGGTCAATCCCATCACTCAGTTGATATTGGCTGTGTGTCTTAATTTATCGCCTGTCAGACATCTGCAGAAAGAGTATAATTGGAGAATGAAAATGAAAGTACTTTTTGAATGTGAAAGAGGATTCAGAAATAATGATGGTGATCATGATAATCTTATATATCTGGATTTCTTCAGTGCAGTATAGTCATTGAGGCAATTCATTTTTTATGATGATTCTTTCTTTCAGATAAAAAAAAAAGTTTGAATCTGCCATCAATCTGTGGGCCCATATGGCAAATGCCTGATCGTTTTTAGCTCACCTGAGCCAAAGGCTCAAGTGAGCTATTGCTAACACTCTTCGTGCGGCGTCTGTCGTGCGTCGTGCGTAAACTTTTAACATTTTCATCTTCTTCTTGAAAACCCCATGACCAATTTTCACCAAACTTGGCAGGTAGCTTCCTTAGGGGGTTAGGATCTCAATTTGTTAAAATGGGCACCATGCCCCATCCAGGGGGCTACCGGCTCCCGGGGGGAATCAGAAGGGATAGAGCTAAGTAGATACTATGGGTTAGTACATAATGCAGTTTCAAGTTTGTTCATGGGCAGATCCAGGGGTGCCCCCATGGGGGCAGGGGGGGGGGAATGGGGAGGTCCAAATTGGGGCCTAAATTGTACATTTTCATCTTCTTGAAAACTTCACAATGGATTTTCACCAAACTTGGCAGGTAGCATCCCTAGGGGGTTAGGATCTCAGTTTGTTAAATGGGCACCATGCCCCACCCGGGGGACCCCCACCCCCCCCCCCCCCCCAAATTAAGGAATCTTTAAAAATCTTCTCTAGAATTTTCATCTTCTACTTGAGAATGCCTGGTCTAATTTTAGTAGAGCTGTATGTAATTAAGATTAGTAACTGCGTGAAAGGTAAATTTGCGATACTCAGGTGAGCGCTAGACCCCTGGGTCTCTTGTTTTGTTTTGTTTTTTTGTTTTTGTTTTTTATTGGTGATGTTCATAATACCAGTGAATAAGTGCTCATCAGATATTAGAGGTATAATTCATTTTGACACAAACTTCTCATTTTTTACATATCTGCTACACACATTTTTCATAGACACTTGCTTGAGTATACTCAAGGACTTGTCCTCAATGGGTTAATACCCTGCAGTGGTTCAGAAGAGAAAGAAACATGACAATTATCATTGTTATTATTGATAATAGGAATGGTGCGTAGATATGAATGTACCTGTTCCTCTTTCATTCACATCATTCTATGATGTAAAATACCGATTCCACAGGTAGAAGACACTGTTCCTGTACGATGAAACAAATATTGTGCAATCCCACAGTCTGAAGGAGGAAGCTCACCACCTGTGAGCAACAAGAGAACTTTGTGAATCCATGGATATTTTGCTTTTGTTGAATGAAACATGATAGTGATAATGTACTTTAATATATAAAAGGATAACATTGCAGGCTCTCATGTCTTTTATTAGTCGAACATAATCACTTCCTTTTGGGTTGTGTTGCATGATGTTTAGTACTAATAGCTCATTTCTGTCATAAGGAGTGCCAGATACGAGAAAGTGTCATTAATCCTTTCCTGCAATCCATAAATTTAGTATGACTGCATACAGCGTTTTACTTTTTATTTTTCCTCAGTCTGGCATGAGCATCCTAATGTACCTGTCCAGAAATATTTGTAACATCACTGATTACCTCCGCCAAGGGAGGAGGTTATGTTTTCATTACCGTTGGTTTGTTTGTTCGTTTGTTCATTTGTTAGTTAGTTTGTCAGTGTGCAAAATAACTCAAAAAGTAGTTAACGGATTGGGATGAAACTTGCAGGAAAGGTTGAGAATGACACAAGTAACAAACGATTAACTTTTGGTAGAGATCCAAGAATTTTGGGGGAATTTATGAAGGATTTTTGATATTTTGGCAGGTACACTGTAGGGTCAATGAACTTGGGAGTTCAGGCTGCGCGTATTTGAGGTTTGCATGCTTGCACTAAAGTGCGTGCTCTAGTTTCTACTAGGGCGAGGCGCCGTGCAGCTGAGGGTTTATGACGTAACAAAGGCTTCTATATTGGGAAATCGGGCGGCTTTCAGCACACAATGCTATAAGTACCGGTACGTATGGGTGGAAATCACTGATATCTCTGTGGAAGAACAAGATCAGTGGTGGAAATGAGCTGCATGCTTGGCGGAGGTCTGCGCTCTCAGAGTGCTTCTCTAGTTTATTCATGCTTCAGGTCTTCTATACTGTGACACACTACCTTGTACACGTGTACATAACAGAAATGTAATCTTGGCAACATGTAACATTTTTCTTTTTAAGTGAATCAGGATGCTGTCAGCCATTTTCAGTTTTTACTTGGTTATTCTGCATCATTTGTTTAATACATATTTAAAGAACATGGAACACGCTTACTTCACAAATATGGACTAGTGTAGAATTACACTGTATAGTCACACACACTATGGATTCTCAGTCTGTCTTGTAAAGATAAGGGTTAGGGTTAGATAAGACATTGTACAATGTGCACATACTGCTCTACTTTTATCTAAAGTTAGGTATGAGCTCATCATTCACATCTGTGTGAAGTATTGTATGGGGAGCCATGGTTGTGGGACATTATTATGCTGGGGGTATTTATCCCCTTCTTCAGTGATATTTTTAGTTTTCTCTGTATGTGGTTATCCTGAATATCTCTGTAAAATACAGAAATATGGGTACTGCACTATATTAAGGCAGGGGTATTTATCACATTCAGTGATATGTCTGGTTTTCTCTGTATGTGAACATCCTGAATATCTATGTAAACCCTTGTAAAAAAATACCATGGTTTGACTATGAGGCATAACCATGGTTTTACATTGGATTCATCCATGGTTTAACCATAGTGCAATATGGTTTGATTATGGTCAAACCATGGTGCACTAATGTTTAACCATAGTTTAACAATAGTTAAACAATAGTGCACTATGGTTAAACCATGGTATCTACGGTTAAACCATAGGTTTAGCATGGGTTAACCATGGTAACCATGGTATAAAGGTGGTAAATTGGAACGCACTTACCATGACATTACTGTGGTATTACCATGGTCACTACTGTGGTTCTACAGTACCAAAACCATGGTTAAGAAAAAGTAAAACCATGGTTAAGGAAGTGTGAAACCATGGTTAGAAAATGGTGAAACTATGGTTAGGAAAAGATTAAACCATGGCAAACTTATGGTTTAACCATAGTGCAATATGGTTTAATTATGGTCAAACCATGGTGCACTAGTGTTTAACCATAGTTTAACAATAGTTAAACAATAGTGCACTATGGTTAAACCATGGTATCTACGGTTAAACCATAGGTTTAGCATGGGTTAACCATGGTAACCATGGTATAAAGGTGGTAAATTGGAACGCACTTACCATGACATTACTGTGGTATTACCATGGTCACTACTGTGTTTCTACCAAGCCAAAACCATGGTTAAGAAAAAGTGATACCATGGTAAAGGAAGTGTAAAACCACAGTTAGGAAATGGTGAAACTACGGTTAGGAAATGGTGAAACTACGGTTAGGAAAAGATGAAACCATGATAAACTCATGGTTTAACCATAGGGCAATATGGTTTAATTATGGTCAAACCATGGTGCACTAGTGTTAAACCATAGTTTAACCATAGTCAAACAATGGTGCACTATTGTCAAACCATGGTAACCACGGTTAAACCATAGGTTTAGCATGGGTTAACCATGGTTTAAAGGTGGTAAATTGGAACGCACTTACCATGACATTACTGTGGTTTTACCATGGTCACTAACTTGTGTTTCTACCGTGCCCAAACCATGGTTACGAAGAAGTGAAACCATGGTTAAGGAAGTGTAAAACCATGGTTAGGTAAAGGTGAAAGTTTGGTTAGGAAAAGATGAAAACATGGTTTTACAGCTGCCAAACCACAGAATTACAACCAAAATCACGATACAACCATGATCCATTGTACATAGTAAACCCACTATTTAACCACAGTGCAATATCATAGAAAAATGTATTTTTAACTACAGTTGTATTTCACAAGTACTTTGAGAAACCATGGGGAAAATTAGTTGGAGAAATATATTTTTCCACAATTGCTTTGCTATTTGATGAATAATGATCAATAAATAGCACAGTAGAGTCTTCACATAAAGTGATGAAATAAAAATATTTTCAGTAAATTACCTGGAGCAGAATAATAATTCTTACAATTCCTATACATATGTATTGTGATACAGTACATTTGTAAACATGTATATGAACCTGGACTCTGAAACAGGAGAAAACCAATTCTCTATTTTCCTTCTAGCTATAGTCTAAAAAATATGTACAGCTGTATTTAAAAACTGACTTCCATGTGTGTGTTGGTGGATGGGTGCAGATTGTAAGTGTTAATTGATTCACTGTTTAATAAAAAAAGCTATATGTAGCAACGAGTAGGTCGATGCTCTTACCAGCATTGACTTTCACACAGCCAAAGCTCTCCCCAAAACATACATGTATATCGAATACACTATGGCCAAATTGAGGAAACCAATAAGTCCCAATTTTTATGGCCTAGTCATGTGTATTCCTCTGAACATGCAGAAGTCAAACATTGCCCAATTTGATGCGCTTTTTCAGTCAAAACTGACTGACTGGAGTTGACTGTACTGTCATTAGCATTTAAAGGCGCATAGACCCGGTGGTTTGCTTGCGTACATGGCGCACGGCACAAGCTTCCTTGAGAGACCTATGCTATCGACTCCTCTTTATCGTTAGCGTACACGGCGCACGGCACAAGCTTCCTTGAGAGACCTATGCTATCGACTCCTCTTTATCGTTAGCGCTTACGCTTTGACCCATTTCCATGAGTCCGAAGTAGTCCAATCCACTGCTGATGATGACAGCTTTAATATTTTTTTCTCTGAAGTCAAACAAAGAAGCATGCACCCTGGCATTCAAATTCTACGGACTGTCTGACACGCAGAGAAGACAATGAAGGCAACATTACCTAGCAACACCTACGCGCTTTACCGTTGACGACAGCTCAATTTTGGCAGTCTTTGTATCAATGCTAATGGTGATCGGCACTCTCATCCAAAAGCGCTGCAGCAACTACCGGGTCTAGGCACCTTTAAAATAAGAAAGTACACAAGGGTAGAAACAGTCAACTATGATTATACATTCAAAAGTTATTTTTCAGCAGCTGGGTGTGAGAAGTCAAAGTATCATACAAATATCACATTATTTCCAGTTGCAAAACTGTAGGTTTATGTAAACAAATCAATGAAGAAAATGTACTCTTACTGAACCTCAGTCAACAAATAAGACATAAGAATGCACATTTGCTCACTTTGCTGTTACGTTTGAAAAGTAGCTTTTTATTGCTTCATGAGCAGCATCTTGACTGTACGTAGGTATGGCTTATTGCCAGTCACATGATTTAAAACTATAACAATATCACCTGCAAAGAATTAGTCGGATAATTAAATACAGTGTACATATATTAGTGCATGTTTGATGTACATGATCATTTGTAGCTTTGTATAGATAATGCGAATTTGGACTTAAGTGACACCAGGAGCACTGGACAACAGAACAAAACAGCATCCAAAAAAAAAAAATTTTCTAGCAACCAACAGTCCTGACATGAGAGCATACATGCACACTTCACATGCTTTGAAAACTGTCCTTGTACTTCTACTGTCCAAGACTATCCAGCAGTAAGCTTTGGTGCAACTTCTGGATGAGGCTTCGCAGGAACTAGGTCTTGATATAGCTTGGTTAGTGTGCCCTTTGTCGTTGTGGAGCCTTGAGATGTCCTTCTTTTGCAACCGTGAGCCGTGAGAATTTTCTTGGGGAAGATCACTCCTGCAACCAACTGAGAATTTATTTATTACGCTAGTATCTTTTAAAAATAATAATAACATGTAGTACGTGTTAAACTCTACTTCAAATACTCAACACACAAAATTCTTGCACAGAATAGCTACCTTGCAAAAAACATAAGAAGAATGGGATTAGATTGATGTGGTACACCTAGCCATCATTTCATCACTCTAATGTGCTGGAGAGATACTGTTTAAAATGCAGTGTACTTTTACAATCATTTTAACCCCTAAGTGCCACATACAGGTGAAGCCATTACATTCAACATTCCATATCATGTATTGTGCACAAATTGCCTAGAGTAATTTGATGTTTTTCAAAAATTGATCACATTCTATTTTAAGCAGGTTGCCAATATTTTAGGATGCTGCATATCATGCTGCTGGTATTTGAGGATGTTGCACAAGAATTTGGGTATGCTGCAGTGTAATGCTCAAATTCCTCATGAACCACACTAATAATGGGTTGAAAAAAAGAAAGAAACAAAGAAAGAAAGAAAGAGGAGTATCTTACCCTTGATGACATGGAAAAGCGGGAGAAAGTACGACATCAGCAGATGACTCCTCTGCACCAGAATTCAGCCAGGAGGATGCCATACACGTATCAGCACTGCATGTACTTGTACCCATGAAAGGAGCTAGCTAGGGGACAGCCTGATCGATGGTCATGGGTGGACTTCAAGTCTTCTATGGAGAAACCTTCTCGTCTCAGCCACTGGCACAATCAATCATTGATTCTGATGAGGAAAAAAAAAATAACACAACATAACGATAATAGTTATGATTGAGAGAAGTGAAATAAGGTTAGGCAGAAAAATCACACAGGAAAATGATGTAACATACAAAATACAGCATTGGATGATTTAAAGTTTGGTGCTTGTGCTAGCTCCCAAATGACTGCTGGAATAAAAGACTCCCAAATATTCTACAATGTCGCATAGCATGCTGCTGGTTTTTGAGGATGTTGCACAAGAATTTGGGTATGTTACAGCGATATGCTCAAATTCCTAGTGAACCATACTGGGTTGAAATAAAGAAACAAAGAAAAAGGAATACCTTCTCCTTGATGACATGGTCAAACGGGAAAAAACATGACATCAGATGATCCACTTCTTTGCACCAGAATTCAGCCAGGAGGATGCCATGTACACATATTGATGTAAATCAGCGCTGCATGTGTATCATGTACTTGTACCCATGAAAGGAGGAAGCTAGTGGACAGCACGATCAATGGTCATGGATGGACCTCAAGTCTTCTATGGACTGCAAGTCTTCTATGGAAACACCTTCTCACATCAGCCACTTGCACAGTCAATCTTTGATTCTGATGAGGAAAAAAAAAACACACAACATAACAATAATACACCTATTAATGATTGAGAGAAGAAAAATAAGGTTAGCCAGAAAAATCACACAACAATCCGTTAGGTGAATGATATACTGGTATAACATACAAATTACAAAATACAGCATCCTTTGCCATTGGGGGATTTCAAGATCAGTGCTAGTGCTAGCTCCCAAATGACTGACTTAAACTGAGCTCCAACACCGACGGTCGGATTAACTAAGCGATACTTATCAAAGTTATTGATCCCCAGCAATAGGTGTTGGAATCGCAGCATCGCAAGGTCCGTGAGAATCGCACGACGAAAAGTGATGGCGCATGATTACACTCGAATATTAAAAGATGCAGGACTGCTTAGTTTTTAGACACAAAGTGAGGAAGACAGACTAAAATGCCCCAAATTTCAACCATTCTTCAAAACACAACTTAATATTTAATTTTATGCTTCCAGGCTCAGATTTACGAAGCCACATGCTCGTGTAGGGCCTACGTTTCGTGGCGTGGGCGACCATTGCATTAGCATAAGATGTACATGCTACAGGCCTAACTCTTACACTACGAAATGGCGGAGCTAGGTTCAGCAGACGACATTCTTTGATTTCAACACCAAGCCCAGCACTTGACCGAAAGATTGGTCTGTATCTCGTCAACGGGGATATGTTCCACAGAGCAGAAACTGCATCTGGCTTTACGGATCCCCTCCTATAGACATAGTCCGGAGGTAGAGAGCCATAAGTAACGTCAAAAAAAAAAATAAAAGAAGACTCCTTCGGACAGATGAATCTTTCAGAAGTTTGCCCAGCACCAGCAACCAGAAATTTATGACATATTTTTGAGGTCATCCCACCAGCACCTACGGACTTCAAGTTCACTTCAGTTTTATCGCCAGTGCCAGTGGCTGCCAGTGCTTAAGTTAGTGCTGAGACACAATCAAAGAGTATAGAAGCTAAGAGGGCGTACTCTCGCGACTTCGCACGCAAACGGGTGTAGTACGGCATGGAGCGGGAGCCCAACATGGAGCCCAATGGCAGCCAATTTAGTAATAATACCGCAAGCTTCTTAAACACGTGAGCCTATGGAGCAAACCCTACCTTCCTTTCATTTTCTTCATTTTAAAAGGAAGCACACAGCGGTAGAATTGCATTTCAGACCTCAAAATATCACAAAAAGTATACTTTCTGTCGATATGTAAAAAAAAAAAATTGAAGTAATGTAATTACTTTTTTATCAGTAGTCCCTCAGCAAGTTTGTGTTTGAGCTGACAAATGCCACCTATCTCTTTCTCTCTCCCTCCCGAAACATAGTTTGGTCTACCTACTTCAGCTCAAACTTTGTGGGCCTGCAGATTGCGATTGGAAAGTAAATGACATTTTTTTCAAATACATTTCATGGTTAGACAGGAATGATACTTCTTTACGACAAAACAAGATTCTAAGTACATACATCGGTACATATCTTCCCCTGTATGCCCCCTAAAAAGGGGAAAAATGAAAGGGAGACAGAAATACGAGGACCCAGTGATACGGCACTGATATCATGATCGCGTAATATACAGTACGCCCTCTAATCAATCTATCGGTCTGTTGCTTTCAATGGTGGAATGGCGTCCGTATTTCGCCCATGAGCATACTAGTTCGCAGGAGTAAGCCCTTGTGTCTTAGCGTAGCTTCTACTGATACTCTTGATTCACTGGAGCAGTTACCACTAGAAGTCCCAACAGAGTTAGCAGAAAATAGTGTTGTTGATGTAGCTTGCACCGAACCTGATATCACCACCCAATATGAGGTAGGCCTATGCCTACTAACATTGTTAGGGATTACGCCTAACTGTTAGAACTACCGACTACCGTCTTGTTAGCCCGACCAGATGCTGTTAGAGTACGCTGTGCGAATAAATTATAGCCTGTCACTACTAGTAGGGTTGGGGGTACCACGTATCGTCACCCTAAGGATCTGTAGCTTGTTTATTCTAAAATTAGCACAAATCCGCCTAATTCTTACCTCAAATATGCCATAAATACTGCAGTTTTGAATGTCGTGACCGTCTCGTTGATTATGAATCTCCGTTTTAAAATAGCGCAATTTTAGCGCGTGCGTTTCGTTTTCTTCGCGCAGCTAAAAAGGGAACCTTACGATCGGCACCCCCTAACCTCCATAGGTATACACGTGAATTTCACAGCATAGGTAATACACGTGAATTTCACAGGCCATAGGTAATACACGTGAATTTCACAGCCATGCGTCGTTACTGAGCGGATGTGTAATTTTTAGCGGCCAAAGGCTTGGTTTGTTTGAGTTTGATTTTCGTTTCTTCGTTTTTATTGTTTTTATAGCTCATGACACTTAATCCCGCGCGTACCTTTTCGTTCTATAGTGACTATACGCAAACAGCCATGATACGCAGGGTGCCGAAGGGAAGGTGCCCTGCCGATAGGTGGTGCCCCAACCATACTAGATCTACACACTGTCTACAGCGACTGGGTTGTGTATAGAATCTGCGTAGATAACTTGTAGAATTTACGTGACACAGTAACACTAACAGTTCAGTACATATACAGTAGCTGAGTTAGAACAACTCATTCCAAACTCTTGAGCTCTCATGTCATACTCTCACACTCACTGACTCAGTCACACTTTCAGATACAGAACAGTCTACTGGACTGGTTATCCCCACTTGATACGATCATGCGAAATTTGCACAGCAGGGGCAGGGCCGCTGCCGGCCCCGGGTCGGTCGGGACAATTCAATGCAAATCTCGCTGGTAATTATTTTAGCTAAGATTAGGTCTACTAATAATGTATTAAAAGTTACGTTGACCAACCTTCCTCGAAGAATCCCGAAGGAGCAGTTCCTCTTTTTCTTAGGGGCCGTTTGCTAGCCATTTCTGAAAATATCAGATGGTTCGTACGTCGAGATGTTTGACTCCGGTCAGAGATCATCACGAAAGAGCGTTTGAATGAACAGCAAATCGTAGCCGTGTGTGTGGTTTTTGAGCGCGGTCGCGGACTAACGGTTCAGCAGTACATCGTACATACACATAAGGTTCAATCAGCGACAACAACAACACGCACATGACCTCTTACGTTACATTATTATCAAGAAAACTTGTAATCATTAATTTTTTGGTTTTGAATAGAAAAATATATGTTTAAAACTTTTTTTATTGCAAATCAAATTATTTTTAATGTGTCAATATTTTTTGTGCTCCATATATTTTGAAATATATTTTTGTTGTGATCTTTGGTACGAACGAGCCTCATATCAACAACCCGGATCTCCCGATCTCCCATTCATCGTACACAATTACTACACGCCGATTGCATTCATATAGTTTTCTATTGTTGTGTGTACATGTCAAAGCTACGGGGAACGAACGGGCGGCAATGGGTTACTACCTTTTTTATATTTTTTCACGAGTATGTAATCTCATTTAAGGTTTTTTACGTGCTTTATTCCGTAGTGAATAGATGTTGCATTTTAGGAATGCTGTAAATCAACCAAGTGAAGCAGCTTTTTGTTTGCAATGGTAAGACTACTGTTCGTTTACATAATCCTGTTGAAGCCAAACGGGTGCGGGTGGTTGCGTTAGATCGAATGTCCGTCATGACTTGCATTGGCATTGCGGCCATCAAATTATGAGTTTTCATATTGATTTTTGTGATCGACATCATTCAATAATCATAGTGCACGTGGTTTAAACTTTGGTAAAGCAAAAAGTTAACCATGGTTTCACTGTTCTTATGCTATCATGCAAGGTTCCATGGTTAAAATTCTAGAATATGGTTTTTCTGCACTCTATATCTGATGAGCAATGAACCACGGTTGAAACCATTGTTAAAATAACCACTTTTTCAACCGTGGGTAAACAAAAGTTAAACCACGGTTTTATAACCACTGTTCTTATGAGCTATCATACAACCATGGTTAATCATGGTTTTTTAACCGCCTCTTCACTATCATGAAACCACGGTTCGTAGAACCAATCAATGTTTCATAACCATCCTTTGCACATCACACTATGATAAAACAATGGTTCAAATCCTGGTGTAGCTATGACCATCCTTTTCCTTGCTAAAATGGAATTTGAACGATTGTTTAAAACCGCTGTTTTCACACTTTTGTTAAACCACTGTTAAAGTCATGGTTATATAGCCTAACCATCATTTTTTTAACTATGATAAAACCATGGTTAATATAATCATGGTTAATAGCCATGATCGTTTTCAACCTTTGTAAAACGAAAGTTAAACCATGGTATTATAACTAGTGTTTTTGTGCTATCATAAAACCACGGTTAAAATCATGGTTTTATAACTATTGTTTTTACACTTATCATAAAACCATAATGAAATCATGGTTTTATAACGATGGTTTTCAACCTTAGTAGAACGAGAGTTACACCATGGTTTCCTAACCATTGTTTTTATACTATTGTGAAACCATGGTTACAACCATTGTTATATTATTATGTTATTTTTACCAAAGTAGAACGATAGTCTTGTTGTGGTTTTCTCACCATTGTTTTTTGAATTTCTTAAAACTGTGGTATAACGATAATTTTTTAACCATGGTTTTAAAACACTTTCATTAAACCACTGTTAGAGCCATGGTTATATAACCATCATTTTTTAACTATGATAAAACCATGGTTAATATCATGGTTAATACCCATCATTTTTAACCTTCGTAAAACGAAAGTTTAACCATGGTATTATAACTAGTGTTTTTGTGCTATCATAATACCATGGTTAAAATCATGGTTTTATTACTATCTTTTTTACACTATCATAAAACCATGATGAAATCATGGTTTAATAACGATGGTTTTCAACCTTAGTAGAACGAGAGTTACACCATGGTTTCCTAACCATTGTTTTTATACTATTGTGAAACCATGGTTACAACCATTGTTATATTATTATGTTATTTTTACCAAAGTAGAACGATAGTCTTGTTGTGGTTTTCTCGCCATTGTTTTTTGAATTTCTTAAAACTTTGGTATAACGATGATTTTTTAACCATGGTTTTAAAACACTTTCATTAAACCACTGTTCGAGCCGTGGTTATATAACCATCATTTTTTAACTATGATAAAACCATGGTTAATATCATGGTTAATACCCATCATTTTTAACCTTTGTAAAACGAAAGTTTAACCATGGTATTATAACTAGTGTTTTTGTGCTATCATAATACCATGGTTAAAATCATGGTTTTATTACTATCTTTTTTACACTATCATAAAACCATGATGAAATCATGGTTTAATAACGATGGTTTTCAACCTTAGTAGAACGAGAGTTACACCATGGTTTCCTAACCATTGTTTTTATACTATTGTGAAACCATGGTTACAACCATTGTTATATTATTATGTTATTTTTACCAAAGTAGAACGATGGTTTTGTCGTGGTTTTCTCACCATTGTTTTTTTAATTTCTTAAAACTGTGGTATAACAATGATTTTTTCACCATGGTTTTAAAACCGTCGTAAAATGAAAGTTTTATCATGTTATCATAACTATGGTATTTTAACAATGGTATTACCACACTTTCGCCACACATTTACCATGGATATGAATTAAAAATCATGGATTACCATCGATCCATTGTAAAACCGTCCATAACCATGGTTATACCATAGTTACGGTTGTAAAACCATGGTTTTTTTTTATAAGGGAAGTATGTTACCATGGTTGCAGCACATTATCAGACCCCGTTTACAGTGCGGGCTGGGCCGAGCCGCGGCCGAGCCCAGCCTCATGCAATTGCGGGTCCGAGCCCCACAATTTTTACACTGCTGGGCTCGGCCGCGCTTTTAACTCAAACCTTTCAATATTTTGTCGTAGTGGCGCTGTGCTTGTAAACAAACGCAATTTGGTATAGCCTGGTTTTCAGACCCTTTGCCAACTGGATTCCGTGGTGACAAAGTCGCCGTTCGGGCAAAGGCCTCTGCTGAAGGAAAAATCCTTTGCAGTACAAAACCACCTTAAACTATACTAGTTTTCGACGTTGAGGGGGTTAGTATCCTGAATAGCGAAATAGTACGGGCAGAGGGTTTGGAAGCCAGACTAAAATTGGCCGCGCAATTGGCCCAGTTTGCGTTTACACTGAGAAAAGGCCACGAGACCACTTCCAGAGCGTGGCCCAATGCGCGGCCAATTTTGGCCGTGCATTTGGCCATTTGCGCGTTTACACTGAAATGAAGGCGGGCCCGGCCGCGGCCATGCAGCAGCTGAGCCCCGCACTGTAAACGGGGTCTTAGGCTAGGGATATTTATCGCTTTCAGTAATTGTTCTCATTTTCTCTGTATACCCCATATGATCATCCTGAATATCTCTGGAAAGTATGTTGCCATGGTTACTGCACAATATTAGGCTGGGGTATTAAAGGTATTGTTTACCATTGGGAGCAGTGATTTAAAAAATATATGAGTTATCACATTTGATGCATAGATGTCTAACAGGTCAGTTGTATCACAAAACATCCTACCATATAAAAATGTTGCAATAAAGCCTAAAGTATTTAAGGAGATATCATTATTCTTCTCAATAAACCATAACTGTAGACAGTTTAGTCTAGAAACAAATTTTATTATAACTATTGTTGACATTTTCTTGATATTGATTATACTGATTAACATTTTTACATTGGTTTTTTTCTATCCCTAGCTCACATTTTAGAACCATTTTTAACCACTAAAGCTGGCTTTTTGTTTCATTTGCAAATGGTAAATGATGCCTTTAATTATGTTCAGTGATATTTCTAGTTTTCTCTGTGCACATGATCATCCTGAACATCTCATTGATATTCTTCTTTTCTTTATACTTTTCCTCCTTTTTTGTTTCTTGTGGCTACCATAGCTGCAGCAGCAGGTGGAGAGGCTGGCCAAGGTGAACAGCAACCTGCGCCGGAAGCACGACGTGATGGAGAACCACTCCCGCTCCCTCATCCGGCAGAAGTCCACCCTCCAGGTGGACGTCATGACCCTCAACAAGAACCTCAATGCCCAGCGCTCCCTGATGGAGGTGGAGGAGGAGGGTGAGGATGAGGATGAGGATGAGGAGGAGGAGGAGGTGGTGGATGAGGGGAAGAAGAAAAAGAAGGAGAAGAAGGAGGGAGTGGGCAAGGGCGGGACCGAGACGGAGACATCGAGTTCGGAGAATGAGGAAAAGAAGGCAACGTGCGAGGTATGTCATAGGGCTTGATTCCTAGATACAGATATCTGGGCAAGAGCCTGTACCAGTATGTGATGCCTTTAAAGGGGCATTCCGGACGATTTTCATAATTTCACATCATGTAGTACATAAATCAACAGCTTCATGTATAGATTTGTAGAATTTATTGTGGTTCTTGAGCAGAGAAACAGTACTTTCAAAAACCTTAAACAAATTACACTGAACAAAGATGATGACATAGGAGCCTCACATATCTCAGAAATGTAGCAGTGTCATTCCATTACAATACCGCATGCTTGCAAGCTCACCTGTGTGTAATCTATGCATGCCTTCTTCTTTTGTGCTGCTTCCTTGAGCCACATCTCATGCATTCTTACGGTGAGGCTGCCATGTCATCATCCTTGTTCATTGCAATTTGTTATAAACTTCGAAAACATTCTTATTTTTCATCCCAATCATTATAAATCCTGAAACTCTGTACCCAGTATAACTAATTTATGTATGTTCAAATGTAAAAATTTGAAAATCATCCGGAGGTCTCCTTTAAACCCTTAGCTGTGCTTTCTTTGTTAAACAATTGGCAGGCCTGCTGTATTGGCTTTTTTGTTTTGCCGATAGGCACATGATAGACGTTATTGCCAATGAGTACATGTAGATATTATAAAGTTTGGAGGGATTAGCTGAGTGCTTGTACAAAAAGTTTGCAAAGTTGAAGTTACAGTGTGGACACATAAAAGGTTAATGGATACCGGACCATTGTAAATTCGCAAACTTTCAAAACAACTTGTTTAACCTGTTGAGGATGAGTCCCGAGTATACTTGGGCCAGTGTCTATGGGAAATGCATGTTATAGCAAAATCAGCCCGTCCTCAAATGGGCTAAGCAATATTGGCTGAGTCCCATATCTTCCAGTATTAAGTTGGGTTTGGTTGCCACGGAAACAAGCCGGATATTTCCAAATATAACATAGGTGCTTTGTTAGTCATCATACATCTTTCATTTTAAAGGTACTGTTTACCATTGGGAGTAGTGATATAAAAATGTTTGAGATATCACATTTGATGCATATTTGTAGGTCAGTTATATCACAAAACATCCTGCCATATAAAAACTATGCAATGATGCCTAAAATATAAGGAACCAATAAAACATAACTGTTAATTATAACTATTGTTCAAATTTTATATATACAATACTTAACATTGATTATACTGATTCAAATTTTTACACTGGCTGTTTCCTTTCCGTACTCACATTTGAGAACTATTTTGAAGCATTAAAGCTGGGTTTTTGATTCATCTGCAAATGGTAAATAATGCCCCGTAAGTGACAAGAAATATCTAATAAGGGCTTATGGTAATTATGGGGGATGCGGTCAGTGAATGCATCATCTGATTTTTCTTCCTTCACAGATTGGCTGATACAGGAAACATGAGAGGAACTCATCATATTATCACATTAGGTCGTAAAAACCACATTGTCAATACAGAAACAGAAAGTGGTCAGCGCTTTATTAGAGAACAGAATATCTCAGTCAATATAGTCAAATTTCCTAGTTGGGTATCAACAAAATGATTTTTGGTTTCATATCTCAGTGGATACCAACGCATTTGTCAGATGCCATTTTCAGCTAGATATGAGAATATTGAATGTAAAGTGGTTGGTGTTCAAATGCCTGAATGCCTTTTACTTCCTGGATGAACCCCCCCCCCCCAAAAAAAAAAAAAAAAACTAAATAAATAAATAAATAAATAAATAAAAATAAATAAATAATAATAATAATAATAATAATAATAATAATGATAATGATAATAATAATGATAATAATAATAATAATGAATTAGATTAAAGAGATGGCACAGTATTGGTGGAGATGAGAATTGGGCCTTTAAGTTTTTGCGAGATACCAAGAAGACACTTATGATATAGTACAGAGCATACCATTTTAAGAGGAATTCAAAGTTTATTTGATGAAAATCGGGTTTTGAATGACTGAAACATCCAAAAACAAAGTGAAACAAAGCGATCGTAATAAAGTGTGGGTCCCACACTTTATTAGAATCGCCCTTTTTTGGATATCTCAGCCATTTCAAAACCAATTTTCATCAAATAAGCACTGAATTCCTCGTAGAATTACATGCTCTTTCATATTTCATAAGAGGTTTCTCATTATCTCACCAAAAAATGTTAGAAACCTGAAATTTGGTCTCAACCAAAACTATACGATCCCTTTAACGTGTCAGAGAGAAATAGAGTAGTTAGGGCGGTTGTTGTTGTTGTTATGGGGCATTTGTGTGTTTGGTTTGGGGTTTTTTATGGAGCATGCAGGCACTATGCCTAGGTTTCATTGGGCAAGATACACAACAAAATAACAGACAAATCAACGCCGATGATGATTAATCCCCTTCTTCCTTGGCGGAGGTAAAAAATCGGGTAGAGGATTTAATATTGTGGGACGGTTACACCAATGAACCAATTTTTTTTTTTTTTTTTGGGGGGGGGGGTGTAGGGAGTGGCTAACATAATAAAGCATGTATATATTGTATATTCCACCACAATGACCATTCTTTCCTAGATTGACTGCAGGAGGGAGAGTCGGCGAGCGGTCATCAAACGCGACCCCGACAGACCCCGCTTCACCCTCAATGAGTTGAGGAAGGTCCTTGAGGAGAGGGATGAGATGCACCTCAAGGTGGTCGCCTTGGAGGAGGAGTTGGAGGAATACAGGTGTGTTTTATTCTCTCCTTCTCTTTTTTTCTTATCATTCTCTCCTCTCTTTCTATGTCATCTCTCTCTTTTTCTCTCTCTCCACACGGAGGAGTTGGAGGAATACAGGTGTATTTCATTTTCTCCTTCTCTTTTTTTCTCTTCTCTTTCTCTTCTCTCTTTGTATATCATCTCTCTCTCTCTCTCTCCTTCTCTCTCTCTCTCCTTCTCTCTCTCTATCTATCTATCTATATCTCCACATGTCAACCCATATCTATCTAGATATTATGTCTACATATCTACCTATATCTCTCTGTGATTTTTTTGTGATCTTTTCCTTTTTTCCCCTTTGATCGCTTTCATTCTCTACATCAAAGTATAAATCAATCTTTTTATGATATTCACAGCCTCTCTCTATCTCTCTTTCTTTCTCTCCCTCTTTCTCTCTCTATCTCTCTCTGTCTGTCAATTGTCAGTCAAATAGATATTTTCATTCATGTTAACCCTTTTTCATGTAGCTCTTTTGTAGACCAAGGATGCTTGTTCACCATTTATTCCACTCCATATATTCTGCTTCTGCTCGAAAAAAAAAAAAAATCAAGCCATTCTCTCCCCCCCCCCCCCCCCAGCCAACCTCAGGCCCTGTGCTGTCTCATACTCATGTTTTCCCTTTCTAACTTTCATCTTTGTCAATCTACAGACCGAAAGAGGAACCACGCCCGTGCGCGGGGAATGTCCCAAGCTCGGATGAATCGCCTTGCAAGGAGAGGACGTCTGGAATCAGAAAATTGTAAGTCTGTGGGACGGAGACATCCGCCGACGCTGCTTTGGCTGTCTTTTGAAAAGTTTCACTTTCGCTTTTGCTGCTGCATTTTTTGTGAGCAAGTGTAAAAATCGGAGTAAAACAAAATTTCCTTGTGGAATACAAGTGCAGGTTTAACTGTATTGCAATTATGTTCTTTGAGTTCTGGGTCGCATTGACAGTAAAGCAATTTATGCTGTATGTGGGACAGATGCTGTTTTAAGTAGTCTGACCCAATAGCTAAGAATTTCAGCCAAAGTACTGAAAATTGACACTATTGATTCATGAATGGATCAAAAACTTTGTGATGTTCTTCTTCTTCTTCTGTTCACTACAAGATACTCTTTGTGTGGGACTAAACACCACCACTCAATTCTGCACATTTGCACATGCATGGGGCCGAGAAAGTCTAACATGCACTCTGAATGATAAGGGGCAGAATGAATGAATGCCTCAAATTGGTCCTGGAGTATCAGGAACACGAATGACTGGCTTCTGTTTGTTTTATGTTTTATGGTGGGTTTTTTTAAAGACATTTTTTAGAAAACAAATCAGTCTTTGCAGATGGCTGATATTACTTTCACAACACATTCACTCTCTGTGTGTAGTTATATGGAATAAAAAACAAAACAAAACATGGATAGGGTATGCATACAGTGTGTATGCTATCACATGAGAATCAGGGCATTTTTGTAAGGTTATATTTCTTTTTCTTTTTCTTTGGTTTCATTAGGGATTTTGTTTGTTTGTTGTTTTTTTTTAGGGTGGGGGAAATACTGCCTACAGCTGTAATTGATATAATGGTATCTACTTCATTCTTGTCAATATTGAGACCCTAGTTCTGAGGTAGGTCTTCAATACCCTCAGAAATATTCATTCAGACTCCCATGCCATGATATGACTTTTTTGGTGCGTCAGTTTATCAGTGAGTAGCTTTCTTGTGTTTTGACCTGCACTCAGCAAAGCAGGCCAGAGTAACTCTCAAACTCTTGAACTTCCCACCTGACTAGAATAGCTGCAAGAAAATTTGTCACAGTACAATTATTTTGTACCGTTCTGTATGAGAAGTTATGTAAAAAATACTTGTACATCAAGTGTTGTGACTTGCCTTGATATAATTTCTTTGCTAATATTTGTGGAATGTTTGGTCATTGACAGCTCAGCAAACATATGATTTATAAAGTTTCTACAGCATGGTGGCTATTGATGTCACAAGTCAATGTTCAATGCGCATGAGAAATTTTATCTTTTTTGTCTTTTTCTCTCTGTATTTGTGTATGTCCTGTCAAAAAGCATAAACCAAGCTGTTGACATGTCTGAAGTTTTTGTTTCTGCCTTTCCTCTCCAAAATTATATTTTGTAAGTTCCTACTGCATTGCGGCTATTAATGTCACAAGACAGTGTCCAATGCGCATGAGAAAAAATTTTCTCTTTTTTTTTTTCTCTCTCTATCTGTGTATGTCCTATCAAAATGTTTAAGTTACGCTGTTGACATGTCTCAAGTTTATGTTTCTTCCTCTTCTTTCAGCTCAAGAACCTTTGCCTCCTTTGATTGCAAAGATTTCTTTGAAAAAATGCACTTTTACCCATTGAGTTTGAATTGAACTGCCTGGTGGCACATTTTGTTCAATATTTCCTTAAACCTTTCTAACTCTGTCGTTACCATCAGCCACCAGACTGTACACAGTGTCCCTGACATTTTGCAGCAGTGGTACTATAGGCCTGGGTTCAACCTAGATGGAACAGAGTGTTTAATAGTAACAGACCTTAATAGTCCCATACACTGTTAAATATGTTTTATCATCCCAATAGAGACCCGCAACCCTTTCTTACTTTGAATATGTAATTTGCAGCATCAGTTGTCCTATGTGCTGATTTCATGACAGTGTGTGTTTGCGTGCACGTTTGTACACTTGTCTGTGCATTTCACTGTCGTCCGTTTGTCTGTCTGTCTGTCTGTCTCTATCTCTATTTCACCCCCCTCTCTCTCTCTCTCTCTCTCTCTCTCTCTCTGTGTGTCCTGTCTATGTGCAGCTCTGTTTGTTGTGTTGTATATTTGTCAGTCTGTGTGTAGTCTCTCTGTATGTCTGTCTGACTACAATCTGTGAGTCTGTCTGTCTGTCTGTGTGTGTGTGTCTGTCTGTGGGATGTTACAGTAGCTATGGCCTGGTACAATACAATCAGATGAGATATCACAATAAATTTCTTTCTCACATAGACCCATTCACAATCTTTCTTGGTACTACTCAGTGATCAATTGTCCATCAAAGCAGTTTGCAATCTTGGACAGAAAGTTGAAACATGGAGAACAGAAAAAATAAATGTTACGATCTAGTCATTTGTCTCTCCAAGATCACTGCTTAAAAGATCTTACAGGAGACATACTCTTTTGCTTTCTACACACGCAGATTTGCTGAGGCTTTAAACTACATCCACCACAAAAAAATTGGGGGAGTTAAAGACATTGCATTGGTATCCTAGTTTCCGTGGCGATGGTATCGAGGCAAGGATAAGTCTTCACTTTTTTGCAGCAAAATTTCGGAATGTTGCATGGCACTCTTGCATGGTGGCACTAATAGAATTTTGTTCATGAGAATGCACACTTTAATTTACTAACCTGAATTATATGACTACACATTTTAGATACCTCCTGAGGACTCACATTTGTTCGATATGCAGGTGGATATGAACAGTTTTGTTTGCTTCATTTTGGAAGTGAATGTAGCTGTACAACATAATTCATTCATTTCTCCACAGGCAATTTGTCCTTTTTACCAGGATAGGTTTGCCCTTTGACATTTTACTTATTTGTTTTGCTTTTTGTAGTGATTTTGATTTTATCAGAATGCATTAAATGTATAAGCTGTTATTTTTGTGAGGGTTTTATAATTTTTGCAAATTTTGTGAATCATTGTTGGACCACAAATTTTAACATCATGTGAAATGTTGCCATGTGCGAGGGTAATTCTGCTCTGGCGATAGCCTTGGTGTCAGTTCACGAGAACAACATCTAGCGAAAATGACATTGATCTCCTCATTCACGGAAATATGTGTACATGAAAAAAGCAGCTTATACAGTATCAAGTTTTCAATGTACAATCTATATGCTTTTAATTTCCTCATGAATAAGAAGACATTGTGACCATTTGAGAATGGATGACTTAATTACATCATCTGGCTCATTATTATCAACTGATATTACGTGTTTCAAACTTCCCAAATAGAACACTTGATACTTTCTGTTTCAGATTTTATGCATTCATTCTTCAAGTATGAACACAATCATACACAACAGTTGTATACTCTGCCATAGGCATGCCTGACATAGCAATAACTAACATAGATAACCCCAAAATTCATTGAGCGATGCAGAATTGAAATGATTTGTTTTTAAGTCCACTAGATTGTCACTTTGCTGCTGGCCACTTCCCATTTTAATATTCACCGTCACTCCAGTTTTTGTATTTTCCCTCCATGTTATTGTCCTAACATCTAAAATCCAAAATAAATACTAACATGTGACAGAGCAAAGGCCAACTTACACTTTGTGAAGATTAATTTTGTTCATCATGTGCAGTTGTTTTCTTAGGAGTCCACCTTCTTGAAGGTGGCACAAAGTTTAGATATTTTGTTTTGGTTTGTTTTACAATATGATGTATAAAGCTATCTATTCCTTGCATGTTTCAGAATGTAAACAGCAACTTAATCTAAGAAGGACAGATTATGCGAGGGTTTTTTTTTTTTTCCAGCTCTCCTCAATTAAGTTCTCTCATAAGCTCCATCTTCAAAATACATGTATAATCCGACTACATTTACTGAAAGTTGATTTGGTGTGCCCAAACAATTTTTTGAAAACATGTTTCTAACCCTAAAGACTAATTTTGCACCCGAATAATGAAGGCCAAACAAAGAGAGTAAAGTTTATCTGGCTTTCATGGGGACAAATCATGTACTGCTGCTTTCTTCTTCTTCTTCTTCTTCTTCTTCTTCTTCTTCTTCCTCTTCTTCTTCTTCTTTTTGTTTGAAGAAGACTCTCTTTTTGTCATGTACCTACCACTTACTGCAAGAATTTTCAGATTTAATTCTAACTTATTTGTGGACAACAACCATCCTGCATTTATTGCAACTCATTGACAAATTGCCCTACATGAATGTAGGGCAATTTGTCAGTCAGTTGCAGTATAAACAACTCGACGGAAGAATTTAATGAATTTGAATAATTACGCAGCTCCCGCTGCATGCTATAAGGATTAGAACCAACACTTGCTGTTGGGCAAAAGCTTGGTGGTCTAGTGGAAATGTGACCTGTCCTGAGATCAGGAGGTCATAGGTTTGAAATCCTGCTCGAGCGCATACACCCATGATTTTTTATCATGGCTACTACTAAAAAACACTGATCATTTCAGTGCTTATTTACATCGATGTAGGGCAACTTGTCAATCAGTCGCAATAAAGATACCTCAACGGAAGAATTTCATGAATTTGAATAACATCCTACATTTGTACATGCATTTCTAATGGCACTAATTCAACAGAGAGGGAAAGAAATTATGAATGTATGGAGTTTTCATTGCTTGCATTGTTAAAGTAACAATTTCACACTAAGTACAAGGTTCCTTCATAAGTAGGATAGATTCAGACAAACAGAATGATAGATGTTTTATCAAGATTGGACACAGGATAAAAAACGCTGTGGAATTCTAAGACAAAAGTTTCACATTCCGTTTTCAAGGAATGTATGAACAGGTGAGGCAAAGACATCATCACGTCCACCAGGTTGATTATGCAATGCGAGTAATATCACTGATTCATGGAAACATGGGAAAATTTCAAAATTCCGTAAATTTCTTGCTGTAGTTGAGATTATGATGAGACCTCAGTCATTGCATTTGTCTGCCAATACTCTGTGTGTAAAAGCAAACTTTGAACATGGTGTGGATAGTGTAATATCACTCTTTGCCACACTGCAAGAGGTTATTAGTTTTAAAACCTTCCAGATACAAAGAGTCGTATGCATGACCAATGTTATATGTTTTCAAGTCATTCTAATTTGCAAATCGTTGCTTTATTTCTGTTCATTTGTCATTGCCATACTGTATAATATGCTGTACACATTCAACATTGTGATGAAAAGTGTGTTCAATTCAAGATGTCTCTGTAAAAGTAGTACAATGAATTAACCTCATCTCCATGCAACACAACCTTTGGCATGACTCATCAAGCCATGTTGACCATTATTGTATGATAGTGAATTTTGCCAGCAACACCATTGTTGCACTTTCAATGAAGTATAGCATGTACATTGTAAATCTGTGTAGCATGTTGTTATAGTAGAGGAAGCTGTCAAGTGGTAGCCAATGATTTTAATCATATAAAACATATTCAAACTATTGAACCATGTATTTGTTGTTTCCACATATACAGTGAGACCCAGCTGTACCAAGTACCAAACACTGATTATCAATCAATTCAATTTTGTATTTTGCACTGGCTTCAATGTGTGAAAATTCATGACCTATTTAATCAAGTCTGTTACTTAACAGATTAAATGAAGTACAAGTGAAAGCATGATACATACAATGGATGTACAAGTATGTGCATTTCATAATATCAATGTGTCTGCCACACTTTATGAATTCCCATACTGCATGTTTTATGTTATTCCCATTGGAAAGTGACAGAGAATACATTGGTCACTGTTTTGTCATGTCAAAGGCAGAAATGGTAAGAAACACACACATACAAACAGTCTTTATATCCAACCAGGAAACAGCATGCACAACCATATCATATAAAAAAAATATATAATGATATATCTATATATATATATATACACGTATATAGATATAGATAGATAGATAGATAGATATCCTTTTTTTTGTCAGTTTCTTTGGCCGTGTTTTGTGTTCTTTTCTTTTTGTGTCGCAGTTTTGTTTCATACTTTTGTTGTTTTGTGTTGTATGGAGAATGCACTTGTCACTATTCAAGCTGGGAACCAGGGATTTGACACCCTGTATTTGCTTTTTATCTCCTTCCTTTTTTTTTCATTCCAGCTTTACTAATCTCTTCGGGATTGGCAAGAGTAAAACAGATGTAGAGGAGGAACTAAAAAATTGGGAAGTGCTGGACATTGAGAAAGAGGACATTCCATCTGCAGATGATGAAGAGATTCTCAATCTGTCCATGAGCTCGGACAATTCCAAGAACGGCTTTGCATCGCCGCCCGCCGTCGTGCCACGGAGGAACTCTGACCTGACGCAGAATCGCCGCAGCAATGGCGGACCCGTCGTCATGAGTGGCAAGAACGAACACTGGTTCCTCAATGCCAAGCAGAGGTCGGCCAGTGAGGCAGAGATGTACGAGATGACCGCCACGCCGCCGCACAAATCCAGACTCGCGGCATCCACCAGCAGTTCCCGATCTCAATCTCCCGTGGAGAGGTGCTTGCAGATGTTAAAGGGCACACCGTCGCAGAGTCCACGCTCTGAGAACGTTGGAAACGAACCAAAAACGAACGCTGCAAGCGGCGATGCCGGTGGTGGATCAAGGGACACGTCGCCATCCAGATGTTATGATTCTCGTCTGGTTCCGATCCATGATATCGTTGGCACACCATTTTAAATTGCTGATGGACACTGTCATCCTCCAATATATGATATACATCTGCTAAAAACTGCCCTCCTGAATACACTCTGTAGACAAAAAGTACTCAATTGAAGCAGAAACACTTGGCATTTGCATTTCTATTATGATAATTGCGATCAAAGCTTTTTGAGAAGTGTGAGACATGTTTTTCTTTTTACTTGATATTATTGGTGCACATATCTTTCTATTCATACGTATATTTTTCCTGGAAGGAAGTCCTGGTAATACAGCAATATCAAAAAGCATATTCATCTTCTGGAAATATTGTACTACATGTATTGCAAATATAAAGAAACTCATTGTTTTGCGTGTTTTATACAGAATTATTTGGAGGTAGTGCACCATGAACAAGTCATTTTTTTAGTGCCTGTGACTTGTATTTCAGCGAGCAGATGTTTTTGCCTCAAGTATCCAGGTGGTGATGAACACCAGAGCTTACTGGACTCCATGGCACATCTACAGGAGAATTCCTAGATCAGTGACCCAGAGACCAAGGAAAATAGCCCCCTCTCAAGTTTCTGTGTTGCAGACAAGAGTACCTTGAGATTTGTTCATCCATCTTCATCCCAAGATTTTAAACTTGAAATTGTATAACATAGAAATGGTTGCAAAATAAACAAACCAGTACCGTTAGACACCAGAAATGACCATCAGTGGCAAATGAACAAAAAAAAAAAGATAATGACTGTTCTGTTGTTTTTTCTCCTTTTTTCCCATTTCTGTTGCCCCCCTTTTATAGGAGGAGGATTTCAGTGCGTTGGAACTAATTGCTCGCAAGCTGTAGGTAGCATTGTAAGATTTGGATAACATGTGCAGCATAGCTGACATCTTAGCAATTAGCTACAAACCGTATCCTTCATAATACACTTACTAGAGTCTTTACAGTGACAGATTGGGTAGACACAATGTAGTAAACAAGTCTACAAGTAACAAGGATGAACAGAATTCTGACATAAAATGCTTCTGACATGTTAATGCGTATGTAAGGGACAGTGTATACTGGTAACCAACATGACTTGATTGTTAGCGAGTGGGTGTATTATATCTTCCAGATTTAAAAACAACAATAACAATAATAATAATAATAATAATAATAATAATAATAACTGTTCATCTACTATAAAGCAAGATAGTTTCAAAGCATGAAATTTCCGCAAATTGGAGCAGACAGCCTTTTCGCTGCATGAAATTTTTGCAAAATGCCTCTGGCATTCAATGCATATAGTGCAGGCAAGAAATTTTGTGTGCCTTTTGATTTTGCACATCTTGGCTATTGTGAAATTTGCAAAATACATGTAAGATGTATGCAAAAATTTTGGGTTTTACAGTATTTAATGAATGACTTTCATTGACCAAGCAGGCTCTGTCCCAGTTGTGCCTTACATTTGTATTATGATGTAATTGGTTTTCTGTAATGCTGCTTTAACTTTTTTTTTTTGGGGGGGGGGGTTGTTTTTCGACCTGTTTTTTAGGGCTTTTTCAGAGTGGGATTATCTTTATACATTATTATGAATACATGTATTATGTTATATCCTCTTCAGAATTTTTGTGCCTCCAGTGTACGATGTGACATTCAGTACTTGTCAAATCTTTACAAAGAGTCCACTCTGTGAAATCTGTCACACTAGCCTTTACAGTCAAAGTGACTCTCTGGGCATAGTCATGGCTGCCATGTTTGAATTTTGAGCATTGATGCCCATTCATAAATCTATTTCAAATAGCAATGCCATTCACACGCTATAAACCACACTGTATAAAGATCTGTGTATACGTTTGCAAACACAGAGCATTATACATGATGTTACATGATGTTGTGTCTAGGAATGTATCGACTGACTCCTGCACACAAATTCTATAGTGCCTATGTGTATGAAAACACAAAGTACACTCGGTTGATATAGACTACAGAAGTGCTTTACTAATGCCAAAATCTGATTTAGGTTCATGCTACTATCGACCCATTATAATCTCTATAGTAAGTATGCATGTTATTGTGTAGAGGCAGTTACAGAACTGTGTATCATTTTCTTGGCAGCAGTACTACATTACTGGATATATATATATATAAGAAAACTGATCAAGTGATTAAGATTGGATGGCCAATGGCTATGTTGAACAGATGGCCATTGCATACAAGCTTTTCCATGTATTTTTGTCATGGGGGAAATGTCTGTGGCAGTGACAAAGTGGTGCCCCTCCCCCCCCCCCCCCCTTTTTTTCTTTTTTCTTTTTTTTAGATAGGTGATCACTGTCACAGATTTTAAAGGGATGGTATAGTATTGGTTGAGATGAAGATTCAGCTTCCAACTTTTCTATGTGATACACGTACATATTATGTACTTAGAAAGCCTCCATGAAATATTAAAGAGGATATAGTTCTAAGAAGAATTCAAATTTATTTGATGGAAATCAGCTTTGAAATGGCTAGACATCCAAAAACAAAGCAAAATGATGGTGAATCCCTCCTTTTATCAAGATCCCTTTGTCTTGGATATCTCGACCATTTCGAAACCAATTTTCATCAAATAAATACTGAATTCCTCTTAGACCTATACACATATGCTCTTCGTAACAGATTTTTTTATTATTTCACCAAAAAAAAGTTGGAAACCTGAAGACCCAATCGCAACCAAAACTATACCATCTATTTAACTGTAGTTTCATATAAGCATTAGTCATTCAGGTGCTGGTTGTTGGTATTAACCTGTTGAAGACGAGTCCGCAATTACACTCGGGCAGGTGTCTATGGGAAATGGATGTTGTAGCTAAATCAGCCCGCCCTCAATGGGTTTAATAATTCCTTCCAAATAACATGCATTACTGTATTGTGAAAATTGTAGACAGTGTTAAGGTGCCTTATTATAATTTGTGTGTGTGTGTGTGTGTGTGTGTGTGCGTGTGTGTGTGTGTGTGTGCATATTCAAGCATGCATATTCAGGCATGCTCTTTAAATCCATTCTTTCTACTCAGTTTGCCTTACCTGCAAAAATCCTCCCATGCAACTCTGATATGATCTTGTAAAAAAAAGTTTCACTATATAACTACTTGTGGCCATGTTATTCTATGTATTGTTCTGAGAGTGCCTTATTCTGAACTAAAAAGGACAGAACTGCGCAACAGTACTCTTTTTTTTAACACATCTGAAATCTCGATGTAAAGTTTTTGTATTTTTGTGACTCACTTTGTGTTCATTGCATGCAAATGATTTTTGAGTAGAACTCATGAGGTCAAAGGTCATGGAACTGAATTTTAGGGGCAAAAGTAACAAACTGAATATCTTGCCTTGGGTTGATTGTGGGAAATATTGTAGTGTGCATGATTTTATCATATTTCCAGGTAATATGTAAAAATGTATAGGTTTTTATTACAAGATAGTGTCACAATGAGAACATTTGGTTAATTAAGATCAACTAACAAGCATTTCAAATTTTTTATTGCAATGATGAGTGAAATTAGTAATTTGTGTAAATAAGCAATAAAACAACTTCAGCCTGCAGTTAATGTTATTTGAGCATGCTGTTTTTGTTTAAAAATGTTAAAGTGGTATATATTAGCTAAAGGAATCTATACTATTTTACTCAAAATTTTAATCTTGGGCATATGCAATAGTGTAGATTGCAGACTTCATTACAATAATGAACATAGTATCAAAATGGCCTAAATTTAGATTTAAATAAGAATAAGAGCAATGTCTATCGCCATTTCAATTATGGTGGAGACTTGATCTGTTAATGTTGGTGTCATAGAGATGATGTGTTTCTAAAATGCAATTTTTGTAGTTCCTTTCTTTTGTCTAAAATTTAACTGTATTTACCTCTGCAGTGATTTGGAGTAATAGGTTCCTATTTACTAGCGAGACATCCTTGTTCAAAACATTTGAAATTGGCGTTTTGAAGGGAGTGCCATTTACAGGTAACAATTTCTCGAGTTCATGGCATCACAGATATATATCTAATTGACTTGGTAAACACAGAAATTGTCCTATGTACAGTATCATTAGCATGACATGTGTGCAAACAGATCTATGATATTATGCAGTAGGTTATAGACATGTACCATAATTACTTTTGTTGTCATTGTTGTTTCTATTATTTTTATCATTGTTATTATCATTATTATTATGATAACTATCATTATTTCTGTATCAAATGAGGACATCCTAAATCAAAGGTTGGGGTTTTTTTCTGAATGACACTGCTCAAGAGTGCAATGAGTGAGTTAATATGTTCTGATTTTATCAGGTGGATATCAGACGTGAGTATGACTTCTTATCACACAGTTACCAAAGAGCAAAAAAAAAAAGAGAGTAAACTCAGGAATTCTGATAAATACATTTTTGAGCTTTGAAGTGTTCAATTTTCATAGAGATTGCATTGCTGTGTTTCAGGACAATGTTCCTTGCCAAGTAGGTTTTATGATCCTTTTCTGTTAGACATATAGGGCCAGTTCACACCTACACTTTTGTTTGGTTTAAACCATGATTCAAGCACTGTTTAAGGTTCAGTTTGAAATTTTTATTTTACTGTTTATTTTTTTCACACTGTGTGTGTGTGGGGGGGGGGGAGGGGGTATACTGACAGCATTTTGAAGTACGTTATATTTTGATATTACAATATGTTGTGTTAGTAAACAGGTACATGTATATCTTTTTTACCTGCCTAATCAGTTAATAGATATGATAATTCATAAAATCTCTCGCCTAAAATGCCAGGAACTGCATTCTATTTCATACACTGTTAATTGTAGTGCAGTGTTACGAAGACAAATCGTACGCACGGTGTACAGTGATGATGCAGTGGTTTAGATTTGCCAGTTCATAAAACCACTTGAAAAATGCATAGAGAGTCCAGTCTCTCTATTATTTGATTGAAGTATTAATTTGAAAGATCTTGTTGTGAAATGAATATTTTGCTGAAGTTATGTTGTGTTTCATTCCAACCTCAGACATATGTAAAATTTGTACAGAGTATACATTGTATTTCTGCCATCAATATTATGTAGAAGCAATTTATCAAAAATTGAGATATGAGGTACAGGTGTATCATGAATAAACTTTATATTTCCATGAATATAAATTTTATATGGAAAAATAGTATGTATTTTCACAATGTACTACAGTATTCTATCACTGCATTTGACTTCTAGTTTTATCACCAAATTTTGGAATACATATTCTGGTGCACACTTACCATGTGCCTTATATTGCATATTCTGCTGGTGTTATTGTTGAAGTAATAACGTATCAATACCACCTATTCCTTCCTATAAATAATAACTGCGTGTTCCATTTTTTCGTACATGTATTGTATTTTTTTTTTTGACCTTGCATCATGCGCCATTTTGTTTTCCCATTTTCTATGTTCCTTATGCAGACCTGCCCCCACAAAAGATAACAAAGATATAGGTATACTGTATGAAATAAACCCGAAAATAGAAACTGAAGAATTGCCTCCATTGCACTGTATTATAATTCTGTCTCCTGGCTTTTGCTCTTTATCCGCACGCGTAGATTTGAAAGCACACGCCACTTTCGGCGTCAGATGGTGATCTGTCAAAAATTTCAGCACCTCTAAAGATGACAAAAGTACATGGGTGTATTAACAAGACGAAGCCATATTGTTACTTCCTTTTCGGATCTTCTGAAATACGCGCAGAAGTTTTCAAGGCGTTCCGACAAAAGGAATCCCTTAATATCCTCTACCATACAGCTGAGTTAGCAAACTCTTGTGAAATGTTATTTGTTTGCTAGTGAGGTTAACACCAGCCTGTAGAAAAGGCCGTGTCATTGAGGTTTACTTATCGTTACATGTAGGACCTATGTCCCATGCAACCCACAATAACAAGTAAGCCAGTTCGGGGTTACACATGAGCAGAAAAAAAAAGGATCATGTTGTACAAGCAGGGCACGTTGGGTTTTAGAATCGCTGAGATGAATGATTATTCCAGTAATCCTTATACACGTACATGGTGAATGCCAGCATATCGACGTGACGGCAAAAGCGGTACACTGTACATGTATTATTTGGCAATACTAATAGGAATAGATTGTTATTGGTTTATTGTTTGTTTGCTTATTTATCATCCATTTCATATTAGAAAGTACACGGAACAATACGTGAATCATGCATAAATCAAATTGTGGCAACATGCAATTCAAAGTAATGAAATGGACGCTTTCCCAAGTGTTTATTGTCGGACCATTATGGTCACCTCGGGGGCATTTCATGAAGCATTTCGTCTGACAAAATTGTCGGACAAATTTGCTCTCAGCCAATCAGATGCAAGGATTTCAGTAGCTTGTAACAGTTGGGGAAAAAAATATCAGACCGAAACGCTTCATAAAATGTCCCCCTGGACTATGCAATTTCATCCTTTGTTTGAACATGATTGGCGAGTTCCTATAAATTGCTGCGTAGAGCAAGCTTATGCATGTGAGACAGGTAACGGAAGATCACTAGAGTGAATGGTTTGACTTTCGTCCACCGCCTCTCTTTACGATTGGTCTCGTTCATACGGAGGAGTCTTCTCACCCTAACCCATGGAGCTGTATATATTGTAACCCCATTCTTCACCTTTTCGTACTGAGAAGTATGGAAACATCCTTAGTGCTGTTGGCTCTTCTAAGACGTCAAGGGATCGGAAGTTCGCCTCAGATGAAAAAAAAAAATACAGAAGCACAAAAAAAGAAGAGATATATCCATCATGAGTGGTCCATATTTTGCGCATTGAGATATTGGATCCTGTAGCTGGTGTGTGAAGAGCAAAAGGTCGGTTTTGCATTGCACATAATTCTGACTTTACGACTGTCATTCTGCATGTCAATAGACTTGCTGAATGGCAGAAAATCGTATAATCATTAAAAATAAAGTGACATGAGTTTAATTTGAGAGGATATAGGCCCCGGAGGTGTTTCATAAAGTTGTTCGTAAAGTTACGAACAACTTACGAGCGACTGGTGATCAGTTCTTGTGCTGAATTATTAAGATTCTGATTAGTATATTACATCAGAACTGATCACCAGTTGCTCGTAAGCTGTTAGTAACTTTACGAACAGCTTTATGAAACAGGGCTTTGATTGTGACGAGATTATGAATGACATTTTTAAGGTTCGGCGTTTTTCTTTTTTCTTTTTCTTTTTTTGCGATATAGTGATGATACAAGAGCAACCAGATAGAAATGGATGCAAATAGGTGTTATATCATGGCCTCATATGTCTCTGGTTATGGACCTGTGTACACATGCACACTTGTCACTTGTATTTTTTACACGAAATTTGATATCAAACCCTTTCCCTCAGCGTCACTCTACTTTTATTGCGCTACAATATAAACCAGCAACTTTACTTCTAGGATTGAATTCTTCGAAGACAAAGTGTCTATACCGTAAACTTGATTTGTATTGATGTTTGTCATCATTATATGATGTGTATGGATGACATCATCACACTAGCTACTTTGCATGTAGGTTGCAAACTATATCGCGCTATTCGACATTGTAAATTTGATGTCTGTTACTTTATGTTTATGTCCTGCTAGATTTGTTGAGATCGAGTACTGTACTATGTTCGTCTGTTCGATACGTATGTATTTTGTTTCAACCCAAATGGAGCATGATTTAGACTAAATACATGTTTTCAATGCGTCAGAAAGTTGTCATCTGAAGTCTCACTTTGCATAAGATTCGACCATTTTGTTCATAGGATTTCACTCTGCTTCTACCCCCCCCCCCCATTTTAACACGGAATGGAATTTTGCTTTAATGGCTTCTTTGCCACGTTGCTTGTGTAGAATACACTGAGTAGGTTCATCAGCAATATCTAGATGACGACACATTTCGTTGTCAATGCAAAATACTTAAGAGGCAACTGACCTTCCAAATCAGGTTGTGTCAAAAGAAAAAAAAGGATGAAAGTAAGAAAGAAGTCAAACTTTTTTTTTAACGATATGGTGCACCGCAGTGGCCAATACGCGACAACTAGGGGAGTAGTAAGTAGGCCTACATACTGGGACTGAATATCAAGACTACGTCGTATCGCGACGTGGTCCGAAACGTGGGGTGAAAGCTTTACAAAAGCCGATGGAATCTGTTACGCAATCGGACACAATAGGAATGATTTCGCTTGATGCTGCTGTATAGCAGTCATGTCAACACGGGAGCGTCTTCTGAATGGTAAACCTCGCCGTGACATTATGAATAGCGGCAGTGAGCGAGAGAAAGCTCGTCTGAATCGTTTCTTTTTCAGTCTTCAAGTAAACTTCCAGGCAAAGGAGCTATATTAGAATGGAAACTGTCTCAGCGAGAGTCAAAACTCTACGAGTGGGAGCAAAAGGTGCTGCTGGTGCTTCATTCATCAATGTATGACATGTCAGTCATGCGAAAGTGTTGTAGGTCTGCTACAATCGTTCGTGCAGCAATGTACATGTAAGATCGAGCGTCAGTCCGCATTGCAGTTGCAATTCATGGGTACTGGAACAACACGCACAGAGATACTCGGGAGCTGCAGACTGCGCTAGAACGATGTCGCTGAAGTTTCGAAGACAGTGCGTACCCGGCAGGTTCCGGCCAGTCTTCCTCCTGCTCTTGCCAATCATGGTCTTTTACACCGTGCGATATCTGGTGAAAAGATACGAATGCAGCGGTCAGACGACTCCGTATAGTGAATGCGACGTTGGCTTCGGATCGTCATCGCGAAGAAACGACCAAGCCAGCGTTATCAAGGCCGTCCAGGGGAACATTGTTGTTGAGGACGTTGATGATCACGGACGAGAAAGGCAAGTAGGACGGTTAATGGATCAGGGCGGTCCCGAAGGGGGACATGGGAGGGAAGTCGCTTACGACGGCGGCCTCCACGCAGATGTCGGGCTCGTTCAGGGAAACGTCGTAGAGAGGAAGGACCTGCCACAAGACTCCCCAGCTGGCGCAGAAACGAAGATCTCTGAGGGCAACAAGGATTCGGAGGATTTTGCCACCTCCGATTCCGATGATGGTGATGACGGAGCTATGCTGAGCTTCAGGAAGGACGAGGTTGTCATCAAGAGTGGACCCGCGGAGGACAACGAGCTCGAGGTTGTAGAAAACTCAAAGAAGAATGACGCACTGAAAGCAGAAATGAATGAGATTTATAAGCAAACTCATGACAAGGTCGCAGAAGACAAACTAGCAGGAGATGAAGGAGGGGTCGATCAGGAGCCACCTGCTAACGAGGGTAATGCAGGCTCTAAAAGAGTCACCGCTTCAATCCAGAATACGAAGATATTGGAGACCAGCTACGACGATGCTCCGGTCTTCGTCATCATCATGGCTCAGTGGAGATTTGGGTCCAGCGTCATTGGCGAGCTCTTCAACCAAAACCCGGAAGTCTTCTACCTTTTCGAGCCGCTTCTGGTCGTTGAGGACATGGTCAAACTTTGGCGAATACCGGGCCCATTCACCCGGGAGACGTATTATTACTCGATGAAAATTCTTGGGGATATAGCAAAATGTGACTTTGCTGATAAGGTTGTCGACTTTGTGAATATCACGAATAGCCAAGGGGGACGGACTCGCAACCGAGCCATCTGCGAGGCATTGCCTTTGGAGGCCGATCGCCAGATTCCCGACGCGTTGTGGCTCCGTGACCTGTGCCAAAAGCACAATCGGAGTTTAGCGACGAAGATCATCCGCGGAGATCTCGGCATGATCAAACCCCTCGTAGTGAGCGATAAGGTGAACGTGAAGGTCATTCACCTTGTAAGAGATCCACGAGGATCCGTGGCGTCGAGGCTGAACTACTTGTACCAATGGGGGCACGAAAACCTCGCTCACAAGAACTTCTCCGCCTCCGGCCGACTGAAATCGCTGCAGCTGCTCGACAAAGAGACGCGTCACATGGAATCGGTACCTTTCATGTGCAGCTGGCTCCGGGAAAACTTTAAGGCCCCGTCGCAGCTCCCCGAATGGCTTCATGGGCGATATCTTCTCCTTCGCTACGAGGACTTCGCCGACGATCCCGTCGGAAAGACGGAAGAGTTGTATCAGTTCGTCGGGTGGACGCTCCCGGATAGCGTGCGCGAGTGGGTGAAGCAGAACACGAATGCTCAGATGACCGACCAGGGTACGTTCGGCATCGCGAAGAACGCGACGGCTACGGCGAGCCGGTGGATGAGTGAGCTCAGCGAGGTTGAGATCGAGCAGGTCGAGAGCTTGTGTATGGACGTCATGAAGCTATTGGGATATCCCCCTTACAGTGCTCTCAAGCGGAGCAAGTAAAAATGAACGTGGGTGTACTTTTGATACAGGCATATACAACTTTGTATACTCATGTATGTTTCCCATAACCTTCATTATTCTTTCCTTCCTTGTCCTTCTCTGTTTCCTTCCCATCTTTCATCCTAGCTCTCTTTTCTTGGTAATATTTGAAGAGTTTGTTCGCAAAAGCCGATAAGTCCATATTAGAAGATTTTGAAGTACGGTCTCTGTCATAAAGTACAAAATAATACCTTTTAAATGATATATTGGTCACTACATATAAAGGTAAATTTTTGAAGTTATGGTCAAAAGAAGCAAAAATTTTCTTATTATTCTCTTTATTTTTCTTGACCTTTAATCGCAAATATCTCCATTTGGCAAATATGGACTTATCGCTTTTTGCGAACAAACTCTTCATTTATTCACAGTCTCCATTACTTTCTTCTTCACCCTTCGTTCTACTCCTTACTCCATTTCATCTGTCCATTCCTCAATCTTTTTCCTCCTCATTTAATTCCACCATTCTAAAATTTCACATTCTGTCACTCCTTGTCCTCTGTCTATTCCTTGTACAATGTATTGTCATTTCCACTCGTCCGATTGTGTATAATATCGTTCCGACATGAAGCGGTGTGCGAGAACAGTATACTTGTCAAAATATAATTTCTGTTTAGGGGATCCTCTGTTAGCCCCTCTGTACTTGTAGAACGTGGGTTATTTGTCCGTGTATTGTTTGTAGAAGAAGAATAAGGTAAAGGAATTTTCCACTTGACTGGATTAATCAATACTGGAAGAGGGAGATAAGTAGCATGCATGCAATGGCTCTCTAATACCTTACAATTCTCCTATCTTGTGAGGAAAGAGAAGAATAATTATTCTTTACTTCTGGTTTGTTTTTGTTTTTTATTTCAATTTCTTTTTTTTTCTTCTCTGTACTGTTTTCACATTTTTCCCTTGATTTCTTCCTCATTGTTTATTTTGTCGTTTAAAAAAGAGCACTTTGAAACGTATTGTCATTTGCAAAAGAAAACTTTTTTTCTTGGAAGTATTTGTGTTTTGTTTTGTCTTGTGTTTTCCTCTTATCAAATATCCTTACTCGGGAAGAGTAACGACCTTGATTGCAATAACATAACCAACGAAGTAGTGTGAAATGACAAATGGACCACTATTTACCACAGAAGTGACAGATTTGAAATTGTCGCAACTCATCAAAGTTGATTTTGTATAATGTAGGCCTACTTGCTTTCCAGTTCAAATCTATCTTTAAAGAGAAAAACTAAAACTGAAAAAAACTAACGTGTGTTATATGTATATTTGGTATTCTCGGCACTTTATTGCGAAAATACAGTGTACGTGTTGTGCCCTGCCAATTACGCTCCAATTACGCTCCGTTCTACAATAGGAAACCTCGTAATTTCAATGTACATGTATATCGCTCGGACGTCATATAGCACTGCCGGCAAGTATTTATTTCATACTTTGTATCCTTGTACGAAAGAATTATAAAAGAATTAGAATAAATATTATAGGAGTTGTACTGTCTACTATACCATTCAAGTCGAAATGTATATTCCCAGTCTGTTCTGCATGTACCGTATCGGGTAAGTTCAAAGTGATGGCCAGCGCTCCCAATATTCAACTCAGTGTCATATTGGTTTGTTTGTTTTTGTTTTTTTATTTTGAGGAATTTTATACCCAAAAAGAGATATATAATAATAAGATATCTTTATCTTCAGTTTTTTGAATTTCAATTGTAAAGAGAAACACTAATATCGGATCAGGTGGTAATAAATTATACACGACGAAAATCGCGATGGCATAAGGCTGCAGTCATTGTCATTTGTAAGTCGCCTGCATAGAGGCCAGTGACGTCAGTAGCTGTCAGTAGCTGTCTAACAGTTAATCATGATATCAATAATTGTCCATCCACGAAATAGAATGATGATGATGATGATGGTCAAGTGGTGGTGGTGGTGATGATGATGATGATGATGATGATAATGATAGTAGTAGTAATAATAATAATAATAATAATAATAATAATAATAATGGTGATGGTGGTGGTGATGATAATGATAATAATAATGATGATGATTATGATTATGATGATGACAATCATGATGAAAATGTGACAGTGTGTGATGGTGACGATGACTGTGGGTCAGAATAGATGAGAGGGAAAACAGTTTGAGTGTCATCAGGAAGAAACAATAAATGTGTCACGGGATTGATGAGATCTGCCAATGAAAGTGACCAAAGAAATATCCTGTAATAACTCGGGTTTGTGTTTGGGGTATGTGTTTAGAGTTTCTTCTGACACTTCATGTTTCATAAACTTTTAACATAGCCACCTGTCCGATAACTTTGTTGGTCATTCCAACAAAAGGCCAATCTACTCAGCCCATTTTTCTCTGTTCATGTTCAACACGCACAAGCTCTCAGCGACAAGCCCTGTCTTGAATATCAAGAGAGAAATGGATAAAGGGTTAGAGTTTGTGGGAATGACCAAGTCATCGACAACGTGACCATGTTGAAGGTTATGGACCATAAAAGGTTAGGAGAAACCCTGCAACCTGCAGTCGTGCAGGCTGCCCTCTTAATTTGACTCTTTCATTAACATATATCATCCATTCAGTGAGACATTCATTGTTTCTTCACGATCACACGCAAACTTGAAAAAAAATGCAATTTGTCATAGTTGTCTTTAAAGTTCATGTGCCCAGTCATGCGTAACATTTGTCAACATAATTAGGTATCAATGGAAAGAGGAAGAGTTCTTCTTTTCTCACAATCATCATTGCGCTCACCATAGCTTGCAAATGGATGAAATGGTGGCCCTCCAGAGTTGAATTACGTCTTCTTCTTCTTCTTCTTCTTCTTCTTCTTCTTCGACTACTTCTTCTTCTTCTTATACACACTGTATAGTGAATTTAATGACTGACTGGAGGCCAATGCAGTGCGTATAGTCAGCTTTCGGCCGAGTCGGCCCTTTGAATGCACTACAGGCAGCGGATTTCGTGTGTGGTTCAATCGGTTTACAGTGAGTTAGATGGGCGGAAAATCCCCACTTGCTACCGAGAAGTTAGTATCATAGCAAGAATTTGCCTCTATTGTTGGCTAAGAGCTCCTACACCCAGCTTTAGCAAAGCACAACAATGAGTGTTCTCCACAAAGTAGTCTGGTGCTATGCGATTTCTACAGGGTGTCGAATGAAGTACTTGTATAATACTATGTATACTTTACTGGCTTATATACGCGAGCCGAATGAAATATTAGCTCAGGCACAGTTTGAAGGCCTCGGCAGATAGAATTGCTAAATATGCTGTTCTTCAATATGAAACAATTTAAAGGCCTCTGAAATCATATTAAAAAAAAACACCATTCATCACAAAAGCACAGGAATGATTAGTTCAACTTGCTTCAATCAGAATGAAACACAGCATGAGAACCATTCTGGTGAATAGGATAAGACAGAATGGCCTCTCCCTTTATTAAAGCAAGGGCAAGATATAACAGAGTTGTACACTTGAAGTATTTTATTAAAGAAGTAGAAAAACGTGATAATTAAGAGATAGCGGTACAGAAGGAGGAGTGATGACGTGGTAATGAAGTGGTAATGACAAAGACATATTAGAATTTGTCGGAGTAATTGTCATTTCAGTAGAAGTAGGAATAGAAGTAGAAGTAATTGAACAGTAGAATAGAAGTTGGTGTTGTAGTAGTCATAGTAGTAGTATTCGTAGTAGTAGTATAGTAATAGTAGAAGAAGTAGTAGTAGCAGTAGTACATGTAGAAGTCAAAATGGTAGTAGAAGTAGTAGTTGTAGTAGTAGTAGCAGCAGCAGTAGTTTTTCTTTTCTCATGATCAAAAGAGAACGATATAAAAAAGTAAAGAAATTACGACTTGGTCACTAATGATGAGACATAATGACTTTTGCCTTTTTGAGACGACTGGTCCTACATAGTAGGGTGCAGAATACAAATGAACGAAAATGATAAACTTATCGTGCAGTCACAATAAACAGAAGAAACATATCACAATCTTTCCAGAAAATATATTGAATAACGCAACATCAGGTCTATGAAAAAAACAAACATTGAAGCATTTGACATTATTACTATTGCCGTTTGATGTTTATTTCTGTATTTACTAACATAATACAACATGCAACATTACGACACAATATAGCCTGACACTTACTTTACTGAACACAAGCTAATTTTAGAACGTTAAATGTGATGAACAACACGTATCACAATACATTGATGCTGTCGCAAAACTAGACTAAACATTGAGCTATGTCGTTGCGATATACAACGTAATGAATCCAGCTTGGAAGGTACAATACATGATATTAATTTTTTTTTATGAAGAAAAACGTAAAATGAAAGTCTCTGGTAGTCTAATGGAACTCAAGATGGGAGGGACCTAGGGCGTTAGCATGTATTGTAAAAGCTTCTAAACACAAAACGATTAACCACGACAGGGCAATGTCCAGTAATCGAATCTGTTGCAAACATGCTTGTGATAATTTAAACAATCCTTACATACATGTCATACGATGGTCATTAAAGGGTTTATAGAGCGTCATGTAAGTCCATACTCAGCATATGAAACTTCTCATGAGGAAAAAGGAGCATTTACTTAATAATGAAAGTTCACTATCAGAACTAGGATCTAGGATGAGATAGTGGGAAGAAAACGAGGCAAGGAACCTAAAAGTAGATATCTTATAATCTTGAAATGTCACTTTTTCGTGGAAAATTTCCACTAGATACTACACAGTCATGCATCGGTACACTTTCTGACTCGTTCTTTGGTTACATTATTACAATATCCATAGCATAATTAATATTAGCTCGGTTGATGCCCCATGCGGTCACCACTGACAAGTAGAAAATGTATACAAATGAACACGTATAGGTAAGTATGCTCATCTTTACTACTTCATTTCTTTCTTTTTTTTTGTGAGGTGAAAGGCGAAATGAAGGCATTGTATTCTCCATATGACATAATTCTGGAAATGTTTTGACTTCGCATGCAAGGATGACATTTAAGGTGTCTTCTATTGGCGAGAAGATTACCTAAATAATAACCAACCTACCCTCCACACAAACAAATTGTTGAGTTTTGAGTCTATGACATAATCCTCCAACATCTTTCATCATTATTGTGCAAGAAAAAAAAATGACAAAAAAAAATCAATTTTATATTTTGCCTTGGATTTCTGTGGAACTTTCTCCTCCTCTGTTTGTTAGCTCCATCCTCTATAACTTTAAGATATAAACTTTTTTTTTTATCTCTTCAAGAAATAAAATAGGAGGGTAAGGGAGCCCCTGCGTCTAGATTATGTTTGGCGGGATGTTACTTAAAGGGGCGATATATAGTTTTTGGTGAGATGGCTTTCAACTTCTTAGTGAGAAAATGTGAAACCTCTTATGAAATATGAAAGAGCTTACAATCTAAGAGGAATTCAAAGTTTATATGATGAAAATTTGTTTTGAAATGTTTGAGATGTCCAAAACAAAGCAAAGCAATCCTAATAATAGGTGGGACCGACCTTTTGACAGGTTCGCTTTGTTTTACCTTTTTTTATACCAGTTTATATGATGAAAATTTGTTTTGAAATGTTTGAGATGTCCAAAACAAAGCAAAGCAATCCTAGTGATAGGTGGGACCGACCTTTTAATAGGATCGCTTTGTTTTACCCTTTTTTTTATACCTCAGTCATTTCAAAACCAATTTTCATCAAATAAACTCTGAATTCCTCTTAAAATTGTATGTTCTGTTTCCTAAGAGGTTTTTGCAATTATCTCGTAAGAAGTTAAAAAGCTGAATTCTCATCTCAACCAAAGCTAAACCACCCATTTAAACCACAGGTTAGATACACACAGGTAGATAATCCGGAGTCCAATATCCATCATTACAGGTTAACGTGCCACTCGGCGGGCCATCTACGTGTCGGTAATTTGGCGCGCACGTCACCGTAATGTCGTCGTTGTGGTAGTAGTGCGCGTCGTCTGTTCTGGGGGCTGGAGTTATCCTCAGAGAAGGCGGGAATGTGGGGGCTGGGCAGTTTGCTACACAAAGGGTAAACGATGTGATAACATCCATGAAATGACATAAGAAAAAATATATTAAATTATATTAATATCAAAACAACAATAACTACGAGAGTGATAACAACTCTGATGGCACGAATATAAATATCATGGCAATACGATGAAAAAAAAAATAAGAAGAGTGTCTTAGTCTAAGACTGAACATCAACGATAATGATTGTAACCATTATGATTTTATCAGTCAGTGTCAGTGTGTATGTGTGTGTGTTGGGGAGGGGGAGAGAAATCATTGATTCACCCATGACCAATTAAACAGCAAGCACCCCCCCCCCCCAAAAAAAGACACACACACACGCACACACACACAGATACACAAACAACAATACAAATAAAAAAAAGAGAAAACCAAAACCTATTCGTATTTGTGTCTTTCTTTTTCTAATAACCTTTTTGAAACAATGGGGACACTGTGTGTCATTCCCTTATATCCTTATACCGGGTGTCCCCCTCCCCCCCAAAAAAAAAAAAGCGGAACGGTGGATTTTCAGTACCTTGCGTTCTAAAAGTGATATATTTTTTAACAACATTAGAAAGAACATCTTCCGCAGAAGACAATGGTACCAAAATCATTAAATTTCTCTAAATGCAGTCATTTTCAAATTTCACCGGATTTTTGCGACGTATGAGATAATAATTTGGGTACGACACGCGTTCCATACGGCGAATAATTGTGTAAGCTCGTTGATCTATATGTCGAGAAAAGATACAGCTTTCACATTGGGCGCGGAGCAGGAAAAAGCAGTTTGTGTGTGTGTGTGTGTCTGTGTATGCACGCCCAATGTGAAAGCTGTACTTGGTATCTTTTTTGACATGGATCAACGAGCTTACACACAATTCGTCGTATGGAGCTCGTGTCGCACCCAAATTATTATCTCACACGTCGCAAAAATACAGCGAAATTTGAAAATGACCGAATTTACCGAAATTGGCATAGAACAAAAAGAACTGAACCAAATTTAATGATTTTGGTATGATTGTCTTCTGCGGAAGATGTCCTTTCTAATGATGTAAAAAAAAAATATATATATATATCACTTTTAGAAAGCAAGGTACTGAAAATCCACCGTTTTTTGGGGGGGACACCCGGTATAGGCCTACAATGCAAATGATTACCGTAGCAGTAGACAGAAATGTCCCATACACCATCACTGCAGGTAATGGGCGTAGAGTAGTTTGACCCGGATCCGGAAGTGTAACCGTTGTCGCACGTTACCACCACGTACTCTCCATGAGCTACTTCATATCCGAGTGCTTCGTAGTTAGAATTAGGGATCAGTGGCGAGATGCAGTTCTCTGAATCCGGGAACGTATACATAAAAACCGTACACGAGGTTTAAATGACTAATCAGGTTTCTTGAGCTCTTGTAGAGCAAGCCGCACTCTTAAAATGCATCAATGAAACGCGTGTACATCAACATATCATAAACTAAATAAACTTTTACCTTTTTTCTGAACCAATGTATAGTTCGTGTTGAATGACTTCAAGTTGATTTGATCTTTTTGGTCCGAATTCACGAAGGTGGTACAAATGAAACCGTGGTTCAAACCATGGACGAAAACCATGGAGCGCCAAGTGTCGCATGGAATATTTCGTTACGAAATCAGTCATTTCGTCGATGAAATGGTTATTTTGTAACGAAACGACATCATTTTGTAACTATATTAACATTTCTTCCACGAAATGATAATTTCGTTAACGAAACCGTCATTTTGTCGACGAAATGACCAATTTCGTAACTCAGTGTTGATCTACTATATAGTAGAGTATTCGTAGATCAACATGTTCAGTTAAAATGGAGTCCCAGACTGACGAAAATCATACGCACCTAGGCATTGACCAATTGCAGCCTGCCACATTCCATCCCGACACGTGACCGAGTTTGGACCAGTAAGAGTGAAGCCTTGATCACATGACACGATAAGTACTTCTCCGCTCAGCACCAGAGTGCCGGGTGCAAAAGAGGCGTCACCATTGGACAAAGCTGGCACAACGCAATGCTCTGCGGAACACGATGCAAAAAAAAAAAAGAAGAAGAACATAATCGCTGAAGCATCTCAAGAATGCGTTCGACGTTTAGTCATAATAACTATTTCATTTTGACTGAGTGTTGTACATAATATTTCTAAGGTGCATCAAAAAAGACAAAGAAAATTATACGATTTTCTTTACTGACTCTTTTCAACAATTTATTCTTATCACTATTTTTGTTTAAATTGGCTCCGTGTAAAGCCGTTTACGATATAATGTAGCTGACAAATCTGCAAATAGTAAATGAACTGAAAAGTAAAAACAGTTACATTGCAGTTTATGCACTAAAAATCTTACGCCCTTTGTACATACACACACTCCTACCTTCACAAATCGGTACGGCCGGTGTCCATTCGCCAGTTCCGCTACACATTACTTCCTGGGATCCGAACAAACTGTACCCATAGTTGCAGGAAAAGAACGCAGTGTCGTATAACACGTACTGGTTCATGGAATCTTCTTCGGATCCGTGAAGGGGAGGAGTTGGTGGTGGGCAGAAATTTTCTACAAAATGTAGATTTTTTTTATTAAACAACATAAAGTCTCATGAAATGACGTTTCCTTTGGAAAACGAAACGCGCTTCCTGGTGATACACAATAAACAAAGATATAGATTTGTAGAAGTCCTTTCGGTTCTATCATTTACAGCGTTGCGCTGTTTGAAAGATGAGTGTAATAATTGCTGATTTATCCTTTCTTCAGTAAATGCATTCGCATACAAAATTATACCAAAAAAGGAAAATTACTTCATTCGAATTTATCATTCACCGTGTGAGTGGCAAATTAAATGGATTCAGATAGAGAGACGCTGAAAATCGGAAGTTCTAAGCTTCTCGCAGGGACATTATTTTGTTCCTCAAAATATGAGATGAATTGGCCCGACCAGCGAAGCGGCAGGGTTGTGTATAGAAAGATATAAATTTAAGTGATGTATTCATACAGCACTACTCTCTTTTACTTTTCTTCTACAAAACGTGTGACTAAAGCAAAACTTCTGTTTTACACGTCTGTGACTATACTACATAAAAGCTGCGACTTTTCAATACAGTTCAATTCAGTTCACTTCAAACTTGATTTCATTTTTCAACAGTAGACAAATAATCAACAAAGTGGTCGAATAAAATGACGATATAAGGGTGTAATCAAATGGGAATTATCATTCTTTTTGAACAAAAAATACTCTTGTCATAGCAATAAAAGGAACCTTTCAAAAATGTTAAGAGAAAAACGGAGGGGCAAACATATTCAAATCTTTCAGTGTGCGGGGCCTCAAAGGAAATCCACATTAATGAATAAGAAATAAGTAAACAAGTCAAAATGATGAGTTTTTGATCATTACAGTGTCTCACCTTAGAGGAGGCATAACAATTCTTCGTACAGTGGACATTCTACTTCAGACAGCGGAGCTACATTAATTGCGGTCTTTAGATCTGTGACGCCAATCCTACGAAGCGGCAATCAAGCCAAAAAAGGAAAAATCTTGTTCTGCACATGCGCGATACAAACAATGGGTGTTCCCATTGTCCAAATCGCAAGTATCAGCGCGTGTCATAACCTTGATAGCGTCGCAGATCTATAGCTTGTTATTCTTGTGTAGTTACCCTCACAGGTAGGTGGCGACCCGTAATCATCAAAATACCAATAGCTCAGATGGCTGTAGTACGCATTCGACGACCCGAACAGGACGCCGCTACAGCCAATGGTCACGTTACTTCCGCCGGGGTAGCAGGAAACGGACGGAGAGAAAATAGGAGTGCCACTCCCGTAGACCGTAGGGGTGGATGTGCAGTTTGCATACTCTGAAACGGGGAATGATGCAATAAGTGACTCTCTCAGTAATGGATTTAAGATAGATGGAAATACCCGAACAGATATCTATCATAATCATCTAAAAGGGATGTGTCTTCGTACACAGTCATGTTCAGAATCAAGGTTAGTCAGACCTTAATAGAAGCAGCTATTTTCATCTATTAGGCTTAACAACATTATTTGCAAAAGGAAACAAAGACATGATTTTTTCCAATATCTAATAGGTCCTGCAGTCCCATTGATTTACGTTTGTTTTGTTTTTGTTTTGTTTTTGTTTTGTTTTATTTAGAACATGCCTTTACCAGGAAGTATGATGGGTGCTTATGTTATGAACCGATAAGTAAGATAGAGTTTGATATGACTATTATACACCTTTATACTACAGCCACCGCAAGGTTAATTTGCTTTCACGACAAAACATGAAGAGAGCATTAATGAATAGGAAAGATTGGTTAATCATATAAAGATATTTGACTCTACATGACGAACAACGGTCTATATAATATAATTATATAGACGGAACTTTTACTCCTCAATCTTGTTTAAGAGGATATGACATCTAAAGCAGATATGAAAGAACTTTTTTTCACTACCATCGAACAACACCTACTGTGTCTCAACTCAGCATGCAAGCACGTTTCATTCCTCTCTTCCTCGCTCTCTCTCTCTCTCTCTCTCCACACACCAACACACACGCATACACACACATACACACACATGCGCGCGCACGCACGCACATACTTGTGCTTACCCTAGCTCACGACACAAAATCGATTCTTGCTCAACTCACCTCCCCCCCCCCCCCCCCCCCCCCCCCCACTGATGACATGACTACTAGTATTCGAGATATTATTGTAATGCAAACTTCGCTGTTCCCGGCAGGTGTCTCTGCATACCATGACACATGACGTCAGAATCCAACTGGCCGTCATAACAGGTCACAGGAGTAGGGAAGTCTGACCCGGAAGTATACCCTTTGTCACATTCCACGATCACGTAATCCCCGTGTGCGATGGAGCCCCGGTCTTCTGCCAGGTTCGAATTGCCGATCGTCGGGGAGGAACAGTCCTCTATCATGACATAACAATTTCGCTGCATGCTTAGTATTATTCATGAGAGAGAACCAACGGAGCAAATAATTACAGTTAATCATTATTTAATCATCTTCTCCTTCTACTTCTTCTTCTTCTTTGCCTTTTTGCCGTTTTTCTCTGAACTCTTATCCTTATAGACTAGGAAACACAAATCATCAAAGTACACAATCTCACTTTATTTTACTAACAAAGTCGGAAGAATTTAGTAAGACGTCAATGTGACATTACAACCAAACATTTGGAGTCATCTCGCCAAGATACTTACACTTTAACAAGGCTATAAAGCGTAAAACAAAACTCGGACAGAATGTAAATGGTTGCTATGTTTATCGAATAAACTATAGCTATACCTCCATTACTGATTTGGCGTTTTCCTTATTGTTATCCTAACGGAAACAGTCGCCAATGATTGGATCCCAAACACGGAATCATACTGGAACAAAATGTCAATCTGCGCTATAATTGCTAAATAATGACTGCTTTGTTCGTAGGCCTAATTGACTTCCAGAATTTCCTTCCTGTTCTTTATTTTTTAACAACAATGAGTCTACTCACTGAGACATTCGCCGATGATTGGTTCCCAAACTCCATGACGACACGTTGCTGAATCCGGCCCGGTGAGAGTAAAGTCGTCTTCACACAAAATACTGATGGTTTGGCCAGACCGAAGAGAGGTGCCGGGTGCAAAACTGCAGCTACCGTTGGTAACTGAGGGAACGATGCAGTTTTCTAACAAGGAGGGGAGCGGAAAGAAAGTAGACAGACATCAGTCCATAAATGCAATGGCTCAGTTTTTATTTTCCTCTTTTTTATTTCTTTATCCAAAGATCCATACATATCCGAAGACGGGTGGCCTATTAAAGCCTACATTAAGTGTTATTTGATTGTATCGAAAATAGAAGAAATTTTTTAATAGTGTTATAAGCATTGAAAATAATTTATGTGCCATGACACTGGAAAGGAAAGAAATTAAGAGACCATGATTATACTCTAACATGTTTCAATGTAATAATCAATATCTCATCGTAACAAAGCAAACGAATGCAAGAGAAACATTACGGAACTTACATGACGAAACTGATTTTGTGAGAATGGAAACAAGAAAAAAAAAACAATATTATTATTCCTGGCTTCTCAAGCACTCTAGCTTGCATGCTATGTATATGTTATATAAGTATATGTATATGTGTGTGTGTATATATAATAAATATAATATATATATTTGCAGTCTCGGAGATAATTTCAGTTAGAAAAGCATTTCGACCAATAGTACTACTCCATGTAGTAATTGACTAATTTGAATTTCCAAGAGATTCAAAATCTTACAGTGCTGTTCCATCATTGACCCATTCAAATGGAACATGGTGTGTGTGTGTGTGTGTGTTTGGTTTTTTTTTTAATTTGTTTGTTTGTTTGCTTTCTTGCTTGTTTGTTTGATATCCAAATCATATAAAATTACCTGCACACAAAGGAATAGCGGGTTCCCATTGACCAGTACCGGTACACATCACTTCACTGGATCCGACCAAACCGTAGCCGTCGTCACAAACGAAGGACGCCACGTCGTACAAAGCGTACTGATCGCTCGGATATTCTTCGGATCCATGTTCAGGAGGAGTTAGTATATTGCAGCTGGACTCTTTTATTGCGCCACCAAGCGGTACAGATGAAGAATGAAAAGTACTTTGATGATAAAGCTGTATTTTTTTTTATAAAAAAGTGCTCCTCAGCGCTTCAAAGACTTTATTGTTATTTATTGTTAGTATATTATGCTACCAATAATCTTTGTTGAAAAATGAACATTCAACCATTAACCATGGGAAAAGCTAACGCAAGTCATAATAGTGCGCTCTATGCATCAAATGCAAACAATTAGATGTGAAGGTTGATTTATTGTAAAATGTGTGAGCTACTATGTTTTCAGAAGGGCTAAATACTAGTAACATGTTGGCACTGTGTCTCTAGTCAAGGGGGTTCTTTTTTCTATTACATACCTTCACACGTAGGCGAGGATGAGGTCCAGTCGTAAGACCAGGAACCGTTGTAGAAAGCACTCGACGAGCCGAACAGCACTCCACTGCAGTCGATTTCCACCTCAGCACCGAGTGGGTAGCAAGTCGCATCCGGTGAGAAGCAAGGAGTACCACCCCCGAGTACTTCGGGCGTCGAAGAGCACTCTTCAGATTCTTGAATGTTCATGATCCAAAGCAAAGCATAGAGATGGATAGCGATTCAGCGATTATAAAGAGTGAAGATTAATCACTGCGGAAGTTTGTGGATCCACGGAACGCACTAGGAGAAACAGATACACACACACACACACACACACACACACACACACACATATATATATATATATATATATATATATATATATATAACAGCAGCAACAACAACAACAGCAGTAGCAGCAGCAGCAGCAGCAAACAAACAAGCATAGAGACCCGGTGGTTTCACTTTTCACAAATTCGTGAAGACTATTACGCAAGAAAAAATATAGCAAACTTGACATATAACCCTACTTGGCACATAGCAAACTTCGGGTTACTAGTATCTCACAGAGGGCATCAGTTTCCGTTTGTAGGCCATATTCTATCACAATGGCGTTGATACCTGCCAAGTTTGTGGAAAAACTTGACGTTTTTAATAATACTATCTAAATCGTAGTGCCCATTTAAACCAATTACGACCCCTGATCACCCCAGGATTGCTACCTGCAAAACTTGGTTGAAATCCGTCATATAGTTTTCATGAAGAAGCTAAAAAACAAACAAACAAACAAGCAAAAAAAAACCGACGGATGCCTGACTATGATTAGCTCCAATAGCTAAATTGAGCATGTTCGCTCAGGTGAGCTAAAAAGGAACAAGATTGGAAAACAACCCTGAATTTCAGACTCTATCAATAAACTCACGATTAATACTCAAGTCGCCATCTCATTAATCGTAGGAGTATCGAAAATACCTTATTTATGCAGCTTCATAGGGAATGATCGACATTAGGAGGCCCTGACAATAGGAAGGCAAATAAGTATACCTGAGCAAGTCACTGTGGAGTCCCAAGAGCCGTCATTGCATGCTAAAGGCACGGGTAAATTGGCTCCTGAACCAGGAGAATAACCAAAGTCACATTCAACCACCACGTACTCTCCATGTGGTACGGTCACGTGACTATCGGCTTCGGCGAAATTCGAGTTAGGCACGGTCGGGTGTAGACAATGACCTGACATACATATTAAAATAATGGCAGACAACATCAGTCCAACTTTACATTGTTAAAGGCTGCATTAGAATGAAATAATTCATTAAAGGTTTCACGTGATCTATCCCTTTGAGCAAAAGGCTGGTGAATCCTGGGCTGTACTTACAATTCAGATTTGTGTTTGAGCTGGTAAGACAATTTTTCCACAAGTAACTCAACATTAATCCGTACAGTATATCTGTATTCATATGAAAACGTTTGTAATCACTAACCCTCGCTTGTTCAGATGTTATTTCTGTTTTGCTTAATTTCTTTTTGTTGCGGTTAACTTGAGGGACGTACTCGAACCACGAGTAATATTCGGTAGCGTTTATTAGCATACACTGTACTTTGAAATGGGATTAGAAAAGCATAGTATGGCAAGCAAAAATAACTCTTAAAGTCCAAATTCATGAAATTCTTCCGTCGAGATGTTTTCATTGCAACTGATTGACAAATTGCCCTACATCGACGTAAATAAGCACTGAATTGATCAGTTATTTAGACAAGCCTTTTTTGTTAACATTTCCTTTATTCCTTTTCTCATACCTCGTTTTCACTGGTATTTTCTTTCTGCCTCTCTTTCTTGCGCCATGAGCATCTATTCTTGATGGATACCGGCGCATTACAAGTGTTCATATTATTATTATTATTATTATTATTATTATTATTATTATTATTATTATTATTATTATTATCATTATGATTATTATTATCATTTTAGTAATAATAATTAGTCATAATAATAATAATAATAATAATAATAATAATAATAGTAGACATAGTAATAGCCATGATAAACAAATCATGGGCGTACATACTCGAGCAGGATTCGAACCCACGACCTCCTGATCACCGGACAGGCGTCATCTCCGTCACGAGTATGTACGCCCACGATTTTTTATCATGGCTTCTACTAAAACATTGATCAATTCAGTGCTTATTTACGTCGATGTAGGGCAATTTGTAAATCAGTTGCAACTTTAATGTCGTTTATAGCCATAATTCAATTCAATTTTTCAATTCAATTCAATCATAGTTTCTTTCCAATCAACGAAAATCAAAAACATAGTACAATGTATACATGTCATTAAATGATATTGTTCAAGCGCTTGCAAAAGATTCATGTAATATACGAGACAAATTATAGAACAACATAATGTACAATAATAAAGAGGAACACTGTACAAATACTACGTGGGCGAGCGGAAAATAAATTCCATCATGGAAAATAGTGATCCACTAAAAAGCAAAGCTTGTCGGATGTGGATCGCTAGATAAATAATGAGTGAATGATATACTATTCTATAACAATATACATGTAGTTATTTTGAGATACACAGGTCGGGAAAAAAATATAGAATACCAATGCTATAGTGCCCGGACACTGTTCATTGAACCACGTGTACCGGGAAAATATGACAAGGACAGTACATTCGTACACACATTCAATTACCCACACGCATATGCACTGTTGGACGCGAGACAGTACCGAGAGGAGAGAAGACGGTAACAATACAAGTCTACGAAGAACAATAGACAGGAAAGGAAAAGGAAAGAAGAAAGAAGAGAGGTCTGCACACAGAACACGCCAAGTGCTGCGACATCAGGACAGGTGAAAGCTCAAGCATAAATTATAGCAATTTAAATTATCTAAGATTTTAAGTAGAAAGTAAATGTTTTCTGAGTTTATATTTAAATGTGACAAATTTGGGGGAATCTTTTAAACTATTATCTAAATTATTCCAAAGTCTGGGTCCAGTATAAAGAAATGTATTTTGGGCATGTGCGGTTCTCATTAACGGAAGATGGAATTCGTCGGATCGTCGCGTGGGATAGTTATGAACATGACTGTTTCGATGAAATAAATCGTGGAATATTTTAGGTAAAAAGTTACTGTCGTAATTAAACATAAACTGACCAAGTTGAAACACATACAAATCATTTACTTTTAATATTTTATGGTCAGAAAACAAAGCATCTGTATGTTCTCGGGTATGTAAATTAAAAACAATTCTAAGCGCCTTCTTTTGCAATAAAAGAAGTTTATCAAGTTACATCTGATATGTATTACCCCAAGCAAGAATCCCGTAGATTAAATAAGGGAGTATCAAACTAGAATAAAGAGTTAATAATGCAGATGAAGGAAGATAATATTTCAATCTATTCATTACGCCAATGTTACGTGAAATAATTTTACATATGTTATCAATATGATTCCTCCATTCATCAGGGTCACGTCGGGTGCACAAACAAGAATTGAACTTTTCCCAACACAGTAACAATTACTTGCGTATAGTCATCAAGATAATGAAGAACCCCTACACGGAGATTTCATTTTTTTTTTCTTTTTTTGTCTTCTTAACGATAGACTTCCGCGGGGGAGTAACAGAATTCAAAACACATCTATCACGTCTATGGACGTGCCCGGAGTGTGTTTAGATAGGTGGGTTCGGTTCCTGAAAACAAACAGGGAAAACCCAGCAAATACTGTCTTCATTATCTATCTCAGCAGAACAATCATTTCTGAGATTAGCTCTTCAATGGCTTCAGCATTTCGTTTTATGCAATTTCCCATTTCGTAGCATTTCAGTTTTATGATAATGTGTTTACAAGACTTTATTTTATGTGATTTCCCATTTCAATAGCATCTCATTTTCAATTACGTAGGCACAAGAAAACATCCCTGCACCCTGTTGCCGCTCATTAGGCTAGGTAGCCATGGTAGCAAAGCGAAATTTAACAGTCTAGGACAACTCACTCAGGCACTGGCCGATGAACGGCTCCCAAATTCCGTCATTGCATGTGACGTCATGAGGTCCAGTCAGGCTGTACCCCTCGTCACACGACACTTCTATGCCTTGCCCTTGAGACTTTGACGTTCCGTATGAAGATGAGGTGTTTCCATTGGCAACCACTGGAACAACGCAATTCTCTGCAAAAATAAAAGGAAAATTAATCTAAACTACTAGAATCTTATTTCATAGCGATATAGATGCTCTCCATGCTGTTTTAAGAATGCAATGTACCAATTTATGATTTCAAATGTTTCAAAGACACAGCACACCTTACCCAAACTTATAGGCAAAGATTTATATGAAGCAAAAAACAAAAAAAAAAAAAAAAAAACAGTCCGAATAGGCACGATAAAGTTCATGCAAAGTATGCATTTTGGTCTTATACTTTTATACATTCATTTGCACATACATTTTGTACTGTAGGCTTTATAGCTTGTACTTCTTTATTTTTTGTTTCATATTTTGTATCATTTGTCGTCTTTTATTTGATTGATATAACGCCAGTAAATAAAAGGGGAAACCGTAGACGATTCGGATGAGGTTTGGATCTGGTTTATTGCCGTGGCCGAGACAACTACGGCAGGCCAATTGTGCACAAACGTAGATTACTACATACACTGTATATAACACAACCAATACTGGCGTGACTTCTTCTTTCTTCCTCTGTTCTCTGACAGCTTAATCATTACTTTCCATTAGCAATCAATCATATGTTTATACAACCTCAAAACTTGCCTCTGTTACAAACACTCTAAAAAAACTGAAACTAATCACTAAGTAAAACCACAACTGAACAGTTAGCATATCACCCATCACTGTGATAACAATCACTATACTGTAGTTAATAACAAAACTCTATCGCTGTCAACAAACAATTGATAACCTTATGCATAAACACATTGATCATACAGACTATCAATGTCCAACAAAAATCTTGCCCATTTAACCTCTGCATACAAGTATATCGACACACAAATGTAACTTGACTTGCTTTACGATTTTCACAAAAAAACACAAAATCATCATATTCATGTAAACTACCGGTACACTGTATTTGCACCCAAACTCCACTCAATTACCAACATCATATTGTTCCTAGATTTCTGACAACAACTGAACACAAATCACATTTCACAACAATCTCACTATTGTGTACTGTATCCCAATATCTTCTCTTCCCCCATTAATTAACTAACTACGCTAACATGACACTAGTGAAATATAACAAAATTGGAAAAGCCCTATACATGTATATCATAATCAGATACATAAACTATACATTGTACATGGTCATCTGAATAAAACATGAAATTCCTCACTAAGTTGAGCACGTGCAATGTACATGGTACTTATAAAAACATAACTGGATATGAATTATAACATAACCAGGGCAGACCTGGAAAACACTGTTTTGTTTTCATGAATCAATCCTGCTCAATAATAGTGAATAAACAATCCAGACAACCACACTATATAAAAATACATGCCGGTAAGTATGTTTAAGCTGTACATATATGTGCCAATCTTGTGGGAAAAATTAACAAAACTGTGCTAATAAGGGGCATGGGCATGATAACACTACAAATCTGTAATACTGTACTGGAAACATACAATGTATACGGTCATACGAGTCTAATTTACCATGGACAGTAATCAGGCAGCCGGGAAGTTTGCCACCATTTATCAACATTAGTATTAAAAAAAAAAATTATCATAATTTTGATCCTCCATATTTACAAAACAACATACAATACCTGTAGTAATAAATGAGTATACCACATATGTATCCGAAAAAGCGAACAGACAAATACAAAAGTGTACTGTCTTTAAAAAAATCATACATACCAGTAGATTCCACTCATGTGTCCTATACATTCTATGACCATCAATAAAAACAAGTGACAAATAATAGCTAGCTAAATACGACATCAGCATGAGATACTTGTATGTACTTGCACAGGCTGCAAAAACAAACTTATTGTGAGTCAAAATGAAACTGGTGAAATAATAAGCATTAAAATAACTAGACGGCTTGTGCATTGCCATACACAGTCAGCGATATGTTGACATCAACCCTGACAAAAATCGTACATGTCCAGTCTATCTACATGTCTGGTTAAATACTGGTATGAGATGAAATACAGTGTAGTACATAGCTGCCATACTAGGAACACTAAAAACAAAAAGGCACCATATTCCTGCCTGATAGCCAAAGTGGTAATAATTACAAAAACACACATTGCATCCTTAGTCCAAAGGGCAAAAACCTTTACTTGAAAAAGATTCAGATCTCGAGAAATCAAAACAGAAAACTGTACGAAAAAAAGGGGTTCACAAAATGATCAAAACATCAAATGATACCCAAAGAATTTTAGAAAATGTAAGTTTACCTATCGCAATGACAAAAAGGTGGGTATAAAAACGTACGATACATACAGTTGATGCATGTGGAAACATGTGAATTACAAAAACACACACCTAACACTGTGCACCTTTATACACACTACAAACATGGGTACAGAATACAACTGAAATGACCAATTAACCTGGAGGAGATAGGGGCATGGGAGGACCATGGGTTATCGCTGATGGGCGGGAGGAGTCGGGGGGTGCTGAGGGATGGGGGATCCGGAGCACGCAGGGGAGTAGGACATCCATGATACCCACATCAGCGAAGCCATGGGTAGGAGCTCGGGGATCATCAGATGAGTGTTTGGTGGGGATCATCTGGTAGAATGCACGCGAGACTCCATCATCGGGAGAGGGGGAGGGATCTCCTTCGGACCACAAACGGGACAGGCACAGGCCGTTGTGCCATGGTGGAGCCTTCCAGGTCGGGTGTGTGTCACGATCGGCGAGGCCAACGTCATCCATAGGGAGGCGGAGGCGAACAGCATTGTTGGAGGCAGGAAAACCCTCTGGTTGGATTTTGGTGACCACGCTGAAGACCACCATGAACTGGTGTTCACTGTCTGGCGGCGTGTAGGAGGGAGAGGCATCATCAGGAGTGAGGTAGTAGCCAGGCGGAGAACCTGTAGAAGATGGTACTTCACCCTGCAAACGAGTACCGAGGACATCGACTGGCTGATGGGTGAATGTCGCGGTGGTCTTCTCCACACAGGCAGAACCATGACTAGCACGATGTCGATCAATGCCAAATACACGCATGTCCATGTGGGTTGACACCTTGGGTAGAGGGACATGATCCGTGACAGGAAGAGCGTCCTCACCTGTCTGACAGGGAAGAAGCTTGGAGAAACCTTGAGGTAAGGTAGCTTCCACAAACTGGTACTGTTCATTGAGACTTTGAGGATCATTGTAGGTATTATACCAATTGTCAATGGGAGTGTATTGACCGTGGTTGTTAGACTGTGAGTGTATGTGTGAATGCACTCGTGGTTGCTGTGAAGTGTCTGTGAATGTATTGTCAATGTCAGCGTGAGGGTTTGTATTGCCCATGAAAATGTTTGTGCTATACTCAGTGAAGAGAGTAACAGAGCTAGGCTCAGTGAAGGGAAAAACAGAGCTGGGCTCAGCGGAGGGAGGATCAGAGCTGGGCTCAGTGGAGGGAGGACCAGAGCTGGGCTCAGTGGAGGGAGGAACAGAGCTGGGCTCAGTGAAGGCAGGAACAGAGCTGGGCTCAGTGAAGGGAGGAACAGAGCAGGGCTCAGTGAAGGGAGGAACAGAGCTAGGCTCAGTGAAGGGAGGAACAGAGCTGTGCTCAATGAAGGGAGGAACAGAGCAGGGCTCAGTGGAGGGAGTAACAGAGCTTGGCTCAGTGGAAGGAATGGCCATATTGGGACTCTCAACATCACAGACTTCAATGCCAACCACACCTGCATAATCAAACGTCAATGAATCACTGTCAGAATTTGTCCCATATTTCTGTTCACACTCAAACCAATCGCCTTTGTCCACAGCAGTGATCTCACTCTGTCCATCATCATAATTCGGTAACACACACTCTATTACTTCATCTTCTGTATTCCACATCTCACATTCAAACCCTGGATCTTGCACTTTTGCCTCTTTCACCATTAAGCCTACACCAACACCTTCAGGCTGCATGTTGTGTGAATTACACTCTGCTTCAGCATCCTCTGTACTTTCCATCTCACACTCAAACTCATTGTAATCATGCGCATGTATCTCCTTCTCCATTACACTGACAGGAACGGCTTGTGCGTGATGATTGTTACGTGAATCATAGCCAGCGGATCGATCGCTGACACTGTAAGTGTACATAGTATCATCTCCAAACATAATCTGACCCTTCGAGGGACGAACAGCAATATCATTTTGCTCCATGAAATCTGCACCTGCGAGCACATCGACACCGTCATTCATCACATGATCATCCACAACGAAACCGTTAAACATCAAGTCACACTCATAGTGGTATAATGTACACGAAACAATACCAACAATATTAAGCTCTGGAAGATCACCTGAGTGACCAAGGGGTACATCAATGTAATCCTCATATCCAGACCCATCGACAAGGATTTCTAAACCAAGCATATCAGCTGCAGTTTCACTGATCAGACTACAGACAGAGCCACTTCGAACTTCAACCTGTATGACCTGATTATCATTCCCTTGCCCTGTAGCAGGGAAGTGTGGAGGTTCACGTTTTGTCGCGTCTGACAACGCGGATTGCTGGCCAAGGCCAACCTGCTGGCCCGCGGGACACCCCCGCTTGGGTGCCTCAGCTGCCGGGGCTGCGCGTCGCTGCATCGACGGGGAGCCGGTGGACCCGGCCACGGCGGCGCATCGCTTTGTTGATGCAACGTGCATATCACCACATGGGACTACACACTATAAATCGCCCAAATACTATATACGTCACCCGAATTATCACTGTAAATTACAACAGAACGCCTACTCCTGCGTATATCAGGCGAGATTCTCCTTTCTCTTGGACTAGGGTAGAGCAAATTAATGGCGTTAAATTCGCATCCAGCTGCCACCACGCCAGTAAATAAAAGGGGAAACCGTAGACGATTCGGATGAGGTTTGGATCTGGTTTATTGCCGTGGCCGAGACAACTACGGCAGGCCAATTGTGCACAAACGTAGATTACTACATACACTGTATATAACACAACCAATACTGGCGTAAAATGATTAACTAAAATTGAATTGAAACTAAAATTACGTCATTTTTTCTCAGATGGGGAAAATATCTTATTAGGAAACGTGTACTTATTTTTCAGCATACTGAAACAAAATTAATGGCTAAAAACACTAGATTCACCTAACGTTACCTTTGCACTTCGGTATGGTCGGTACCCACTCGCCAGTACCGGTGCAGCCCACCTCTTTGGATCCGACCAAACTGTAGCCGTTGTCACAGGAAAACATGGCAGTGTCGTATAATACGTATTCATCCATTGGGTATAATTCGGATCCATGATCAGGAGGACTTGGTGACGAGCAGAAGGACTCTGTGAAAATGTGACGTCAGCTTTTTATTTCTGGCTTAGTATATGCACTATACAGGCCTACACAACAGCGTCTACTATTCTACTAATTGAAAAAGCATTCGAGAAATGATTGCTCATTATTGTTCTTTTTAAGTGAATTATAGGATGAAATCAATCGGATTACAGTGTAATATTGTACATCCTTCAAAAACAATATCATGGAATTTGTCTTTATATATTATATTTAGGCCCTTCAAAGGTTTTTTTCATTAATCTCTCTGATAGAATCTCTGTTCTATCTCTGTTTCATACAAAGAAGGATCAGGCTCAAATCTGTCAAGCTTATGATGATCCTGCGTTTGCATCAAGTGCCCTTCAAAGCAAAGGATTTGTAATTCTCACTCGCTTTGGTTCCCTCATCTGCATAGTGACAATATTTTCGATAGTGGCAATGATTTTCGAAAGTGCTGCGTGAAATAACTTGTGTGGACTTGTTAACATAACTGATAATGATAACTGACTCGTGATGTTACTCTACCTAAAGATGTGTAATTTCGCAACTGAGTGAAGATTTCAGCGTACACTTCAGCCAGCATCAGAAGGCCAGGAAGTCTGATTAATTGCTTTTCTAAATGTTTCCACTTTTGTTGTTTTTGTTCTTTCTCCCCTTTTCGTTCATTAATTTTAAAGTTCCTTTATGTTTGCCTACCTTCACAGGTTGGCTCTGCATACACGTCCCAATACCCTTGGACACAGGTTGCATTCTGAAAGCCGCCGTACAACTTTCCGCTACACTCGATTGTGACCACTGTCCCTTCCGCGTAACACGAGACAGCCGGTGAGAACGTAGGTGTTCCACCCCCGTACACGTCTGGTTCCGTACAATCTTGATCGGAAATATTGTAGGAAGAAAATAGCGCAACGAGTAGGGCCTGCATGGTTTGTGGTTGGTTGAAAATAGACGTGACGTGACATCATTGGCCAATACACGATTGTACATTTAGATACAAATGTGTACAACGTAATTCTTGGACGAAAAGTCCGAAGTGTGTATGTCATAAGTATGTTCTGCCATGCACAATTCTACAGACCGAAAGATGCACATGATTTCATGAGGTTTAGATCAGGCATGTTACTTCACTTTTCGTTGTAAAGAAGTCACCTTGTAAACAGCCCGTTCCACTCTATCATCTGCATTTGATTTCGATTAACCCTAATGCAAGAATATAAATTTATTCTAATGCAGTCTATAGTCTACTTCCGTTAATCTATTTCAATTCTAAACAAAGAATAAATCTTGCACTATATGTATTAACATAATTATGCATGTGAAGAGGGTAAAACAAAAACAAAAAGAATGGTTGCTAACATACTAACAATCTAAAAGTACTAAAGCATAAGAAGTGCACGTGGCCAACATAGAATTTGGCTTAAGAAAAGGTACAGTTGATAGCGGCAGTCATGAGTGTATACCAAAACTTTTTATTAACACAAAAATGTGATCTAGTACATGAGTGCGGAGTTTGTTTGTTTGTTTGTTTGTTTGTTTGTTTGTTTGTTTTTTTAGGGAAAGTCCGGGCCAGTTAAAAGTTATTGCAACTGATTGACAAATTATCCTGCATCGACGTAAATTTACCTTCATTTAGGGCAATTTGTAACTCAGTTGCAATAAAAACAACTTAACGCAAAAATTTCATTAACTTTCATAAATGAAAGTCTGATAAGAAGGAGTATAGACCTACTTTGCAAGAACAACAGCAAAATGTTGATAAAAAAATCAAATACAGATTACGGAAGTTCTATGACACTGAAGTTTCGCTGATTTTTTTGCGAAACAGTTTTGACACAGTGAATGTGAATATGCAAATATTAATATGATTGCATGTCCTCACACACTGTCATATTATAGTTATGGCGCAATTATATTTTGTATTATACGCAATTACACCCCGTTCTCAAATCCTACTATAGTATCATGCTCTACACTTTCACAGTACAAGAAATGAGCTTTTATACACGATGAGTGAAAAATTGTTAAGTGATGACATCATCAGCTCACTCATTTGCATTTTATACCAACAGTAACGGCTATGCAACAGTTATTTTATTTGTTTATTTTAATTTTTTTTAACAGTTACTTTTAGTCTGATTTTGATCAGATTTTCACCGTTATGCCTTTGAAATACCATTTTTCTGTTTCTTTTCAGGCTAGCATTAATTTGGTCAGAAAATTCGTCTCTAAGAAGAAAGTGACAGAGTACTCATTACAGAATGTCTATTACACCATCCTGAACCATTCATTCATTCCTTTGTTTAAAGCATACAACATGATGTATTTAGCGGAAACTGACATAATATCGATAAGATACGAGAACCAAGACAAAGAATTGTATTTCCACGTGTCTATCGCACTTTGATTTAAACTTTGTAACAACTTTCAAAGTAAATTTGCTGAAAGACAAATAGGCCTATATATACATATATATATGTATATATATATGTGTGTGTGTGTGTGTGTGTGTGTCTGTCTGTCTGTATGTGTGTGTGTGTGTGTGTGACGTGTGCAGAAGTAGAATGATTATGCCGAGAATGAATTATCATCTAAACTGTCATTTAGAAATATACAAGTATTTATCGCTTTTCATATACAAAAGATGTAGATTAAATGATAACTATTTTCCCGAACTCAAAACATCTCATTGAAGAATAAGGTTAGGAATAACATTCTGGGAATCACAATCTTTTCTTGGATAGAAGTATACCTTAACACTGTCAATGTGAATGGGTAGATGCAGTTAGACTTATCATCAAATATTGATTATGCATTACAGAATATGTAGACAATGGCATCATCCATTGATATCAACATACGAATACAGCCCACATGCAGGAATAAGTAAATAGATGAATGTGATATATATCGCTTTTTGTTTTGTATGTTAATTGTTTACGCGTGTTGATATTTCCAAGTAATGTTTTCTTAACTGGATAATGAAATGAAATGAAATGAAATGAAATGAAATGAAATGAAATGAAATGAAATGAAATGAAATATGACTATGCTTATTAATCAGTATTCAGAAAAAATATAATAAAAAAATGTGCAATATTTCATAGAAACATTGCGACACTGCAGATATTGCTGAAGAACTTACTGTAAAATCCCCCACAACTGCCTCTAACACACACGACCAAGGAGCAAAGGAAGAGGATCGAAATCCAGAGCGGACTCCTTCCCGCCAGCTCTCGGCGAATTCGCCGCGGGAAGCTCACCATCGTCACCTGTCTTGCCTGAGATTGTCCACAACATATGGCAGAATGATGCCAGCTATTCCAAGATCGATGGCATATGTTTGGATTCAGTAAATATCTCCTCTTTGAACCATTCACGCTTTATAGTCTGCCCGACATGGTCGAAAACGACAACGCGACAGTCCTTCCAACCAAAAATGTTGCTTTTCACCCTCACCTTAAATACTTAGTAGAAATCACCTGCACGTTCTTTGGTTATTTCTGTCTTGCAGATGATTATAGGGTTAATGTTCGGCATACACAATGCTCACAGGCTTAATTGTTTATACATTTTCTTATCTGATCTTCGTGTGGAATTAAGAACGCAAAGTCCACTGTCATGACTGATGACTTAACCCTTTGTGTTCTGTGAGTACCGATTGGCACAGCAAACCCTATAGCGTTGAAGGGTCCTACATACTGTCCAAAGTCCGTGACAAAGAACTGGTTAACAACAATAGAGTTGTAGACATCGATAGAGTAATACTTGGTTGCATTTCTAACATCCTGGTTTACAGCCATTTTCGGTATGTGAACATTTTTGGACAATACTTGAAAAAAATAAGGATGACATCTTTGCATCTGATTTACGTCGATGTAGGGAAATTTGTCAATCAGAATATCTCGACGGAAGAATTTCATGACTTTGAAAGGATGACATCTTGTAGTTAGTTTTTTTTCTCAAGTAAATATTCCTAGAGCTCAATAAAGCTGTCGAAACACTGCTACACACTTAACAGAGTATACAATAGTCTCTTAAAAATATCAATACGTGATCCCATTTCAGTCTTATCAGTTATCTTTGTGCCGCACATGATTGTCTAACAGGAGCATTTATATTGTCGGAAAAATATTTTAGCTTATAGAAGTATATGTACAAAGGAAAATCGGTAAAATAAGACGTGGACTGTAGTTTGGTTTCCTTATTGATTACCAGTAAACATACTCAATTTAATTTATTTCAAACTTCTTCTCTTTTGTTTTTACTCCATTACAACAAAAAGAAATAAACGCTCATGAATCCTCAAAGGCAGTTTTATGGGCTCTTCCTCTCTCTCCCTCTCTCTCTCTCCCTCTCCCTCCCTCCCTCTTTCTCTTTGTGAGTGATCACACCACAGAACTCACAATCCTCCAAAATTTTCAAGCAGCCATACAAGTCCCGAATTCATGTGACACTGATTTTGCGAAGGAAAAAATACCCAATGTCAACCGCGGCTAAAATTAATAGTTCTCCTTCAGTTATAATCTTATCAACTGTTTGTTATTTCTCTCCCCCAAATCAGTGCTTTGCTGTTGGGTTCGGCAAAGTAATAGTGTCTAGAAAGAGCCTCTGAATACACCACTGTGACACCACAAACATGGATTAGACCACGGTGTGCCAATAGCGATCAAATGACTTCCATTTGCCATTTCTGAGAACTTTGTTGGCTCAAAACACATTCATCTACGATGGGCCAAAGTATTGGAATTCACTTCCCAACAACATTACAACAGCTCAATCTCTGAATCCCTTCAAGAATAAATTAAAATCATTTTTATTGAAATTTTATAATATCCAACCGAGTTAGTTTCCCTTTATCATCTCAGTCAAGTCATCATTCCTTTTTACATAAGTCCTCCTTCTAATTAAGTCCCTGTCTGTGTTCTAAATATAACGATGTGTTTATTCTCTCTTTCTCCTGCATTCTTACCAACATAATTACGTATGAAAAATGTTTTGCATTACATTCAATCCAGCTTGTATTTCATCACTTATTTTACATTATGAAATCTAGATTGCTTGCGTACACGATGGCACGTGCTGTAGTTTTTTTTCCCCTTTTTTTCCCCTTTTTTTTTCTCTTTTTTCTCTCTTTTTTGCCTTTTCTTTCTTTTTCCCTTCCCAATCATCTTGATGTCAGTTGACATCAGTTCGTATATGCTGTTTTGTGTATTTTCTGAGGGTCCCATATCGTACAAGCTCTGCTTCTTAGTGGGACCCTCCACTTCCATCCTCATCCTTAGTTGACTTGTATTATACGCTTTATGTATATATTAACAAATATGTAATCGCATCTACTTCTCATTTTCATATTTATGTACCTTGTCAAATTATGTTCTGCAAGTATTACAAATATCCTGTACATATGCAATATATATAATTTCTTTGTTTATTTGATGGAATTGAAAATAAAGTTGAATTGAATTGAATTAAATAGCATTTCACGCGAAACATGAAATTACAGTTCAACCCCATAACGTTCTACACAAGGAATTCTATTTACAAATGTAACCCAGACCCAGTTGATACTTCAAAATCCACATGTTGCCTTTAATAAGAGGTATCTGGGAGGAAAATCCGATGCGTACCTGGTGCCGATGAACATTACGCAATGTACAACTAGCAATATCGTCAGTGTTTTAATGCAAACTGAAACTGTTGTTTATAATTAAATAGATTGTAATGATGATTTATGATTAAATACATTGTAATGATGATAATAAGGTCTTATTTACCCAAGGTAGCCTCTCCAGTGTTGCCACTGTTCTACCAGAGGGCCTGCCATTATCATTACCCTAGCGTTGCCAGGTACCCATTTCTACACCTGGGACATGGTGGGTAAAAACATCTTGTCCAAGGACGCCGTAAGCACTGGGCTGGATTTGAACTCGGGTCCTCCGATCGGGAGTCGGGAGTCTTATCCACTGTGCCACAGCGTCCCCATTTGGTTTTTTGTTTATTTTGGTTTGCAATCTTAATGTAGAAATTGTCTGTCCCAACCGTTCTTCGACATTCTGCCAGATGTAAGCGAACCTTAGAAGTGTTGTTTCGTATTTAGGACCATAAACACAATAAAATGTAAACACAAAAATCTGTTCATGTCCGTCTAGTTTAAAGGGATGGTACAGTATTGGTGGAGATGGGAATTGGGCTTTTAACTTTTTGAGAGATACCAAAAAAGCACTTACGAAATAGTACAGAGCATACCATTTTAAGAGGAATTCAAAGTTTATTTGATGAAAATCAGGCTTGGAATGACTGAAACATCCAAAAACAAAGTAAAACGAAGCGATCGTAATAAAGTGTGAGTCCCACACTTTACTAGAATCTATTGTTTCATGTGGCCGCGTGTATATCTTCTCTTTTGGTTACATTTTCCTGGCATGCGCGGCAAAATAGTGTCTGTGCTAAATTTTTCTATATTATGATATATTTTATATGTATGCATTCTAAAATCACGCAGTAAGTATTGTTTATCAGCATCATATATCAATGAGCAAATGTACAATGGTATATATATGAATTTTATAGATAAATTGGTGCTGTCGCTGTTTTATTCCGGTGTTTAGACGTCCTGCAAGCTTGACTTTTTAGTGGAACACTAATTTTCGTCGTTATGATTACTTACTTATTTCTTACCATGACAAAGTGTGCGTTGTCTCTTTTTTTTATACAGTGTATAATATCATTCGTGCATAATTATTACTTCATATTGTATTCGACGAACTGTATTATCAGATGAATGAAAGTCAACAACGTCGGTCAAATTGACAATTTGTATCGCTTTGAATCATGCTTTCTTTTTCTTCTTAGATGGAAATAAAATTGATGGATAAAATATTGAATACATATTGAAAATTGATATTCATTATATAGTTAATGAACGTGAAAAAAAAAAGAATAATCAATGTGGGTTGTTCTAAGTAAATTGATTTTTAAAAATGGATTTATTGGCGGTCAAAGAAATATTAAGCAAGAATAGATATCGAGCAAAAAATGGAGGACAGGTACCAATACAAGCACTTGACAAGAGAAACAGTGCGTGAATATGAGTATGACTTGTGTTGGAACAGAACTTTGAAATAATTGGACGGTTCTATACTTGCTTGAACAAAGGCAAAGAGAAAAGCATAAGTATATATTTGCCTGGAAATCCATGAAGGCTTACACATATAGAGGATATTAGTTAGATATAACGATTTCTCATCTTTTACACACACACACACACACACACACACACACACACACACACACACAACTATGCTTATAAGTCAAAGAGGGAGATAGAGAGGAGAGAGAGAGAGATGTGTATATATGCGCGTATATGCGTATGCATTATTCCTTGTGTATCGATATTCCATCATGCATACATACAGTACATGATTCCATTTTTGGTTACATACAGCAGTTAATCAGCACGAAGTTGAACGACTACAGGGACAGCTTACCGGTAACTTTTTTGGACATTGAGTTGTATGACTGGTGTTGGGGGAGGGGAATAACCGATGAAGTTTGAGGCAATTCTGAAGGACCGTTCTAATGCTATAATTTTTTGATACTTTGCATAAATATTCTTGCCACCATCGCTAGACGGGAATAAAACAGCAGTACGAGTTATCACGATAGTTCAAAGATATAACAAAAATATAAAGAGAATTCCACAGAATTACTTTTCTTCTGAAATGTGCACATTTCTTCTACTTGTTACAAATATAGTTGTGATAACGGTAATGTAATTCCCTTGCCTTCTGTGCCCTGCTGCATGAAACCCTTACCGCTGGACTTACCGCTCCTTTCTAGCGGTAAGTCTTCAAATTAGCGGTAAAGCTTATAATCCTTGATGCTGATTGGCTGTGACGCCTAATTTTGACGGTGGTTACCATTGAATTTCAACGGTAAGTTTTATGCAACGGGCCACTGGAGTGAAGTCATGAGTTCAATCAGTAAGGTAGATAAAAATGAAAGCACATGACGTTCGCTTTACGTTTTATTTTTCTTTCTTGTTTTTTATCGTTCCACTGCTTAAATAAGAAAACTCTTGTATACATCCTTATAAAAAGACTATACTTGAAGCATGCGCACAATTATCTTTAAGATAATGTTACCATGATCAATCCAGTGTATCGACCAATAACTGTCCTGGCGTCTGTAGCCAGTAACGGCTTAATGGCTCGTATTTTATCAAAAAGTCGTTTTAGGAAAAGTAGCCTCAATGGTCTCGTAATCGTGATGGACATCTAGTTCCAAGTACTCTTTGTCAATGCCCACATTGTCGTAAGGACCTTGGTGAGTTTTATCCAGTTCCTGTAAAGAAGTATACTCTGACTGACTCATATCCGATAGGGTGAGATCACTGTAACCGGAAGAGGCGCCCTCCTCGTTCATTGGAGCCGAAGATGCTGTGTCGTCCTCATAAGGCGAGGAAGGAGGAAGATGCGTTCCAGAGGATGATGCCCTTGGGAATGACGAAATACGTCAGTGATAAAATGAGAAGTTAATGAATGACGAAATAATTGAGTATCTGAATATAAGAACGACCCAAGTCCATGGAAGGCCATTTCGAGTAAACTTTAGAAAACTTCATATTATTTTTATTTGTCCAATGATATTATATTTAACTGTGATGGGAAGGCAACTATACAAATTAGAATATATATTATTATGACAATTAACATTTAGATTAATTGTGGACAGGCCATTTTCTGTGATGGACTTGGGTCGTTCTCTGAATCATATACAGGATAGGCTGCTATACAGGGTGACCCAAAAAGAACGGAACTCATAAGATCTTTAATTTCAGCAATATCGTTGCAAATATGTCATCATGTTGCATACTATTTGAAAGGCCATTTTTTTTTCCAATAGAATGACACCAAACTCTTTAATTTCAGTTAATGCGTTATGATTTTAGCCCCATTTTTGTCAGCCCTTGCAATTTTCAAAATGTGATCATTTTGCACTCTCAGAGATACAGAAACCAGTGAAAATTCGGCTTACCGTAGAACCAGTAGCGTTCGCAATGTGCGGAATGTGGGGCGGAATGTGGGGCGGACAGTGTTATTGTCGTAAGGTCCCTCATTCACAATGGTAACGGACAATGACAGCCACATTCCACACATTGTAAACGTTACTGCTTCTATGGCAAGCCGAATTCTCGCTGATCTCGATGTCTCTGAGAGTGCAAAATGATCACATTTTGAAAATTGCAAGGGTTGATAAAAATGGTCCTGAAATCGTAACGCATTAACTGAAATTAAAGAGCTTGGTGTCATTCTCTTGGAAAAAGAATGACCTTTCCAATAGTATGCAAAATAATGACACATTTGCAACGGTATTGCTGAAATTAAAGATCTTAGGCGTTCCGTTCTTTCTGGGCCACCCTGTATATATGAGATGAGAGAAGCGATGAGAGAGGGCGCTATAATATGAATGTAAAAATGACCCAAGTCCTGGACTTGGGGTCATTCTTACATGTAAGATTTGACTCATTCATTTCAGGCACTTCCGGGGATAATTAGGATTTATCATTTATTATACACAAGATGAGTCCATGCATAAGCTACAATTTCCCATGTCAAACTGAATTTGGCCAAAAATTGGACTTGGGTCGTTCTTATATTCAGGTCTTCAATTGAGAGATTCGGGTCACGAGGTGCGCATAGTTAGGCAATGCCATTCATCCTGCTACCCCACCCAGACCCATATCGCATATTATCCACTACACACAAACACATCATGACATCTCACATGCTCATAATACGAACATGATTATCTTATGTATGCAACGAAGAGAGATTGTATTAGCGATGTGAACATCTTTTCTTTTTCTTTTTCTTATTTTTTGAGTTTGCACAGAGCTGTTCTGTTATGCAGCATCGTCTTATGTTATGGTTTGTTATGTAATGGTATGTTTATTATTAGCACTTGGTGTTGTGCTTGTCTTTCTCATCTTATGTAATATGTTATGCCATGTTAAGTAATGTTTTGCTATGTCATGCTATGCTATATAAGCTATTTTGTTTTGTTTTGTTTTGTTGTATAGAGTGGGATGGCACTAAATTACCTATTAACACACGAAGCTTTAGTTTGTGGTGCCGTAATTTCATTGTTAGAATTATCCAGAAAAAAAAAAACAACTTACTGCAGCTTTCTCTTCTTCACGGCCACACAGTAGGATACCAGCAGGACATTCACAATAGTGAGCACGGACACTAACACCGCAACGATATATATCGCTATCGACCCACTGCCAATCTCCTCTGCGGAAGAAAACAAAACAAGTTAAGCACCCTGTATGTTTTCAAAGTATTGTAAGCTTAAATGATTTCAAAGACAAAATTCAATGTTTTGTTGTTGTTATTCCGTTACTTAAAATTTGATCAGTATCAACCAATAAAAAAGTTTTATTGCAAATATGGCTGAGCGTCATTTCTAAACATTTTAAAGTAAGTCGACCCATCAAATTGAGAAAAAAAAAAATCTTCAGTGATACCTCAATTGCTGCATGACAAGGCATATTCTTGAATTTTTGCTTAAAGATATCCCAATTTTCTTACAATTTCCTGTTTTTATCAGATTTAATCGCAAGTATCTCAAATCGACAAAAATGGAGTTAACTCGCTCTGGGATGATTTTTTCAATTGCAAAGTAATATTCTACAGCCGCCTTAAAAAAAAAGAAATGATGGTATGGAACACCACTATTGTTCGATCAATAATGCTACTGATGTGACGTCACCAGTGCACAAATTGCACTACCAGCATTGATCAGCACAAGAGACTTAAACCCAACGTTCACTATTCAAACATTGCAACAAAGTATCACATATACAATGTTTCTTCCTCCAGATATGAACTTAAATTCTCTAAACTACTAAAGATTTTATCAATAATTTGACTTTCTTATACAAATTGTTACATTAACTGAAATAAAACAGGAAATTAGCAAGGATTCAAACACATTTTTGGAAAGAATATCATTGCTGTTCGTTTATAAACATGGGGCGATTTTGCGATGAATCCATGTACCAATTTCATAATCTAACAGATTATTATTCTTATTTTGCCGACTTATTCAGATCTTATCGCGGCTTTCTTGTTGTGTAATTGCTGTTGTGGTGTTACCGTGACATGTGACTTCAAAATTCCACTGTCCGTGATAACAGGTCACAGGAGTCGGGAAGTCTGACCCGGAAGTATACCCGTCGTCACATTCCACGATCACGTAATCCCCGTGTGCGATGGAGCCCAGGTCCTCTTCGTGGTTCGAATTGGCGATTGTTGGTGCGGGGCAATCCCCTATCAAGACAATAATTATAGATAGATAGATGACCTATTGTGAGCGTTTCGTTACGTGCTCATTATAGCTAAGCGTCAATAAGAGAGAAGCAAATGAGGCACGGTAAATTGAAGAAATTACTTAATTCTTTATATTTGCCTTTTCCCATTTGTTTCTTCATAACAGTATGGTTTTTCTTTTCCAGAATTTCCTTCCTGTAATTTATTTTTTTGAACACCAATGCATCTACTCACTGAGACATTCGCCAATGATTGGTTCCCAAACTCCATTACGACACGTTGCTGAATCCGGCCCGGTGAGAGTAAAGTCGTCTGCACACGAAATACTGATGGTTTGACCAGAGCGAAGCGACGTGCCGGGCGTAAAATTGCAGTTACCATTGACAACAGAGGGAACGATGCAGTTTTCTGTCGGGAGGCGAGGGAGGGGGAGGGGGTTATATGGATATAAGGCATTAGTCCACTAAGTTTTGATAGTTTGGTGTGAGTTTCACCATTCCGCATTTCTGCATTCAAAAGATCGTACACGTCCGAATGACGACGGCCAGCCTAAAGAGGCCTATAGATGATAATATTACGTCAACGATTTCTATTTCAATTTTCATTTGAATTTCAATCTGTTTCTCATGCTTCTCAAAACAAGAAAACATTGGTTACGAAGGATTATAAACATAGGCCTACAATTCTGATGGGGATGACGTTAGAAGGAGAAGAAAATGCGTAAACATGATCATACATTTCAATGTCATGTATAATGGTTATAATTTTTATGAATGCATTTCAAAGTAACTTCTCTTTGTGAATAACTTCGCTGGCGTGCGTCTCCTCGGAGACGGCATACGTAAACTGAATTAACTCAAACTCATCTTGGAATCTTTTAAAGCATAGTTGCCTCTTTTGGATTTCAAAGAGGTTTAAGATTTTACAGTTATGATTCATCTTTGTTATAGGGCCTACTTCAATTCCAATGGAACTTGAAAATGTTTCAGTTTAAATGGTTTTAGGACTGCACTTAGATTTGAATAGATCTGTTGCGAGTTTCCAGTATATTCTGTGTTTTAGGTTGCTTTTGGTTTACTTTTTTGTTTTTTGTTTTTTGTTTTCAAAATCCGCGTCATATGAAATCACCTGCACATGAAGGAATATCTGGTTCCCACTGGCTAGTACCGGTACACATCACTTCCCTGGATCCGATCAAACTGTAGCCGTCGTCACAAACGAAGGACGCCACGTCGTACAAAGTGTACTGATCGCCCGGATATTCTTCGGATCCATGTTCAGGAGGAGTTGGTATATTGCAGCTGGACTCTTTTATTGCAGCACCAAGAGGTAGATGAAGGATGATAATGATTACTTTGATGATATGAAAAAGAGCATATCAATGCTTGATTATTCTCTTTGTGCACATTTTCTTTTTTGACGTAATTTGCAGTGTATGTTAATCAGTAAATAATCAATGTTATACAACAAACACAGGGAGATATACATGTTTTAACGCGCACTGTGAAATAGTCTATATCTCCTGTGGAACTGGTATAGTTATACAAACCTAACAAAAAGAAATCATGAAAAAGACGGAAAAAACCCGAGACGTTGTAGCTGATGCTCTAAATTTCAATGAACGTAAAGAAACTGTTGAATTCTGATGACGTTCTCAGATTATTAGAAGAAAGCAAGGACACACACATACACACAGACACACACACAAATCTTCACTGGAGCAAAAATGTTTGGTATATACCACTGATGACAACTGACAAACCAGTGTTTGACTAGCTAGTGTGACGCGGAGTGAACTACACACTAATTAACGTAAATTTTTACAACCACGATGTGTGCCAGAATTGGTTATCATCGGCAACTGGAGTATAAGATGAAAAACTGTACAAAAACCTTCTGCAAAGCTAACGCATTCGATAGACACAGAGTGGCAAATCCGAAAGTAATGTTGATTTATTTTTAAGAGTGTTAGGAAATCTTTCTGCAGCATGTGAGTGACACTGATTTCACAAGGAGTGTATAAATGTTGGCTTTTGTCTGCACTCTAAAAAATCCGGGTCAGAACTGACCCGGAACTGGGTCCGTTGGGGGTCACACCCCGTTCCGGGTCAAACATGACTTGGAATTTGGTCGTGAAGACCCGGAATGGGGTCACCCTGACCCAATTCATGACTGTGAATGGGGTAATATCTGACCCCATTCCTTGTAATTTCTGTAACCCCAACGGACCCTTTCCGGGTCAGTTCTGACCCGGAAGTTTTAAGAGTGTGGAGTCAAAGAGATCTTATACGCCACCTTCACACGTAGGCGAGGATGAGATCCTGCCGTAAGACCACGTCGAACCGTAGTAGAAAGCACTCGACGAGCCGAACAGCACCCCACTGCAGCCGATATCCACTTTAGCGAAGAGTGGGTAGCAGGTTGCATCCGGTGAGAAACTAGGAGTACCACCCCCGAGTACTTCGGGCGCCGGAAAGCACTCTTCGGATTCTTGAATAGTTGTGATTGAAAACAAAACAAACAAAGAGCAAACAAAAACAATTTAACTTGATCAACAATTAAAGGGTCCGTAGGGGAAAACAACACCATCCTTTTCAAATGCAATAATAAAGTATTACAAAATCGAAAAGGAAGCAATTGTACATCACATGCATAAAATCAAACTCCAGACTACTCCAATTGCAATTGCCTTACCCCACATGCCACTCTGTGCGACATTTAGGACATCGGATGATTACCTGTGGTTCTGAAAATTACAATACCGTAGGTATGAGAGTGTGTTGCATAATACATTTTGCACACGACATGACTGCGGAGATATTCGAGAACGCATACCATCGAGCCATTTTATGAGTGGTTCACAATATACAAGCTTTGTTACCTCTCAATTTTTTTTTTCAACTGAAGCATGACTTTGTATTATTTTTTTGCCAGTATGCGCTCTTATGTTTATCGGTATCATTTATCTATTGCAAAGGCAAATGTTTGTGTTTATGTTTGTGTTTAATTCCATATTTATCTTGTGTTGTGTTTTGTTGGAAAAAGAAGAATGAAAATAAATAAATTGAATTGAATTGAATTGAAGCCCTTGACTTCACAGTAGTGTATTTCGATGTTTAACAATTTATTCCCTTCTGCCTGCTATGGACATATTATTAAGCTGAAAAATAAGAATAAATCAGTACAATGGCATGGCTAGAGTGAATCTCTGGACTGTTCAGTTCAGTAGTGTGAACGCTCGAGCAGGCTGGATGCTTTAGCAGGTATAGAAGCGCACGTTTAGGCTCTTTGGTCTGTGTATTCAATCGTTTGCGCGTTCCAGTCCTTGTTTCTGAAGTCGCGCCGCAGTGTCCGTCCGAAACCTCAAAGACGAGAGGCCTTGTTAGAAGACTCAAAAAAATATTCGTACCTGTGCAAGTCACTGTGGAGTCCCAAGAGCCGTCATCACATGTTAAAGGCACGGGTAAATTGGTGACCGAACCTGGGGAGTAACCGAAGTCACATTCAACCACCACGTACTCTCCATGTGGCACGGTCCGGTTAGTATGGGCTTCGGCGAAATTCGAGTTGGGCACCGTCGGATGGGGGCAATGACCTGCCGTACATAAAAACAGAGGTTGCATGCAACATAATCTGTGCATCTTTAAAAACTACATTTGAATATCATTCATTTAACGATTTACGTATCCGGCTTCAACCAGAAAATCTCCTTCAGCCACAGAAACAATGGGAAAGGTGTGGGCATCATTTTGTTGTGCTTACCATGCAGATGCGTTTAAGCCGTAAAGAGTTAGTTTTCCCCTAGAGATTCAACATTCGCATATCGCTTACTAAGTGGTAATAATTTTTATCATGCCATGCTGATTTTGTTTCAAAGTTTTTGCATTTTTTATACTTTGCTATGTTTTTTAGTTGCATTTCTCTTGGTTTAGAATTTGTTGGTGTTTTAACTTTCATTATCTTTGTGGGCCCTGTTTTATAGATGCGTAGTAGGTTCTCAGCCATCATAATTGTATATTACCCAGTTGGTACGACCACAAGATTATCTTAGCCCCCCCCCCCCCCCCAAAAAAAAAAAGAAAGGAAACTGATGTCCCATGGTCATGATGGTATCTATTGGTATTTATAACATGCCGAATTTTATCCGAAGGGGAACTCATCTATTATAAAGTGATGTCAGACAAACTAAATTATATGGGGCTAGCATAAACAGCTTCAATATAGTTTGTTATGATTCATAATTCACCAGAATCACATTGGGCAAACAAACAGTGTTCGTCGAAATCAAAGTCCATGATTATACGCTATCTCATGGTAGAGATACCAGGTGCATGGAATCAGCGTCATCAACCGACAGAAATCAAGCAGAACGTGATCGCATTATAACTTTGTACTGGAGTTAAACTCGTCCTGGTTTCAAAATCGATTTTTATCAAATGAACTTTGAATTCCTCTTAGAATTATGTGTAGTTTTTTTTTTTTTTTTTTTTTTACTTTTTAAGTGGTTCCTAAGCATATCGCAAAAAGTTAACGGCGATTTTTCACCTCAACCGATACAATACCATCCCCTTAAAGGCCCACTCACTCAAACATTGACCGATGAACGGCTCCCAGTTTCCGTCATTACATGTGACGTCACGAGGACCAGTCAGACTGTACCCCTCATCACACGTCACTTTCATGCATTGCCCTTCAGACTTTGACGTGCCGTATGCAGATGAGGTGTTTCCATTGGCAACCACTGGAATGATGCAGTGTTCTGAAAAAGATATTCGATTAGAATGCTGCATACAATATCGCGTATTATGCAATTCACGAATCATTTGAAATTGAAATCACGTGATCCACGTGATGTCGGCGTAGCAGCAACGCTTTTGTAGAGAGCTCCCACTCATATTCCGAATTTTGGAGGAAATACGCGATATTTGGATCATATTTCTCCACATTATGGATGTAAGGAGAAGGGAATATAATTTCCGCTCTCAGACAAGTGGAAAACCTAAACAACCGTCATCTAATACGAGAAAGGAACCGTCAAATCTCAGTGGTTGTGCAGCTAGAAATTCAAGCACACATGAAGCTATGCAGACCAGCGGATCTATTGGTGGCGCCACGAGCAGCACCATGGGCGGAGCCTCGCCCGCCAACACTTCAACTACTTCTACGGCTAGCAATGTGTCTCTGCTCGAGTCCAGCGACCAGCCGGTCGCTACAGCTGCCGCGCCTCCTGAACTTCTTTCATTCATGAGGGATATTAAGGACATGTTTCGCTCCTTCACGAGTCAGGTAAACACAAAACTCGACTCTGTAGTGAACGAAATAGCTTCGCTCAAGAACGACCTTGCAAGCACGAAAAAGACGGTTTCTGACCTGGAAACGGGTCTAACTGATGCTTCTGATCGGCTGTGCACAGTGGAGAGGGATACCCTTCCTCAGCTGCGTATCTACATCGACAACAAAATCGAGGAATTAAATGAAAAACTTACCTTGAGCGAAATACATGACAGAAAACAAAATCTCCTTGTCTATGGCGTACCACCTAAACACAACGAAAACATTCATGAAGTTGTCACTGAAGTACTTACCAACTTCCTGAACATCTCCACAACGGAGGCCTCGTCGATACCCATCATCAATGCTCATCGCTTGCCACCAGCTAATCGTGGACCCCAAGACTCTGGACGCCAAGACTCTGGACGCCAGCCACCGGCACTCATCATAAGATTCGCACGCATGACGGATAGAGACCGGCTCTTGAACGCCTACGAGCATCGCCCCCGCCAACGCCGTGACCAAGGCCAGCAACCCCCTCCTCCTGGAAGTGACGCGTCTCCAGCCCCGAATCCCTTCAGTCGAGTCTCCATACGTACTGATCTTCCCCCGAAGATGAAGCGCGAGAGAGGGAGACTGGCAGCAATGGCATACAACATCAGGAAAAACAATGACCTATCGACCAGGATAAAGGTAGCTGGAACCAAAGTCATCCTCCAAACCAGGAAAAGTGCACGAAATGGAGGGAACGCCGACCGTTGGACTGACTGGAAGGAATAACATGTAAGATTAGTATTATTCGAATTTGTTGTACTCTTTAATTTGAATTGATGATATTTCCGCTCCATTCACATTTTTCCTATCTCATGTTGAAATTGATAATTACTTCAAACAGTACAATAAGTGCTACATGTATCTGTATGCTTGTTGCTTTTGGTTTCCCGCCGAAGTAGTTGGTGATTTTGAATGTTTGTTTCAATGACCCATTCTTTAACTCCTAATCAGTTGCCATGTGGCTTACCCTTAAATTACCCCTAAATTATATACCAATTACCCTTAAATTACATAGCAAGGTACAATGAAAAGCCACCTTTTGTTTACACTGAATCATCTCGTATTAGCATTAAATGCTATTGCTGTCAGTTACAAAATCGACTGTATTAAGAATTCAATAAATTGTTGTTCAAAGTTTCACTCCAAAACTGTCACTAAAGTCACTGATGTGATACGTAGCATATCCGTCACACTCCTCCAATGTCGTATTTTGTCTGAAATCCTTATGCTCAGAGTTATAATTACCCCATGCAAACAAATACCGAGTAGTGTATGTTTGCTTTTTTTTTAAATCTGAAGTATTAAAAAAAAAAACCCTGAATTTTGCTCTAATGACCCATTATCATTTTATACTCATTTCGAATCAACTGCCAACTGGCTTCTTACCCAACGTGTTTAGCAAATGATTAAATAGAAATGTATGTACTGTATATCAACTGTCCTTGAAAGGTTCAATTTCATGCTAGTTGAATTTCGGGCTAGTACGATTACTCCTGTTGTGAATTTTCCCCCAAAACGGAAACTAAAGTCATGTATTTGATGTACAGCATTTCTTTTTCTTGTCCCAAATTGCTTACAGAGTGCATAAAACTTGTCCATACACTCTTCACTGATATCCACCTGTGTGTATTCCTTAGATCGTTTCGTTTGCCCTATTACTCATAATGTGTTAAACATACTCTTGTCAAGACGTTATGGAATCCAAATAACACTCATTCTTTGTACAGCTTTTCAGGGTCTGTACCCTTCCATTGAAGGTCAAGGTGTTTTTTTTTGAAACCCATTCCACTCCCCCACGGGTATTCACACACTATAAGACTCGTCTATTTTATGGATGTACATGTGTACCCCCAATTTGATTCAACTTTTAATTTTCCAAATACTCATAATGTTTTCAGTTGTATTTGTTTCCACAATGCCATTAATTTTTTTTTTTTTTATCATATAGTACTTATTTCAACCCAAACTAGAATAAGACCAGAGGGTCATTACGTGTACGCTCTCTTTGTTCATCCCTTACACCCCACATTATATGAGGGCAGTCATCTCAACCACTTACCTTATAGCCAGATCAGCGAACTTCAATCTCCATTTTGATCCATCGTGTATACCCCTCCCTGTTATGTAACATTGTGCTTTGCGTCTGAATTGTTTTCACATTTTTTCTACTTGTTGTGTAACATGACGCGTGAACTGTTTTCATGCACATTTTTTCCCTTCCTTTGCTAGACAAAACCCGGCAAAACTTGGCCGAGAAGGTCGTTTGTCTGCTCTGGTTGTTCGCAAGTTCAATTACCCTCTCTTTTAAAAGCTGAATTGTATGAGTGTTTAAACAGCCTTGGCGTTTTACATGCTGATTTTTCATCACATGCCTGAGAAATATTTGTCTATCCCACCTCCGCCCTTTTCCCCCTCCTCATCGAACACTTTTATTCTTCTTCTCTCCCTTTTTTTTTTATATACGTGAGTGCTTAGAAGTCCACTGTTTTTCCACACCTTGCCAAACAATAAGTTACACATGCAATCAGTGCGTTTAACTCCGGGACGATTGAATCGGGAGCGGAGGTGCAGGATATACAGTACATCCTTTTCCGAACAATAGGCCGGTTTATTCATGCATCCAAAGGTATTTGACGCTTCCCCTGAGACTTTCGAATGATCTGTTGTTGTTTTTGTTCCGTGTCACCTTTTGTAAGTATTATAAAATCAGCTCGCATACAGCTGTTGCCCTGTCTGCCCCTGCGAGGGTCATCAGTAGAGTACGGACATGTTCACTCATTTCAGCAGTGGTCCGACATGCGTTATGTCAGCAAATTAACTTAAATCTGTTTCATTCGTGCACTGGTATTCACACGTTGCAAGACTTTGCTATTAATATTCTATGTACATTGGATTATAATGTACCCCAATTTGGATTCAACTTATCGTCATCCCAATACTTACAATGTTTTCAGAGGTATTCGTTTTCAAAATGCCCATGGATTTTTTAATCATGTGTATAATCCAGTTTCAACCAGAGCTATGATAAAACCAGAGGGTCATTATGTGTATCCTCTTTTTACTCATTCCTTACACCCCCCCCCCCAATTGAGGACAGTCACCTCAGCCACTTACCTTTATAACCAGATCAACTAAGTTCAATCTTCATTTTGATCCGTCCTGTATACCCCTCCCTGTTATGTAACATTGCGCTCTGCGCATGAACTGTATTCACATTTTTCTACTTGTTATATAACATGACGCGTGAACTGTTTTCACGTTTTTTCTATTCTTTTGTAAGACATTGCCTTGTAAAACTTGGCCGAGAATGTCGTTTGTCTGTTCTAGTTGTTCGCAAGTTCATTTCCCCTGTCTTTTAAGAGCTGTATTGTATGTGTGTTTAAACAGTCTCAGCGTTTCACATGTTGACTGAACAACTCATGCCTATGAAATAATTATTGTCTGTCCCATCACCTCCACCCTCTTCACGCTCCTCATCAAACACTTTGGCTTTTGTTTGTTTGATTGTTTTTTGCTCTTGTTTTTTTGCTCTTTTTTCATAAGTGAGCGCCTAGTATTCGATTGTTTTTCCCCACTTTGTCAAATAATACAAGTTATACATGCAATCGGTACGTTTAACCCCAGGACGGTTGAATCGGGAGCGGAGGTGGGACATACAGTACATCTTTTTCCGAACAATAAACCGGTTTATTTATTTATGCATCCAATAATGTACGAATAACGCTTTTCCTGAGACTATGGAATGATCTGTTGTTGTTGTTTCTTATCACCTTTTGTAAGTCTGGCATTCAGTTCGCATACAGCTGTTACCCCGTCACCCCTGCGAGGGTTATCATTATCATCATTGTAGCACGTTCATGTTTACTCATTTCAGCAGTGTTGTCCGTCATGCGTAATGTCAGCAAATTAACGTGAACCTGTTCCACTCACGTATTGGTATTCACATAATATAAGACACATTTAATGATATATAGGTACCATGGGCGTAAATCCCGGGGGGGATGGGGGGATATATCCCCCCCCCCCCTGAAATGGAGGAGGGGGGGATGGCCTGTACAATCATCCCCCCCCCCCTCCCCCATAAATTTTGAAGGAAAAAAATGGAGGAAGCAGAAATGTGATTGTATCAATTTTGGCATATTGCATGACGTTTGTACGCCGGCCTTCAGACAGGTAACAGAGCTGAACAGTATTCTATCTTGTAAGAAATCGAATGCATAATTTTCTCAAGCGCTCGCTCGCTTCGCTCGCTCGCGGACATGGACATACACTTATAAGGTATGGCTCAGACGTTGACAACGTCAAATAGTGTAGGCCTACATGTAAACATGCTAAGACGAGAGTAACTTGGGACCATCTGCAAAATATGTACGAAAACAAACAAACAAACAATAACAAAACTATATTGCCATAATTCAACCCCCTCCATTTCCTGAATCATTCATGAGGAACGACAGTGACTGATAATTCAGTCAAGATACATCTATGGGTATACCCAGGGAAGATCAGGGGCGTCGAAAATATCTCGGGGGGGGGGGGGGCAAAGGGCATTTGCCCCGCCCCTACGAAAGTGTTTAGGCAGGCAAATCATTTATCCCCCAAGCAATTTCCGAGATGAGGACAAATTTCGAACTTTCTTAATGGAATTATTGTCCAAATACCGCCAGAACTATGCACCAAATCGTTGAATTGCAATCATAAACATGCAAAAGCTCCGCTATACTGGATCCCTTTCGATAAGTACACTGTTGAGATTGACGTATATTTCCCTAATTTGTCAAAGAGTGTGCAGCATATCTTTCACTTAACAAAAGGTCCCTCATATGCAGAGGCGTCGATGGGGGGGGGGGGTGGTTCCCCCATAAAAGTGGGACAAACCAAATCGCAAAAATATAGCTAAAAACGGCAGTTTTTGGGGTGTAAAATGTCAAAATTTTAAAGCTCGCTCGCTCCGCTCGCTGGCATTTAAGCGCAGGTATAAGCCATTCCCCTGATGTTGCTACCAGTGATTGACAGCAGTTGCGCCCGGTGCCCCCCCCCCCCCCCCGCCAATCTCCAAAGCAAAAAATATAGCTACAAATGGCAGTTTGGGGGACTGTAAGATGTCAAAATTGTTCAAGCTCGCTCGCTTCGCACACTCGCATTTAATCATTATGCCATTCTCATGATGTTGCTGCCATAAATTGCCAGCAGTTTTCGCCCGGTGCTCCCCCTTAATTTCCAAAGCTAAAAATAAAGCTACAAACGGCAGTTTTGGGACTGTAAAATGTCAAAATTTTAAGGCTCGCTTGCTCCGCTCGCTCGCATTTAATCGCTATGGCATTCTCCTGATGTTGCTGCCAGTGATTGACAGCAGTTGTGCCCGGTGCGTCCCCTTTAATTTCCAAAGCGAAAAATATAGCTACAAATGGCAGTTTTGGGGACTGTAAGATGTCAAAATTTTCAAGCTCGCTCGCTTCGCACACTCGCATTTAATCATTATGCCATTCTCATGATGTTGCTGCCAGTAACTGCCAGCAGTTTTCGCCCGGTGCTCCCCCCTTAATCGCCACAGCGAAAAACATAGCTACAAACGGCAGTTTTGGGACTGTAAGATGTCAAAATTTTGAAGCTCGCTTCACTCACTCGCATTTAATCATTATGCCATTCTCCTGATGTTGCTGCCAGTTATTGCCAGCAGTTTTCGCCCGGTGCTCCCCCCCCCCTTAATTTCCAAAGCGAAAAATATAGCTACAAACGGCAGTTTTGGGACTGTAATAAGTCAAAATTTGGAAGCTCGCTCGCTTCGCTCGCTCGCATTTAATCATTATGCCATTCTCCTGATGTTGCTGCCAGTAATTGCCAGCAGTTTTCGCCCGGTGCTCCCCCTTAATTTCCAAAGCGACAAAATACAGCCACAAACGACAGTTTGGGGGACTGTAAAATGTCAAAATTTTCAAGCTCACTCGCTTCGCTCGCTCGCATTTAATCGTTATGCCATTCTCCTGATGTTGCTGCCAGTACGAACTGCCAGCAGTTGCGCCCTGTGCGCCCCCTTAATTTCCAAAGCGAAAAAATACAGCCCAAAACGGCAGTTTTTTACTGTAAAATGCCAAAATTTTCAAGCTCGCTCGCTTCGCTCGCTCGCATTTTATTGTTATGCCATTCTCTTGATGTTGCTGTCAGTAATTGCCAGCAGTTTCACCCGGTGCCCCCCCCCCCCTTAATTTCCAAAGCTAAAAATAAAGCTACAAACGGCAGTTTTGGGACTGTAATAAGTCAAAAATTTTGAAGCTCGCTCGCTCCGCTCACTCGCTCAATCATTATGCCATTCTCCTGATGTTGCTGCCAGTAATTGCCAGCAGTTTTCGCCCGGTGTGCCTCCCCTTAATTTCCAAAGCGAAAAAATGCAGCTACAAACGACATTGTCTGGGATTGCAAAATGTCAAAATTTTAAGGCTCGCTTGCTCCGCTTGCTCGCATTTAATCGCTATGGCATTCTCCTGATGTTGCTGCCAGTGATTGACAGCAGTTGTGCCCGGTGCGTCCCCTTTAATTTCCAAAGCGAAAAATATAGCTACAAATGGCAGTTTTGGGGACTGTAAGATGTCAAAATTTTCAAACTCGCTCGCTTCGCACACTCGCATTTAATCATTATGCCATTCTCATGATGTTGCTGCCAGTAATTGCCACCAGTTTTCGCCCGGTGCTCCCCCTTAATTTCCAAAGCTAGAAATAAAGCTACAAACGGCAGTTTTGGGACTGTAAAATGTCAAAATTTTCAAGCTCACTCGCTTCGCTCGCTCGCATTTAATCGTTATGCCATTCTCCTGATGTTGCTGCCAGTTCGAACTGCCAGCAGTTGCGCCCTGTGCGCCCCCCTTAATTTCCAAAGCGAAAAACATACAGCCCAAAACGGCAGTTTTTTTTTTTACTGTAAAATGTCAAAATTTTCAAGCTCGCTCGCTTCGCTCGCTCGCATTTAATTGTTATGCCATTCTCTTGATGTTGCTGTCAGTAGTAATTGCCAGCAGTTTCACCTGGTGCCCCCCCCCCCCTTAATTTCCAAAGCGGACAAAATACAGTCACTAACGACAGTTTTGGGACTGTTAAATGTCACAATTTTCAAGCTCGCTTGTAACAGTTTGTCAGAAATATATCACTCTCCTCCCACTTTATATTTCATGCAAAAGAGTGAGACATCCGATCCCTGTAAAGTGTGTGTGTGTGTGTGTGGGGGGGGGGTTACCAAGCTTCTCTCACCCCCCGTCCCCCTCAAGGCTGCGCCGGTTCGGTTAAGGGCTTGTTATAATCGTGGTGATGGTGACTATCGCCGATCATCCCCCCCCCCCCACTCCTCAGTATGGATTTACGCCGTTGATAGGTACATGTGTATCTCAATTTGAATTCAACTTGTCGTTATACTCATAATATTTTCAGTGGTATTCTTTTTCACAATGTCCAATGTTCAATCGAGGGCAGTCACCTCAGCTACTTACCAGTCCTTCAGATTAGCTACAATTTCAATCTACATTCTGATCCGACCAGTCCTGTATACCCCCGTGTATATCCCTGTGTATATTATACTCCTCCTTGTTTTGTAACAATGCACGTGGACTGTTTTCACATTTCCCCCCCCCCCCCTCATTTTTCTGCCTGTCATGTAACACGACGCATTTGTTTTCTCTCTTATTCTGTAAGTCAATGCCGGGTGTAACTTGACGGTCGCTAGCCTGCCTTGGTTGCACGAAAATTTAACCACCCAGTAAAAACTGAATTGTATGTGTGCTTAAACAACCTTAGCATTTTTCTTGCTGATTTTTTCAACACATGCCTATGAAATACTTGTCTGTCCCACCTTCGCTTTCTTCACCCTCCTCATCAAAACACTCTGTTTGTTTGATTATTTTTTGCTCCTTTTACACGCGAGTGCGTTTAATTCCACTATTTTTCCCATCTTGTCAATCATTACAAATTAAACTGTAGTTTTTGTACACATGCAATCAGTGCGTTGAACACCGGGAGGGGTGGAATCGGGAGCGAGGGTGAGATATACAGAATGAATTTACAGATATTTTTTTTTTCATCCTACAAATCAATAATTTTTTTAGACAATATTCATAACTATTTCCTACAAACAGCAAATCTGCTCAAATTCGGGAGCTATTTCTATGTCCGTTTACATGCTTTGTACTGGTCCAGTCAAAGTTCTCCTACAGACTTTGACTGATTGTGTGTACGCTTTCTACCTATATTGTTTATGTAATTTATGTTCTTTTCCTATGCTGTTTATGTATTTTATGTTTTTGTTTATGTTGCCAGAAATCTATCTCCATGTGAATTTGCCTACTCGCTGTTCTATCCGTGAACCCGGAGCTGTTAGTGCTTCCCTTGTGCCATTATATTTCATTCCTTTACAAACTCGTCAGTTGACATGCCTTCATATACTTTATGACTCTCCTTATGGCTAATCGACTCAATGCAGCATTTGATTCCCTTGATGATGATGAACTCTATGATTTGTTTAGACGCTTCCCTTCGGAATTAAGTCGTACTAAGTTACATTCGTCTGTTTTTTTTTTTATAATTTTATTGCCAACAATGTTAACGCATCTTCAAAAGATTTATATAATGCTTTTGATTTTGAACATGACTTAACTCCAACTCCTTCTAAGTATGTCACTGTTGATCAATTCAAAGATTTTACAAAGAGTTTTTCACAATGCACTTTTTCTATGTTACATCTGAATATAAGGAGTATTAATAAACATTTTGATGAATTACAGATATTATTAGATAACCAAAATAAACATCAAATTTCAGTGATAGGCTTATCTGAAACATGGTTATCATCTGATGATAATTTGCCGTATGCATTAAATGGTTATGATTTTATTGTTAATAACAGAGGGAACAGGACGGGTGGTGGAGTTGCGTTATATTTATCTCAAAAATTTGAATATGGTGTTTGTGATGAATTCAATATCATGAATGATACTTTAGAGTCCCTGTTTGTGGAAATAATCATTCCGCAAAGTAAAAATATCATGATTGGTATTGTTTATAGACCCCCAAGTTCAAGTCCTAAAGATTTTCTGGATTGTATATCAAACTTATTAAAAAAAACCCATTTTATTAATAAAGATATTTTCATAATGGGTGATTTTAACATTGATTTGGTTAAGAATGATGATAATACATCTCAAGAATTTCTTGAAATGTTTTTGTCAGCTTCTTTTTTGCCATTAATTTCGAAGCCAACTCGTGTTATAAATCATTCCGCCACCCTCCTTGATAATATTTATACTAATTCCGTGCAGATTTTAAATTCTTCCATAATTTTATCTGATATTACTGATCATTTCCCCATTATAGCATGTTTTGACCTTAAACATTGTGTTGATAAGTTTCATTCTTTTTCATCCAGACGTAGAGCTACACCAGAAAATTTGGCTAGTCTTGGTGCTAACCTAGACAGGGCTGATTGGTCTAGTGTTTATGATAATGATGATATAAATGTATCGTTTGAGAATTTTTCAGGGATAGTTAATAGACATTTAGATGAATATATTCCCAGATTAAAAGAAAAGTCAGTTAATTATAAAACGTCCCCCAAATTACCATGGATTACAAAATCTCTTCTTCGTTCAATAAATAGGAAAAATAGGTTATATTATAAATTCAAAATGAAAAAAACTGAGAAGTTAAAATATAAATACACTTCGTATAAAAATATTTTAACGAAGATTATACGGTTGGAAAAGAGAAAATATTATATGATTCAGTTAGAAAAATATAAACATGATATGAAAAATACATGGAAGGTGTTGAAGCAGGCTATGAATATATCAAAAAAGAAATCAGAAATTATAAAAATAAGACATGATAATAAAGTTTTTGAAGATCCTAATGATATAGTCAATATTTTTAACTCTTATTTTTCAATGATTGGAGAGAATTTGGCAGAAAAAATACCGCAGTCAAATATACATTTTTCTGAATTTATAGGTCAATCCAATTCCAGTTCTATTTTTTTTGTTCCAACAACAAAATATGAAATAATAGATATTGTTACCGCAATGAATAACAAGCGAAGTGCCGGTGATGACGATATCAGTAATTTTATTCTAAAGGGGATTATATCTTCAATTGCTGACCCACTTTCATATATTTTCAATAAATCCTTATCAAGTGGTGTTTTTCCTGATTTTATGAAAATAGCTAAGGTTTTCCCTTTATTTAAAAAAGGAGATGATTCTGATATATGTAATTATAGACCTATTTCTTTGCTTTCATCTTTATCTAAAATATTGGAAAAATTGATATTTACACGAACAATTAATTTTTTGAATTTGCATAATGTTTTTACAAATTCTCAATTTGGGTTCCGTCAGAAACATAGCACCATTCATGCTCTTTTAAAGTTTATTGACCACGCTGCGCACACTATTGATAATCATTCTCATCTTATTGGTATCTTCCTGGACTTCTCCAAGGCCTTCGATACAATTAATCATGAAATATTACTTTATAAACTGTCTCATTATGGAATACGCGGGAAGGCCTTGGAGTGGTTCAGGAGTTACCTACAAAACCGAAAACAATATGTATCTCTGAACGAGTACAGCTCGAGTTTAGAATTCATTAAATGTGGCGTCCCACAGGGTAGTTTATTAGGACCTTTACTTTTTATCATTTATATCAATGACTTTTGTAGATCATCTGACATACTCTCATTTATACTTTTTGCTGATGATTCAAATATTTTCTTTTCTCACCAAAATCCAGATACTCTTGTACGCATAGTTAATTCCGAATTGAAAAAAGTAACTCAGTGGATAAGAGCTAATAAATTATCTCTTAATCTTCAGAAAACTAAGTATATGTTTTTTAGTAATTCTTTGGAAGATTTAGACACAGGTATTGTTCTTGATAACACTTTGTTAGAACGAGTTCCTCATATAAAATTCCTTGGTATCACAGTGGATGATAAACTTTCGTGGAGGCCGCATATTACTAACATTAGTACAATAATTTCACGCAATATTGGTATTATCAATAGACTCAAGTTTCATATTCCATTGTCCTCTTTGTTGACGTTGTATTTTTCTCTAATTTTACCTTATCTTAATTACGGACTCCTAGCGTGGGGTAGTGCCCATCAAAACTTACTAGATAAATTACTTTTGTTACAAAAAAAGGTTATTCGTATTATTTGTGGCGTCCCGCCACGTTCCCATACAGAGTCATTATTTATTAAACATGAGATTTTGAAAATTAAAGATTTGTATTTTTTTCAACTTGGTCAGTTTATCTTTAATTACAATGTAAATGCACTTCCCAGTATTTTTAATTCAATGTTCCCACGAAACCAGTCTTTTCATGATTATCCCACTAGACAATCTAATGAGTTTCATTTACCCCTCCTGAGAACTTTATTGGCTCAGAATACATTTATATACACTGGTCCTAGATTTTGGAACTCACTGAGCTGTGAAATAAAAAATTCCCCATCTTTGTATTCTTTTAAGCGCAAGTTGAAATTTTTTTTATTAAATCCTCCCTGACATGTTTTTTTTTTCCATTAACAACTATAGTTTTTGTTAACCTCAGAGTTCATCATCCACCCACCAATCATTCAAACACTGAATTTATTATTACGTAAAGAAGTAGCCATTACAATCCTTGCTCAGCTGCATGCAGCACCAACTCTATGAAGCACATTCTCTACCATCCTCTGTTCCATTTCCCTTATTCAGCGTGTAGGTATTCTCTCATTCTATATTTTCTTCTTTCTTTCCTTCCATACTTTTCATCTATTCTGGCAAGTTGTGTCATGTTGTTGCGTTTCTTGTGTTTTGTCCCGTCCTGTCGTATATTATATTCGTCACAAGTGTTTGTAAATAAGTAATTTATAGGTTTTATGAGTGGTTCACAATCTACAAGCTTTGCTTTTTAGTGGACCTCTCTATTCTTTCTTTCTTTTTTTTTTTTCAACTGAAGCATGACTTTGTATTATATTTTTTTTTTGCCAGTATGCGCTCCTATGTTTATTGATACCATTTATTAATTAAGACAAATGTTCTTTGTTTATGATGTAAAACCTGATTTATCTTGTGTTATGTTTTTGTTGAAAAAGAAAAAAGAAGAAGAATGAAAATAAATGAATTGAATTGAATTGAATAGTTGACTTGAATGCATGTCATTGTTCTCGTCTTATTACCGGCGTTACTTTTTATTGTCCATTTCTCAATAATCTATATCTCGAATTCTAAAACGCTTTGAAACATTTTTTTTTCAATCATGTCAATGGGCTTTGTAAGATTTTTTTTTTTAAGATTAATCATCGTGGCGCTTTGCCACAACATGAGTGGTAATCTACGTGACCTAGATGCTTTGTCGTTTTGGTATGCCAGTGTCTTTTTGATGTAAGAAATAATGGGTCCGAAACACACGGTAAAGTTCATGGTGCAGGAATGACCTTTTACCATAGCATCACAATCGCGACTGTGCCCGGTATTTTGTGCTCCTAATGCAAGTGTATAAGAATGAAAGGTTGATCATCGTCGGTCAATACAAACTCTGAAAATCTCTTTATTCTTTCCCAGCTTGGACGAAATTATCACGTTAAGGAATGGGTACTTTCAGCCAGCAGATGAAACCAAAGACGTCGACGGAATTATGGCTAAAAACACAAGATGTCGTAAGATTGAAATCACGTGACAGTACCTTTGCACTTCGGTATGGTCGGCACCCACTCGCCAGTACCGGTGCAGCCCACCTCTGTGGATCCGATCAAACTATAGCCGTTGTCACAGGAAAAGCTGGCAGTGTCGTATAGCACGTATTCATCCCTTGGGTACAATTCGGATCCGTTATCGGGAGGACTTGGTGACGCGCAGAAGGATTCTGTAAAGAATATAACATTAGGTTTTTATTTCTGGTATAGTGCTCTACATGAATATCTGTCAGCGTTTAGGGTTATCTACGGACCTGGTCAAACATGGCATACACGAAAACTGCGACCAAAACTTTCTGAAGATCATCGACAACCAATCAGCGGACGAACTCTCAATTTTTTGATTGGCGACTGCTGGTTGCTGACCGACTCGCAAACCATTTGATGATCGGTCGGAGAGTGCTTTGCGAACGTTTAGAGAACTTTTAGGGAATAACAGCAAAAATGATGGTGAATGTAGGCAACTGCTCGCTGAAAGGTTTGCAAACGTTTGGCAAGTGGTCATCGACTTTAATGAATTCTACCTTTATAATACTTTTAGAGATTGCTTATGTGTTCTTTTTGTAATCAAATATGATACGTTAATAAGTCAATAGAAGAACTGACACAATATCGTGGAATGTGCCGTTGTATAAGACGGTTTTAAGAGGTGCACATCCTTTGTCTTCTCTGCATGAAACGTAACCATGATCTTTTTTTACCAGTATATGCAAAACAACATGAACAATGAAGAAGAAAATGACCATTGACAAATCCGTATTTGACTTGCTAGTGTGACAAAGAGTAAACGATGATGCAACTAATTAGAATCTTTTTTTTTTCAACCATCCTGAGTACCGAAAATGATTACCTCCGACAAAAACCGGAATTACGCAAAAAAAAAATTACCTTCTGATTACTTCACACATATCAGAAGGTGATCCCGATTAGATTAACACGTCAATTGCAATCCGAACGTTATGTCGATTTATGCTAAAACATGTTAGAAACCTCTTTAATGGGTTGTTAGCTGCGGTCAGTGACACTGTTTTCGTGAAGGTCTAAATGTTGAATTTTGTCTGGAGTCAAAGAAATTTTATACGCCACCTTCACAAGTAGGCGAGGATGAGGTCCTGCCGTAAGACCAGGAACCGTTGTAGAAAGCACTCGACGAGCCGAACAGCACTCCACTGCAGCCGATTTCCACCTCAGCGAAGAGTGGGTAGCAGGTCGCATCCGGTGCGAAACTAGGAGTACCACCCCCGAGTACTTCGGGCACCGAAGAGCACTCTTCGGATTCTTGAATGTTCATGATTAAAAACAAAACAAACAGAAAGTAAACATACAAATCTTGATTCAGTGACTGAAGGGCCCGCTCGGGAAAAACACATCATCCTCTTCAAATACAATAAGATTGCAAATAATGCGATAACAAAATTTAAAAAAAAAAGCTTGTACATTTAAACTTATATACAAAAATCAAACTCAGAACTATTTAGCACACACCCTCACTCATTATAGGGCATTCCTCTGAGGTATCGCACAAAACTGCGTGCGATATTAGTGTGAGATATGAAGTGTTTGATTATAAAAGACGGGTTAAGCGTCATTCTTAAACAGTTTTAGGTAAGTCTATCACCAGATAAACCAATATCAGAATATAGAATATTTCCAATTATACCTCACTTTTTGTATAATAAGGAATATTCTTAAAATTGTGATCGTGAGTGTCCTGTTATTTCCTTGTTATTTTCTTTGATGTAGCAGGTACAATATCGCTAATATCTCAAATGTTCAAGAATGGAGTTAACTCATTAGAATGGAGTTAACTCTTTATTATAGCCAGTGCAGGACGTAAATCTACGTCATTATCATGATTACTGAAAATTACGATACAACATAGGTAAGATAGTGCATGACACGTGTGTTGCATAATAGATTATGCAATGAGACACGAGTCAATTGTCTTCCTATCTGCGTGGCAGATCCTGTTTGGCACATGCTTCAAACGTGACTGCTGAACCAAGCAAAGTCAAACTATTGTTTTTTCCGGTGTTAACCAATTTATGCCCTTTCATATGCCTTTGTTTATACTCACACCTGACAGGACATATTATTTAGGGCCTATTCTTTCCATGGCGTGAACAAACCAGAGCGATACTCGATAAAGTTATGTGACATACTTTTAAGTACAATGTATAGCCTTTTGGCTTTTGACATGGTCACGAAGATGAAATTTACATCTAATACAAATTCGTGTGAGAATAACATAGCTTGATACAAGGGCGTGACAATATGTGAACCTCTGATCTATACAGTTCAAAAGTGTGAACGCTCATGCAGGATGCTTTAGCTATTGTATCCATTCGTTAGCTTGTTCACGCCTTCGTTCACCCTTTAGTTTCAGCCGTAGTGTCCGATATAAATGTCAGATAGGAGAGACATTGTCAACAGACGACAATACCTGAGCAAGTCATTTCTGGGTCCCACAAGCCGTCATTACATGTCAGTGGCACAGGTAAATTGGCCCCTGAACCAGGAGAGTAACCAAACTCACACTCAACCACCACGTACTCTCCATGTGGCACGGTCAGGTTGGTATCGGCTTCAGCAAAATTCGAGTTGGGCACCGTCGGATGGGGGCAATGACCTGGTGTACACAAAACGGAAAGCTGGTGATGTTCATTTCCAGTTGTTCGTCAATCCGAAAATAAAATAAGGTTCGTTATTCCCAAGGTTCGTCATTCCGAAACACACAAATTCACTATACCAAGATGTATTTGAGCATTTGCGGTGTTGTTCCGAAGGTTCGTTGATCCGTAAATGAAATAAGATTTGTTATTCTTAGCGTTCGTTAATCAGAAAAAAGAAAAGAAGGTGCGTAGTGACGAACCTTCGTAATAACGAAACTTATTCGTTGTCTGATTAACGAACTCTCCAGAATAAAAAAAAAAAAAACCTCTAAAAACAGTATAGCAATCCCTTCGAAAAAGAAAATGAAAGCAAGTAATGAAAAACACCTTAGTAGATCAAACAGTACTGCGATTCGATTGTCTATTGATCCAGCCTTGTTTGTCATGGGATTTGTCATTGTACATGACGGATTGTGTGATATGACGACATTATTATTATCATTATTACACGTGTATTATTATATTGTTATCATTATTATTATTATTATCATTATTATTATTTTTTTATCTTTATTATTATTATTATTATTATTATTATTATTATTATTATTATCATTATTATTATTGGTGTGTGTTTTTTTGTTTCGTTGTTGTTTTTTGCAGTGGGTACAGAGAAAACACTTTTGAAACTCTTTCACACGTTTGAGGTCATCGATGGGATTATCACTTTCAGACCCTCGGCAACACATTTCTAAACAATGTAAATAAGATTTAAGAGTGGTGGTCCTGAGAGTATCAACGGCAACGAACTCTGTTTTTATAGGCCCACTCACTCAGACATTGGCCAATGAACGGCTCCCAAATCCCGTTATTACATATGACGTCACGAGGACCAGTCAGGCTGTACCCTTCGTCACACGTCACTTCTATGCCTTGCCCTTCAGACTTCGACGTGCCGTATACAGATGAGGTGTTTCCATTGGCAACCACATGAACGATGCAGTGTTCTGCAAAATATTGACTAGACTGCATACAATATCGCTGATTACGCAAATCACGAGTTATCTAATTGACTTATACATGCGTGTTAATTCTTTGTAAATTTCTTAATAATCCATACATCTTGAATTGTAAAGCTCTTTGAAACATTTATGTCTTTGACGCTGTCAGGCCTGTACAAATTTTTCATGTTATTTTGATGCTGTGTGGCCACAAGTGACAATCTACATGACCAAGAAATGTTTTTGTCGTTTTGGTACCACTGGTTTTTTTCTGAGCAGACAATGGGTTCGAAATGAAAGGTACGGTTCGCAGTGCTTGAATGATGCTTCTTCACGGCACAACTGCGCATGCGTGGTACTTAATCAATCTCAAGAGTATGAAGGGTTAATTATCATTGATAAGTATCCGAACTCCTAAAACGTCATCATTTCTCACCCAGGACAAAATTATTACGGTAGGAAATGAGTACTTCCGTTCAGCAGATGAAACTAAAACGTCGACGGAATGATGGCTAAAACATAAAGATGTCGTAAGATTTAAATCACGTGACGTATAATACCTTTGCACTTCGGTATGGTCGGCACCCACTCGCCAGTACCGGTGCAGCCCACCTCTGTGGATCCGACCAAACTGTAGCCGTTGTCACAGGAAAAGATGGCAGTGTCGTATAGCACGTATTCATCCATTGGGTATAGTTCGGATCCATGATCGGGAGGACTTGGCGAGGTGCAGAAGGATTCTGTGAAAATGTGACGTCGGGTTTTTATTTCTGCATATAGCGAGCACCCTATACGTAACAACTTTGAGGGATATTATCATGCCTACCTAATTCATAAGGCCCTGAGAAATTGCTTTACCGTTCTTTTTGAATTCACTCTTTCACTCTTTCTATCCGACTCAACCCTCCCCCTTTGCTACCTTTCTTCTTTGTTCTTTACTGTGTAACGGAAACACGTATGTGACTTTGTTGTTGTTGTTGTTGTTTGTCTCGTTCTACAAGAGAGAATACAGCTCCTTATATTAATTTCTTTGTTAACATGGACCTGATATTGCATGAAATTCCAAAAAAAATAAACAAAAAAGTTTGTGTGTGTGTGTGTGTGTGTGTGTGCACGCGCGCGATCCCGTGGTTAAAAAAGTGGAAAATAATTATGATGGTACTTTGCGTAATGGGTAGAGTGGTAAGGAAAGGATGGGTTATTATGAGTGGGCGGAGTGGGGTTTTCCTTCATTTCTTTTCTTTCTTTCTTTCTTTTTTTTTTTTGGAGGGGGGGAGTGTATAGCATAGTATCATAGTAAAGTATAGTAAAGTAGTATATTGTATTGGTTGGGAAGGGTAGTGAGATTAGTTAGGGGTGGGATTTATTTTAGATATAATATACTTCCACTTTTTTTCCTTCCGTCATTGCTGTGCTGTCGCCATTTAATTTTTCATATTGAAACATGAAAATGTATAGTTATCTTTAAAAGAATATTCCCTTATGATTGAACAGTAATACCAAAGAGAATTGATGTATTTTGTATCATTTGACTGGATGTTAATAGTATCATTTGGACAAAACAGTGATTACTTTGCCTACCTTCACACGTTGGCGCTGCTGGATGCATGTCCCAGTACCAATGAATACAGGTTACATTCGGAAAGCCATACAACTTTCCGCTACACCCGATGGTGACCTCAGTCCCTTCCGCGTAACACGAGGCAGCCGGTGAGAATAGAGGTGTGCCACCCCCGTACAAGTATGGTTCCGTACAACCTTAATCGGGAGTAATATTGAAGAAAGGGAGTATAGAGCATACAGTACATGGCTTGTGATTGGCTGAATATAGGCGTTGATATCAACATACAAATTCACTCCACATGCATAGGTCCTACTTATGGAGAGAGATTGATAGATTTGTTTTTGTAATACGTCCAAGGAAAGAATTGATACAATGTGTTTGAGGTTAGTTGTGTATATAAATACAACGTATAAAAAGATCAGTATACATTAATTATATATATACATATATATATATATATATATATATATATATATATATATATATATATACAAATTGTGTGTGTGTATACACCCATGTATGCGTGTGTGTATGATCAAGGAGGTTTAAGAGTTGGAGTTCCAACTGTCTGTAATTATTCAAACAGTTGTCAGATTTCTATTGATGTACAAAAGAATTTCACACGTGCATTTGTGCCTTTGATGATAGATGATAAAGCATGTTTACAAAACAAAAGTCAATCCCGTGCAGAAATTTGTGCAAAATTGTAAATTAGAGCTGTACCATCCTGGAAAGCCGGTTTTATCACTTTTCCGTCCGACAAATAAAACTAACATGGAATAATCTTCAAATATAATTCTTTATTGATAGATATATCATATTACTGCCCGGGTATGCCCAGTCGAGTAATTTTCATCTTAATTTCAGCATATTTTGCGCAATTTCCATTCGCACATCCTCGTGTCTGTACCACCTGCCTTTTATAAGAAGGGATAGCGAAAAGTAATTACCATCACAAAGACATATCTTTTTTAGAAAGTGGCTGGTGACTATGCAATGAGACACGAGTCAATTGTCTTCCTATCTGAGCGGCAGATCCAGTTTGCCACATGCTTCAAATATTTTTGAGCGGCGGCATCGAACATCTAGCAAAGGAAATAAGACAGTTGTGACTCCATTCTCTTGAACCTCCTTGGTATGATATACATACAATTACTCTTCTTCATTTCTGCTCACCATTACTTAATCATTCCTTTGTTTCGTATCTAATCGAATTGAATTGAATTTAGTTTTCATGGTTATTTCACGACAAAACCAAATACAATACATGTCACTGGACAAAAAAGACAAACATCAAAATCATCAGATTACTATTCAAACATGAAAGAAAAAAACCGCATTGCTACAAAAGTAATTACAATGATATCAAGGCGAACTGACAAACACAAGGGTACATAACTAAATGACGGAACCAAAGCTAGGTCCATTACGAATAAAAGTGTGAAATGTGATGGAACTAACCAAAAGCAATGTTTGTAAGTACTGTAGTCGGTTCCTAAGGTTGCGTTTTATATAGAAGATACCAACAATAATATTGTTGGCATCTATTATGTATGTTCGTACGCCAACAAAATGTATGTTTGCTGTGCTGTTCTCCTTTTTTGTGTGTTTTGTAGTTGCCAATTATGCTTCAGAAATGTTGTGTTGAAGTCGCGTCCAGTTCAATTCTGTGTTATTATCTTGCTGTTATTTTCAATATTTCTATCCCATGCGCGTAAGTTTATGCTTATTTCTCTATTCATCCGTGTTTGTGTGCAGCCGATAAAGTTGAGAAAGACAAATGTCGAAAGCTGGTACACTCTGGCATCTTGCAACATCCTGCGACATCATTCATTTGTCATCATTGTCACATATCATATAACCATTGCAGATGCCACCAAAGAACTTACCGCTACCAAGGCAATTTTGCCGAGGGCTGCTCCTAACATACACAACCAAGGAGCAAAGAAGGAGGGTAGAAATCCACAGCCCTGGACGAAATTGCAGCGGAAAGCACACCATCGTCATCAGTCTTGCCTCAGCTTCTCCACAACTTAACATCAGATACCAGCTAAGATATTGTTCCGTACACCCAAGCTTATGATTTACGTTTCGACCCGATGAATATCACCTCTTCCTACCATTTCCGTTGTCCGAGAAGGTCACAAAACGACAAGGTGCTAGACGTTCCAACCAATGTTGTTTTCTAACCTGTATATGTAACAATGTCTCTGTATATTTCCTGCACACTGCTTGGTATGTTGCCAGATTGAAGGATCAATGTTTACGAGCTCAATAGGTAATATAAGTTTGTTATCTGAATATGGTTTGGGAATAATAGATACTCAGAACACAAAGTTCGATCGCTGTCTTCAGTGACGAATCGGTCGACTATTATCATCAATTCATGGTTCCTCATTTGAGATCCTGTAATAGCGCCATTTCTAAAAGTATTTGTCAATATTTTTAGACATTTGTAAAAAGGACCGCTATAAAGTAAGGGACAAATTTGGCATCGATTGTGTTAATTTGAATAAAAGCAAACAATGGATGTGATACTGATGACTATAGATATCTGTAATTGATTTTCTTTATAAAAAAAAAAAAATCTAAATCTGTAATTGCACCGATCCCTCACAGCTGTTGAATACTGCCATAAATGGCGGTAGTATAAAATGATGAATTACGACAGATCTCGGTACGCGCAAATACCCAAGTTTCAATTTTCAGTTTCAGTAAGCTTTATTTCTCCACTTGTACATAACAGAAGATAAGTATGAAAATATCGAACATATTTTTCACAAGTCATGAAAATGTAAACAAAATGTCGCATTACAAATATATAATATGTGAAATTATACACAAACATCATTTCAGATCTTTAAGGCCCGGTCACACCGCCAGAACTTTGCTGGAGCGTTCCCGGGGCGGTGGAAAAAAAAAAAAAAATTATCACCGCTCGTAACTGTTCACCACCGTTTAACAGAAGTTGGCCCCCGTTAAGGCAACGCCGTATACGCTCGGCCACCGCTGATGGTCCCTCCTACCGCTCCGAAAGTTTTGAGCTGCACAAAATATTGCGAGCGGTGAGGAGCGGGCAATTTTCGGCTCTGGCAAAGTTCACCACCGCTCCAACAACGCCCAGTCAAAGTTTGGCACCGCTAGACGCAAGTTCGTGGACGCTTGGGTCCGCTAGGCCAACGCAGAAATCTTGAACGCTGGACCACCGCTGCTTCGCCAGCTTTGCCCGGGCGGTGATTAAACGTTGCACAAACTTTGGTGGAGCGGTTGTAAGCGTTTTACGAGCGGACATGGGATTGCTGGAACGGTGTCGGGCGTTGAAGCAGCGATCCATTGCGGTGATGAACTTTGATTTGGCGTTGGTATGGAGATGTCGAAGCGGGACCAGAATTTGGCTATAAATACGGGTAGGGGAGCAATTGACCAGGAGCCCATTTGGAATCGAGCTGCCGTTGAGTGCAGACCTCATTTATATCGAATTTGCTCAAAGTTACCATGGATGCTGAGAGATTTGCTATGATTGGTGCACTAGTCCAGCAGCAGAATCAGAACCTCCTCAGATTGCAACAAGCTGTTGCTCAGTAATGATCTTCTTGAAGGCTGCTGCCTTTCCTTCTCCAGCCTTCCTCTTCTTTTGTCCACGTGGCATGATGAACTTCAACTATCGACTTCTATTAAAAATCTATCAGAACTTCTATCAAAGCGATCCGTTCATCTCCGTAGTCAAAAGCGGTATGCCGCTAAACCAACTTTAAACCCCCGCCGAGCCAACGCCCGCGCTGCGCAGAACGCCGCTCTATCAACGCTCGCGCCACCGCTAAACCAACGCTCGCTACCGTTAAACCAACGCTAAAGCAACGCCGGCTTCAGCGGTGCACCGCTAAGGCAACGCCCGTGTTATCGATTTTTTTTTTTTCCATTTTGTGCGCGGTGACGAGCGTTGTTGAAATTCGGCCCCCCTCTCCCTACCGTTCAAGGAACGCTCCAACAAAGTTCGGGCGGTGTGACCGGGCCTTTAAGTGTACAGGTGGAGGAGACCGTTGTCAATAAGCGAAACGCTTGACTTGGACAACGGCCTCTGAACATAGTATGCCTTGTAACAATTTTTTTTTTATTTAACTAAAGGAAGGAACGGAACAATTATACGCACTTAGAACAAAAGTATTTTAAATGTCATTTGACCAAAACGGACAACTCAAGGTGGAATGTATAAAGACCAAAGAAGGACAAAACAAAACAGAACAAAGCCCGAGAACAAGGTACTCGAATAGGAAGAGTAGAGGAAAGAGAGAAGAGAAAAAAAAAAGCGATGAGATAAAGTGTTCAGGAGTTGGGAACAATAAAACAAAAGCGTAATTTCTTATTCGAGGGGTACATTGCGAGAAGAACATTTTCATAAGATGATTTAAAACATTGTAAAGAAGAACTGCGTTTAAGGTCATTATTTAATGTGTTCCATACATCTGGACCATGATGTCTTATGGAATTTTGAGCTACAATGAGTTTAGGGTTTTCCAAATGATAATCTGTTGCATGACGGTTATGATATGAATGGATGCTATGATATACATACCTTTAAAGATAATATGTATATTTCAAATTCAACTTCACGAAGTACTGCTTCGTGAACTTAATGCAAATAATGATGATATTATGAAAAATGATATTAATGATGATAATAATGCTAATACTACTACTGCTACTACTTCTACTACTAGTACTAATGATAATAATAATAATAATAATAATAATAATAATAATAATAATAATAATAATAATAATAATAAAAAGTGCAGCAAAGAAACCCGATAAGGTAAACAGATTCGTATTAGGTATAGGCCTAACCCGCGTAAACCAGCTTGTTTAACTCTCACCGAAAGTTCTTTTTCCCCCTCAAAATATTGGTCCCAAAAAGCAGAGGATGTTAGTTTCTTTCTCTCTCTCCCCCCTCTCTCCCTCTCCTTCTCTCTCCCTCTCCCCCCCCCCCCCCATCTCTCTCTCTCTCTCTCTCTGTCTTTGTCTTTCTTGAAGTTCGGGTGTTCTATTTCTAACTCAAAATGTCAAAATGTTTACAATTTATAAATGTTTACAATGAGTCAAAACATACTTTAGATGAAGTATTTAGTAAAATAAGCAACAAGGATATTCATCCTTGCATCAAATAACGATATTTGCTCATAGGTTAGATAAAGCAGACAGTATTGTATTCATCCATTCCCGCCAATCAATGTTCTGACTATGGATACAGCCTGATGCAAAAGTACACATGTACAATGACATATACACATAGGTGGTGGGCTTATGCACCACTGCAGCTGTCTATATACTCTCTTCATGCTCTTGTTTTTGTTTGTTTGTTTGTTTGTTTTTTCATGTTGCTTTAGATTAAAAGCAAAAATGCTTGTCCTTATGGGGCAGAAAAAGAATGCACCATGCAAGCGGTTTTACAACAGCTGATTCACACAAAATAAAAGTATAGGCCCTGCGACTAGCCGGGTACTTTGGGGGCGTAGTGACGAATCCGACACTCACAAGTCATACAGCCCGCAAGTCATAAAGCCTATAGTTTTGACACTATAATAGGCAAAGATGCCTACGAGCCTGACACTAGGCAAACAGGGCCCACAGGACTGATATTACATTATGCGTCCGTCTCGTGGGCCATTTTTGCCTAGTGTCGGACTCGTGGCTTATTTGCATTCTGCCGAGCTAGGGCCGTGTGATTCGTGGGTGTCGGGTTCGTGGGATAACCCCGTTTTAGAGGGGTCAGCATCGGTCTCAAAAGAGTTCGGGTTCCCACGCCCCCACTCCCCGCTCCCTGTTCCACTGGCCGTGCCTATGATGACATTATACATTCCAAACGTGACTAGCTCACAAAAGTAGACGTACAGTATACAATGTTTTTTTTTGTGTGTGTTTTTTCTTTTTTTTTAAGAGTCAGTTTGAGTGATCTTCGCATTCACATATACGACAGAATATATGGCTAACAGTCTCATACATGATATTATCCCTATGGTCCTTGCGTGTTATATTATTTTGCAATCAGCTAGTTTATGACGCGACAATAAAGCAATAAAGCAATAAATAAAGCAATATATCATTTCCCTAACCGAAACGGACGACTTGAAATTTGAAACCATAGATTTTACGATAGTTCGCTATATGATTGTCCATTGATATTGTTTGCTTTCCAGTAACACAGACGAGGTCTTATGATGTTCTCTAGAAAAGCTTAGCTACACCGATAATTTTCGGTTATCATGGTTGTATAAATGTTCACGTAGATCTGATGTTTAATTTTCGGTTATCATGGTTATATTAATGTTCACGTAAATCTGATGTTTAATTTTCGGTTATGTAAACGTTAACATAGATCTGATGTTTATATAGTGAACAGCTCTACTTCTTAAAGGACAATATACCTCCCTAGACATTAAATAATCTATACAGTATCATAATGCGCGTTTAGCCAATGCATAAAAGTGAGTCGAACATTTTCAGTGAAACTAGAAAAAAAAGTTGAAAGGGCCTTTCAAATCTTTATAGTGGTTATACGATTTGTTTAAATCCACGTGTCCTTATTGCTGGATATCTTGGCAACAAACATACCAGATATCTCGAAAGAACTAAGATAAAACGAAAATCTAAAGAATTATGCCTTTCATAAAAAGAACACATTCCCTTGACTTGTTACTTATAAGTTAAATAACGCTATTAATGCCAATGCTAATTAAGTTGATTCTCCTGCCTTCTATATTATAGAAGCAGTCGAATCAAGAGCTCTTTCACTAGAAAATGCTGGGCTAGAAATAGAAATAATATGGAATCCTTTCAGATAATTCTTTATAACGTTCTACAGTAGCTGACATCAGGAACTACTGTATAGCCTTCTTATAGGAGAAAGATGTGACGCATGAAGCATAATTATCTTCGACATGATGTTATCATGACTAGAGTAGTCCAGAGTGTCGACGCGCAAATGGAATTGTTCTCTACAGATGTCTCTGGCCGGTGACGGCTTAATGGCTCGTATGAATGAGGCAATGGTTCAAGGAAGAGTACCCTACATGTTCTCGTAATCGTGACGGACATATGGTTCCAAGTACTCTTCGTCAATGCCCACGTTGTCGTAAGGACCCTGGTGTCTTTCGTCCAGTCCCTGTATAGAAGCATACTCCGACTCTGAGTGACCCATATTTGACAGGATGAGGTCACTGTAACTGGAACAGACGCCCTCTTCGGTCATTTTCGGCGAAGCTGCTGCGATTTTCTCGATAGGCGGAGAAGGAGGAAGATGCGTCTTAGACGATGCTTCCCTTGGAAATGACGAAATAAGTGAGTGACGTAATTAACAAATAGGTGAGTAAGTGAGATCGGGGTCACGAAATGCGCATGATCAGAAAAAGTCATTCATCCTCCTTGCCCATTCCAATGTCATTATGTATTTAATGTTGTTGTTTTTTGTTTGTTTTTTTAAACGAGATGTGACATTGAATAATTATTGATTATGCCCATAAAATGATGACATACAGTAATGATGATCATTCTTGTGCATGCAGCAAGGAGAAAGAGTTCACAGCCACAGATGTGGACGTCTTTTCGAAGAATTTGCACAAAGATGTAATGTAAAATCATGTTATGTCGTTATTTTATGTTAAATGTTATGTTGTTGTACGTTATGATATATCATGTTATGTTATGTTATGTTATGTTATGTTATGTTATGTTAATAATACGTTATGTTATGTACTTTAAGTATTTTATGTTTTGTTAAGTTAAATAATGTATTATGTTATGCAAAGAGGTACACATGTTACATGACTGGACATGTGTTTCGATGAGCCACATTTTTCTACAAATTTGCGTGCTTTTGGTTTTCTCGATTAAAATGCTATGAAGATATATATTTTTTTTCAATAATCTAGCTATCAAGAACCTATTCCCTTTATGAATACACCATTTTTTGCCATTGATGATTACAAGCCTAGAATAATTCTTCGTGAAGAGCATGATTTTTCCCTTTTAAAAAAAAAAAAAATGCAAGAAAAGATGACTATCGTAAGTGGTGATCTCTGTAGGTAAGTCTACGGAGGGATGGCGCCATCATCGCCAATCCGATTACACATAATTATATATACTGCAAAAACATCGGTGTTGGATTTAACAACATGGATGTTAAATCTAACACCGATCAAGTGCCAATAGAGGACCACACCTACAGGTGTAGAAAGTATGTTGTAATGGTTTTGAAAAATGTTCACCTGGCACTTCTTGGTGTCAATTTGACACTGTAGCGGGTGATATTTTTGACACTGCGCTGGTGTTATTTCCACAATGACACCGCACGGTGTTGATTTGATATTGCTGGTGTTTATGGCAATGGTATAACACCCGTCCAGCTTCAGTAGGAGACCTCACCAACTGGTCTTACTGTGATGTAAATGTGTTCACACCTTAAAAAAAAATCAAGTACTTTATCGGAAAATTCTTGATCGTCTTGTTAAAGTATAAAATCATCAAGAACAGTAACTAAGGAACTATTCAAAAACAATTTTATATTTTGAAATGACACCAGGCGGTGTTAATCTAAATGAGCACCGGAAATTTAACACCAGCACGGTGTTTCATATTTAACACCGGACCTTTTTCAGTGTACATTATGATATCTTGAAAACTTTTTTTTTTAATCCACTAAACTTTCTTAACTGTGTTCGGATTTCAATGAAACATTTTCTTTTTCTGTCTGGTTGCTTGATTATACTCCGTCTATTACATTCAGCTATGCGGAATGGAGTGTATCAACTTTGAGGGTTTAGTTTATGGCGACGTGACTTGAATTGTTACATTGGAATAAAAAGCAACAACTTACTGACTCTTTCTCTTCTTCACAGCCACACAGTAGGATACCACCAGGACATTCACAATAGTGAGCACGGACACTGACACCGGAACTATGTAAATCGCTGTCGACTTGTTAGCACCTTCCTCTGCAGGAGAAGTCAAGCATCTTGTATTAAAATTATACTTTCAACAATATTCAACAAAGTACAGATAGTATAACATTAGCAAAGACTCCTTCAAAAAAAAAAAAAAATTAATGTTTTACGGTATCCTGTTAATAATTCAGTCAATTTAATGGCATCACAAATTTATACATTCAAGCTACTCTTGGAAAAAGAAATGAATGATACAAAATACCAATTTCATATCACGGCTTTCGATGAATAATACCAGTGATGTGACGTCATGGGTGCACAACCCAGCGTGTACTAGCAAACGTGTCCGTTGTAGCGCCAAGGAATCATGCATTGTCATCGTTCATTTCGCACACATCGTACACATATCACCTCTGTCATTGTCTTCACAACATTTCTTCCTCCAGAAATGAACATCCTTTTTCTGAATTGAATGAATGCTTTCAGATTCATAGAACTGCGGTAAAGGTACTATAGAACGCATTTGCAGAGTGATTATGTGCATAGATTTTAGACTGGTATATCTCAGTTCTCTAATGTAATTATTGAATTGTTCTTATTAGGGCAACGTATCGATCATAACATTGTTTGTTGTTTTTGTTTTGTTGTATTACCGTCACATGTGACGTCAGAATCCCACTGTCCATTATCACAGGTCACAGGAGTAGGGAAGTCTGACCCTGAAGTATACCCGTCGTCACATTCCACGATCACGTAATCTCCGTGTGCGATGGGGCCGCTGCCGTCTTCCGCGTAGTTCGAATTGGCAATGGTTGGGTAGGAACAGTGCTCTGAAATTACAATCAAGACACTTCTGCGTAGATTTGGTAGAGTTGTCTTTCGGGGGAAACAAGGGACTTTTCCAATTGGTCAGTAACAGTTATTCTTTTACTAGTAATTATGGCAGATGACTGCAAACTAATTCGATGATCACTGCTGTACAGTCGTCCAACCCATACATGTACAAGGCAGTACGATACTTATTATCGTTGATTGATTCTAGTTTATAAATACTGTAACATCATCACAGCTCATAATCATTTCGAATTTTTGTGGTGTATTAATTCATATCACCTAGAAAAGCTTAGCTGAGAAGGGATATATTTACGTTAGTAAGTTGTATCTTGATTACACTTGTATAGTCAACTCTCGCGCATGGAATACACACACACACACACACACACTAAATGCATATATTCATTTTTCAATGTATAAATTCTATATTTTTAACCATATATAATATATATATATATGTGTGTGTGTGTGTGTGTGTGTAGAGAATAAAAAGAAATACATGTTTATTTGTCTGAAGTTTATGCATATTTGTATTCATTTATAATTCAGTATATCTTGCGTACGGGAGCAAGTAACAAGAAATACCAATTGAATTTTGGACCCAATGGAAGAACAGAATCATTATGATAATGAATCTGACAATATTAGCAATCTATCCATCTTTGTTAATGTAATCTTTGATTATTTCTGTGTACTGTTTAATGTGAAATGGAAAAGAGATAAACAAACAAACTAACTGAGTGAAACTGACTTTGTGAATTGCCGATTACTTGCCAGAGCATTGACCAATGAACGGTTTCCATTCCCCATCATGGCACGTGACCTCTCGGGGTCCAATCAGAGTAAACCCATCGTCACAGAAAAGCGCCATTCTCCCTTGGCTCCTTACCGATGTGCCGTGTAAGAGTGACGCGTTACCATTTACAATTCCTGGAACAGTACAATGTGCTGAGAAAAATAGAAAAAAAAGAGGTTGTTAACAAAATCAGATCCTTAAAAATCTAAATGACTCGTCGCCATGGTTACCCGGTAAACTTCTGCTCTTCGGATGTCAGTGCATTGAAATCACAACTTGTCAGTGGCGGATCCAGAGGGGGCGCACCGGGCGAGCGCCCCCTCTTTATTTCTTCTTTTTTAAACAAAAGAAATAAAAAGAAAAAATGGGGGAGGGGAGCGTGCGTCTCACCCCCCCCCCCTTTAATTTTTTAAAGGCGCCTCCCCTAATGCGGAATTCCTGGATCCGCCGCTGCTTGTCGATTGTAATTTACTTTTCGTTCACAGAGCACATGTATCTTTTAAGATGTGAAAGTTAATTTATTACAGGCTATTCCGAAAGTTCGTTAATCCGAAAATGAAAGAAAGGTTCTTTACACCCGAGGTTCGTTAACCCGAAAATGAAATGAGGTTCATTAATCCAAAAATGAAAAGAGAAATGCGTACGAACGAACCTTAGGCCCTGTTTCGTTTTGGGATTAACGAACCTTCGTAATCACGATCGATTTTTTTTTTTTCATTTTCGTCTAAACGAACATTCGGAATCACGAACCTTCTTTCATTTTTGGATTAACGAACCTTCGGAATCACGAGCCCTCGGAATAATGAACTGTAACCGAGGGAAAGTACCATTATGTCCATACAACTTTGAAAAAAAAAAAATGATTGCAAAGATATGCGCATAAAAATATGCACATACTGTCTTTTCTATATATATTTCAGGTTCAGTTTCAGGTTCAGGTTCAATGACATTTCTTTCCAGCAAATAGGGCCTATGAGTATATAAGTACATGGAACATGCGATATAATGCGATACAATGTGAATAATGTTAACGGATTTTGATGATTTATTGAATTCACAGATAACTAGTTGTACCAACGTCTTGTGAGTTAGGCTATGTCGGCCAACGAGTATGGTTATGTAACGCTTTCGTCTCACCTCCCTGGTCTCGCTCCCCCCCCCCCCCCGCCCCCATCTGTTACTCCATTCCCTCTCTCCCTTCCAAATCCTTGTCTTCCCGACTCTTGCTTCTGTTATCTCTTCCTTCAAGTCTGTCCTTGCTTCTGAAGTGTGTCCGTCCAATAAGCCTGTGTCCTCAGCATGCCCTTAGCCAATCAGGTCAAGGACGAAGTACTTGGTGCAGCCTTGTGGCCAGTTATCTTTGCTCTCTTGAGACTTGGTCGCGTGCCGCCCAGGCCAGGTCCAGGGGAGTAGCAAAATATGTAGGGCCTACAGGGAGATGTAAACCCCTGGATGATATAAATATTGACTCCCGGACCTTGTAGAAAATCGGGTGAGTCTGCTGAGAGGAGTCTGGTTAGAGACGCGTCACAAGTTTAGATTAGATGCTACAGAGCGACTAATAAACTTGCTGTCATGCCCGAAAAATACTGTGTCCACTCTACTTCCCGTTCTCGAACCTGTCCGACTGAACTGCGTGCCGTGTGTGGTGCGAAGTGATGCTTTGCAATACATCTGTTATTATACTCTAAGTAAACTGAAAGCGAAGTTTCCTGAATTCCCAAAAGCGAACATTTCGTTATATATATTATGTATATATATATTTTTTTTCAATCACCTTCACATTCTGGGAGATCAGGTATCCACTCGCCCGCACCGCTGCACATCACTTCCTCGGATCCGACCAAGCTGTAGCCATCTTCGCAGGAGAATGAAGTCGTGTCGTACAGCACGTACGCATCCATCCGACGTGTCCGATGTACTAGTAGTTCGGCTCCATGTTCGGGAGAAGTCGGTATCTGGCAATGGTATTCTTTAGGTGGAATTTCAATGATCTGGAGATAACTGACTCATGCGTAGACCTATACTTGTTAATGTTTATATCCAATGATATGCGATTCCCTCTTTCTGACTTTCTTCAGTAGTGACTACTAAAAAATACACTATAGACGTGCAAAACTTCTGTAAGCATTTTTCAAATGACATTATTACGTTGAAATTTATGCCGAACGTCAAGTCTGTAAACGCTGACAATTTGGGCAATATTGTCTATACATTACATGACTTTGACTTACATTACAGGACTTTGAGTTTTCGGTACAATGTATTACACAACATGTAGGCTCAATTATTGACTCACCCCATGAAGAATAATTATGTTATCATGTGAAGCGATAAAACTGCTTTTTAAATTCGTTTCATTCTCCAAGTATAATTATGAATAACATAACAAATTGATGGAAGTTGATTATACATATATGCAATAATTAATATTGGTCTATGCCAAAAATGTTTTGGCGGTAATCACGTAAAGGTGATTCTTACCTTCACACGTAGGCCAGCTACTTGGAGACCAAGAACCGTCAGAGCACACGGCATCTGCAGGCCCGAAAAGGACCCCGCTACACCCGATGGATACCGACGAGTTCGCGGCGTAGCATGAGGCGACGGGGGAGAAAGTCGGTTCACCTCCTCCGTGTACATGTGGTGCCGCGCATGCTTGATGTCAAACATTAAAAGAACGCATTGATTGAGACTATACCTGTGTGATCCTCATTGGCGTAAATACTCAATCTTGAGTGATACACGCCATTAAAACCAAAACAACAACAACAATAATTGTGTGACATGCGTGCACCATAAAATGATAATAATAATGATAATAATTATATGAGGGCAGTCGTTTTTATCTTGTATTATCATGTGGGTTTAGTGAAATTGACTGATCTGTTCAAAAGTTATGAATCTCAACAGACTGCAGTTTTAATTTTCATGAGCCTATAACAAAATTTTTTTATGATACAGGTATCGTAAATAATGTCAACATAACATTAAAATAAAGGATTACTGAACGACTTCCGTTTGGGGTCCCACAGGGTTTTATGTTTATTAGGTCCGCTTCTGTTTCTTGTTTATATGATTTTTGTAGATCATCAGATTTTCTTCCTTTCATTCTCTTTACGGATGACTCAATTTTTTTTTTCGTATGATAATCCTCTTACCCTTGTAAATACAATAGATCTTGAATTACAAAAAGTCGGTCGCTCAATGGATAAAAGCTAACAAATTATTGTTTAATCTTAAAAAAACAAAATGCTTTTTAGCAACTCCATAGAGGCACTATACCTGATGATATTATTTTTGATGGTACTCCGCTGTAAAATGTTTCCCATGTTAAATTTCTGGGAATAACAGTTGATAATAAGCTTTCATGGAAACTTCATATTGATAGTATATGTAAGACTATTTCACGAAATGTTGGTATAATTAACAAGATTCAATTTTGCCTTCCTTTGTCGTAACTGCTTACATTATATTCATCCCTCATATTGCTTTATCTAAAGTGGGGAAATACATATCAAACGCTCTTTATAGATAAATTATTTCTGTTACAAAAGAAGTCACTTCGTATTATATGTCACACTGCATTTTTCTCTCATATTGATCCTTTATTTTTTGAAAACAAAATATTTAAGATCAAAGATTTGTATTTGTTTAATTTAGGACAATCTATGTATAATTATGATAAGATTAATCTTCCAAATATATTTGAAACAATGTTTTCAAGAAATCAATCCGTTCACGATTATCCAACAAGGCGATCCAATGAATTCCATTTGCCATTTTTTTAGGACTTTGCTGGCTCAGCACACCTTCATCTACGATGGGCCAAAGTATTGGAACTCACTTCCCAACGACATAGTATCAACACAAACTTTGAATTCTTTCAAGAACAAATTAAAATCATTGCTATTGAAATCTTATGATATACAACCGAATTAGGATCGTTTGTATTGTCTCAAACAAGTCATCTTTTTTACAAGCATTAAGCAATCATACAGAAATCATTTTTTTTTTTAGAGAGAAAAAAACAATATGTCCAATATAAGTCCTCTTCAGATGGTACTTTTACTGTTGTATAACAGTGTGGCTATTCTCTCTCGCTCTCTCTCTCTCTCTCCCTCTTTTGTATGTTCTCTCTTCTGCATTTATGCCGATATGTACCCAATCCTTCGCAGTATCAATCCAGGCGCGTCTTATCATTACACTTACATCATGAAATCCAGTCTGCTTGTGTCGACGATGGCACGTGTTGTAGTTTCATTTTAGTTTCATTTGACATTAAGTCAATATTTGTTCTCTTATGTATTTTCCGAGGGTCCCATACCCTACAAGCTTTGCTTTTTTAAATAGTGGGACCCTCCATTTCCACTCCAATCCTTGTTTTATGCATATGTATATACCATTGAAAATGAATTTATGTTGTTAATCGTGATCACATGTACGTTTTTTGAAATTGTTACAAATATGTTCTCTTAATGCATTGTATATAATTTTCCCTGTTTATTCAATGGAAATGAAAAATAAAGTTGAAGTTGAAGTTTTGAAGTTTGACTTTTCAGTGCAATTCAGTTCCATAGATCAGTTTTATTTCTGCATTCCATTGCCAATACATTATAACAAAATCTAAATTATAGTGTAGGCATAATTACTATAGTATATTATGTGAATTTATTTGCATAGTGGAATCGTAGGAAAAACAAATTAAGGCTATATAAAGTAATGTCATATCAGTGAAAGTATACAGTCCGCACTATAGCAGAGGAAACACTTCAAATAAAGTTTTGAGAAAATTATATTGGAAATGCAGGGAACCATCTTCATATAAAAGCAGACGAGCTTGACTATGATTAAGATGGACCCATCACAGGAAATATTACTTATTTGGTTATGGTTTGATATGATTTTATTATCATAAAGATCATAAAGTACATCATAAATCTTGCCCCTATACTCGGAATGAACAGCAGTGCACAAAATCAAAATTAATTGCGTCTGTCTGTGGTGTGTGTATGTGTCTGTGTGTGTGTGTACATTGTATGCGTGTTTGTATCATCTATTATACCTACAAAGGAAGTTTTGACGCCACTGTTGTAACGAGAGCTATACGTTATAATGACACGGTATACATCCTATATAATGCCGATGTTTTGTGGCATATGCATGACCACCACCAACAACAACAAATCCAACAACGAATCGGTTAAACTTACCGGTAGGTTCTTCACAGCTACCTTCAGTCCGTCCCATCACGCTGAGGCATGATGTTAGCAGTATGATTAGGATCCGTCCCGTCTTCCCCATGATATTATTTGGCTTGTCCTATAAAAGGGGTTCTATTTTACACTTATCAGAAATCTCGACGCATCAATGACCACCGAGATGATGCGAGCATGCATGGAGTAAGATGGGAGAAAGCCAACAATCTTCTACGGCCCAAGCCGAATTAATGAATAAACTGAATTTTAACAAATGCGACTTCAAATGCGTCAGTGATTTATTGCAGACATTGCCAACAGGGAGAAGGAACTTAAACTAGTAGTATATAGTGTCAACATTTCGCTGAGGGTACATACGATCGCACCTTATCTTTACTTTAATCAACGTCCGTGTTGAGAATTAGGATTAATGGCCGAACTGAACTGTTTATAAATCGTACACTGCTTTATGGGAAGCTTGTTTTGCTTGGGTATCGCGTGTCGGTCAGTTTCCATGATAGCGATTGCATAACACATAATGGATTACATGAATGATTACAAATCAAATTGAAGGAAAGCTCCACATTAGATTCCCGAAATTTCAGTTTTGTGTATGTGTTGTGGTCCTTTTATGTTTATTTATCCATTCATTAATTCATTCATTCATTTGTTTGTTTCCTTATTAAGGCCTACTTATTTGTTTATTTCTTTATTCATTTATTTCATCTATCTACTGCTATCAATCTATTTGTTTTGAGAGAGAGAGAGACAGCTTGTGGATTCTTACGATTCTGTGTCCATTTTTTTTAGCTCAAAAGATGAAGCAAAATTAACAATGTCAATAAGAATTAACAACACTTATTGATAGCGTATCACAGTGTACGACTTGTGTCGATATGCACTCTTTATTCATTTTCTTGTTTACATTGGTCTGTTGTTCACTGTGATTTCTTGTTATGAAATACGATAGTCTATATTGTTAAAGGGAACACTTTGTGAATAATATCCACACTAATAAACCTTTACCCTTCACGGTAAAAATCAATTTGCTGTGCTTAAACTTATAAAGTAGCATAGATAGGGCCTACTAAAACTTACACTCACCATTTATCATCCAAAGTCATTATCAGGGCTGTGTCAATGTCAATCCCAGGGTTTCCGGGTCCCCATTACGGGTATAGATGAAAAATGAATGAATGAATAGACAGATAGATAGATGTCATACATACATACATACATACATGTTGTGTTCTTGGGCCTTATATTTTAGTTTTCCGGTAAATGTCGTTTTCAACCTTGGATACGTAGATGCACAAACTAGTCTTAAAATCCACAGTCTCTGCTGGTGATGGTTAGGTCATGAGGTAAAAATATTTTTTATGTGAGCAATCATTGTATTTTAGGTCTTTTTGTTAGGTTATCCTACCTCTGTCAAGAGAGGGCGTACGTTATCAGCTGAGCAGCTCCACTTGTAATGTAAACACGAATCCCTATCGATGCATTTATGGCATGGTACATGCGAATGTACTATGATGTGATGTGAGCGTGCGTATTTGACCGAATGGTCTTCACAGAAGAGATCAGGCGGTATCGTGACTATAGTGTGTCGATCGAGTGATACCCAAACTCCAAAGGACAGTTTTGGGTGGCGAATCTATCGTTGAAAATCCAAAGAAGTACGTGTCCTCATCATAAGAGTCTCTTGAAGCTTCAACTGAATGCTGGTATACACAAAGTTAGATAATGGTGGTCGACGGGAACATGACGATTGACGATGCGAGGTTTAAGGAGCAGGTGATTCCCATCGAGACGCTCCCAAATCTCAGGCGGGTGGACATGGCGGGGAAGCTGTACAGGTCATCGAGGCAAGACTTGCTGAGTCGATCGGATAGTCGGAGGTTGTCCGAGTTGGGCATTCGCACCATCATCGACTTTCGCTCCAAAGCCGAGTACAAATTTGCTAGGGGAGAGAAGATTTTCGATCAGAATTCTGAAATACTCGAGGTCATCATTCCAAAAGGGCGAAAATTCATGCAGAATGTCAAGGACGTACCCGTAAAACCGGTAGAGCTGAACAAACCTCCACCGAAAGCCATTCAAAATGGAGCAGGCGGTCATGGCCATGAATCCGTAATTGAACAGCAGGAAGTTGCTGCGCCTGCGAGGCGACGATACCTCATCAACTTCTTCAAGCTCAATTATGTGGCAACGGTGTTCATGAGGATTCCGATCTACAAACGTTTGCTCTCAGTGCTCTATCTTATTGTCGATGTCCTTTTCCGCACACACTACCGCTACTTTGTCTCCTTCTTTGCCAAGGAATGTCTGAATCCAGCTGGCTTGCTTGCAAATTACATTGACATGCTGGAGCTGAGTGGTCCACAGATTTGTTTAGGTCTGTTCATTTATTTGTTCGAATCGGGTCTAGGGCAATTACCCCGGACCCTTCCCCTGACCCTAATCCTAATCCTGCTCCTGAACCTAATCCCAACCCTAACCCAAACTCCTAACCCTAAATCTAACCCTAACCCTAATCTTTACTCTAACCTTACCACTAACCAGTATTTAGGGGAGGGGGGAGGGGGGTAATTGCCCTCTGGGGATAGGCCTAATTGCCTGGATACGGTTTGAAACAATAGTGCTGGATATTGTGCACACAAGTGTGCAACATTCTATCTATGGTAGCCCCCTACTGAATGATGATGCGCAACTGAATTTTTGTCCAAAGTAAACATATCAGGAAAATTTGAAAATGTATATTGATTACCAGGTACTGCATCCATAATACATAACCTTTAGAGATTCTGTTAAGTGTACAAATTGTAGGACGGTAGTAGGAGGTTCATCTACCGAATACAACCTTTCATACGATTGTAGGGGGTTCATCTTACCAGGTAGGCTACTGTTTGGACCCCAGCTTCAAGAGATTTAGAATGATAGTGTTACTGTTAGCTTTATAGGAAAGAAAGAAAGGGAATCAAATTCATGTAATGATCACTCTTTTCTCCCTCCTCTCGTCTCGTTCTTTGTCCCCTTCTTGTTTCCCCATCTCCTGTGTGTTCATTACCTTCCACTTCATCTTCTTCATCTTCTTTCTTTTTCTACTTTTTCTTCATCTTCTTCTTCAATCAATTCTTCATCTCATCTTCTTCATCTTCTTCATCCAGCCCTTAGGATCCTGTCTGACCCAGGAAACCTGCCTGCTCTGGTGAGCTGTGCTCATGGCAAAGATAGGACCGGTATCTTGGTTGCCATGGTGCTGTCTCTGATGGGCAAGTCAGAGGAGTACATCTCCTCCGAGTATGCCCTGTCTGAGGTGAGTCAGATGGCATCTTTCCTCCTCCTCCTCCTCCTCCTCTTCCATTAAAGTAGAGCTTCAGTCCTAGAGATAAAGCACTCTGCGAGCATGAGTGTAATCACTTTTGTGTGCAGGTTGCCTTTGTGGTATTCCTGAAAAAGCATTAAGTTATATGTGTACTGCTTTACAGGTCGGTGCAAGATGGCTTATTTTTTTGTTCCATAAAGACCATACACAATATGTAGAAACAAACCTACCTTCAATAAAATGGACTGATATTTGAGGTACAATAAGCCAAGCTTCCCTAAACATAGACTGATGAAGGGTTTCATGGGATGGGGAGTTGGTAGGATCTGCTGGTAGGTTGTTCCAGTCCTTGACAGATCTGGGGAAGAAAGATGAGGCATGAACTTTTTTTGAGATTTCCTCTTTCTATTATGTCTTTCTTTTTTTCTGTGTGTGTGTGTGTGTGTTACATGTGTGTGTGTTAGTAGTTCATCTCAAACCATGGTATCGCCAACATCGTATTGTAAAGTATAGATTAAAGTGTGTTAGGCTTTTTATGATTATATTTCTTTTAACCCATTGAGGACGAGTCCCGAGTATACTCAGGCAGCTGTCTATGGGAAATGTGTGTTGTAGCATAATCAGTCCGTCCTCAACGGGTTTATGTTCAAGTGCCTTTTCATCAAATATGATCAATGTCGTTCAATGTATATATCTTGCTCTGTTTAGTCAAATTTAAAGTGCAACTGCAGTACACTCCACTCCATTGAGACGATTCTAGCCAGCCTGCCAATTGACTGCATACACATGCCACTTCAATCTCATTTTTAACTGCCTGCACGGTACCCTAACATACGGACAGGGGGAATCGAGCAGGTGTCTCACTCAAGGAAAGCTAGTGCCCTGGCAGGGCTAATTGAACCCTGCCCCTTCCAAAGTAAAGTACCATGTATACCCTAGGCCACAGCACCTCTACATTGTTGGAGATGATCCCCTGCTGCAGTGCTACATGTATGTTATGTTTTGATCCAGTCATTGCTGCCGTGATTAAAAATGATACAGTCTGGAAAGACTTCTTGAAATTGGAGTGAGACAGGCCTTCAGAACTACTTGGAAGTTAAAAGGTGTTCAGATTAGGAGGTAGATAGGCTTTGTTATGTGCTAGGGTTATTACCCTTTTTATGGTTGCATTCTATAGGTCGGCCTCAACCCAATTCGAAGCAGAGTCTACAAGGAGATTGTCGAGAGGACCAGCATGGATGAATCCTTCACCCATGCCAAGAGAGAAACCATGGAAGGCATGCTGCGGTACATCCAAGAAAGGTCAGTTCAAAAACCCAATGCATTATGGAAAAAAAAAAAAATTGAAACCTTTTTTTACTAACAGGTTAAGAGTTTGTAAGTTGCAAACTTCGCATTTCTTAGCATAAAACTTCTTATTTTTCTACCGAAACATGACCCACTTTGCTCTTCTCTCTGTGACTTTCTTAACAAGTACCATGACGGGTCATCATGTATATTTAATTACCAGTATGTCAAGTGTTGTTGTATAAACAGAGAGGTACCACGATGTCACGCATTGACAATTTTTCAAGTTGGCTTGAATCAAGAGATTGAAGTATGAAAAAGTGAAAGTTCCATGAAAATCAGACAAAAAAACAACAAAAAAATTTACAATGTATCTTATCCTTTGTCACAAACACATACTGTAAAGCAAGAAATATTTGTGGCATGAATTTCCACCAATTGGCATTCGCTGCATATAGTGTAGACAAGAACTTTTGCATTCATTATAATTTTGCGAATCTTTGCTGTGCAGGTTAGCAAGGAATAATTATGAGAGAAAAGTAAACAAGTTTATATTTGTTTCTCTTTCTATCTTTTTCATTCCAATAAAACTTTCATTTTTTGTTTGATTTTACTCTTTTAGAGTGAACATAAATGAATATCTTTTGATATTCTTGAACATGGATGAATATCTGTTTAAGTGAACCGTACAAATGTGGTGGATGCATCCACTTTAAAGCTTAAATGAATTTTTTACAACTCCACAATGTGTAATGCTCTCATTCAATCTCTTCCTCTAATTATAATCCACCTGTTCTGCAGTTATGGCAGTGTTCCAGACTACCTCGAGTCGATCGGCTTTTCGAGGGCTGAGCAGGCACGGCTACTGAAGTCGTTTGAGGAGTGAAAGGAAAATCCGACAGGTGTGGTACTCTTGTTTGGGGGTTGATTTTTTTTTTCATGGAAGCAAGCGTGTGTCAGGCAATCATGTCACTTCAGACATTAATTTGTCAAAGATTAATTCATCCTCGATGCAGAGCACAATCAGGTTGCGTAATCGGTCGTAGGCAGAGGGCGAGTGTGCTGATTGATCTGGCGTTGCTTCTCTGACGGCAAAATGTGTATAAACCGAGGCATGGATGCTCATGAATGCTCTCAGACTGTTGTGTACTTTTTAATCAGCAGTAATTTGTCAATCAGTTGCAATGAAAACATCTCGACGGAAGAATTTTATGAATTTGAATAAGCAGTAGAAAGCATGTACATAACTTCCGCCATGAATTTTTTATTGTATTTTTTTTTTTTTTAATTCCTGTTGAGGTACAAATGTACATATGGAACTACAGTGTATAGTGTTCATTCATATTCTATACTTTATGTAGATGTTGTGATTATCCTATTTTGATGAAAAATGTAGCTTGATATTTGATTGTACATGGTGGCTGGTCCATAACTAAACCATTTCACGCTGGTGAGGCAAATCCTTCAGGGATTAATGCTGTTTGTGTGTCATGCTTTCTCACATCTTGCAATATTTGCATTTACTGCTTTAAAAAGGACATTTCAAAGAAAAGAGTTGTATGTACAATGACTAAGTGAGAGAAAGAGCAGAATGAGTGCCATGCAGTAGGTTGCTTCTCGTGCATAGATCTTGGCCGCTTGGAAAAACAACTGTCATGACAGAGCAGCAATACTTGACAAAATGATTAGCCTTTTTCAAGAGTTTTTATGTCAGTTTGCCACATTCTCACATTCATATGGCGCATACAGGCTCTCTATACAGCATGCAAGGAGCTAGAGAGATTTTTTGGCCATCATATCAAAGTCTCAATTCAAATGTCAGGGCTACCGATGTGATAATTTTATTTTGTAACTGTGAAGTCCGAGGTTCAGAATGAGTAACATTAATAGTTAGTCATCAAGGTTTTTTTTAATGAATTTGCAGTATTCTCCACACGCAAATGCTGTTTAGTCCTAGTTTCTAGTATATATTACATGCCAATACAGAAATGTTTATTTCACAGCAAACACTATATCACATGCGGAAGTTGTGTATTAAAGTTATAATTACATTACTAGCAAATATTCTGTTTTGATGCATCTTGAAGATGTGTAATGTTGATCCATTCTTTCATAGAGTGCAAAGAGAGTGCATATGAAAGACAGCTCAGTAATCATGTCTACCAAAAATAAAAGTGATATGTACTGTATATTTAGAGGTTATTTATCTGCAGAGCTATGCATCATATTGAATGATTTATGATCATATTGTATAGAACTTGCCAGATGTAGAAGATTTATAGTGTGTTTTCATAGTAAATAAGCTATCTGCGTAGGGATTGTGCTTACTTACATATTGAGCAACTGTTTTGAAGCATTTTTTACTCAATCAAATTGTGTTTCATTGAGCTGGTAGTCAGTTCAGTATTTTCAGCATATTCACATGTTATAATGAAGGGAATGTAGAATTTGTAGTACTTATTTTTGGAATGAAAGCGTAAGAAGAGCTTGTAATGCACCACAGCAAATACAAGATTGTATAGTAGCGGGGTTCACAGGAGAAATTGATGGAAAGGAAGGTTGGAGTATTCCGTCCCAATGCAATACATTACAATGAAGAGCTTTTAGTTTATGTCTGAAGAGTCAATCATGGAATGTGTAATGAAATAGAGAAATGATATCCAGTGGTATCATGGGTACTAATTGAGTATATCATTATATGCAACTCACTATATTTGAATACTTTATCAAAAGCTTTGTTCATAGGCTGAATTTGTGATGAAGGGTTTAGCTCTGTCTGCCTCATATGAGCATTGATGATGTGTACATATCTGAACTCTAAGTTTGATCTGTGATTTTGAATGTCTTTGATGGTCTGGTATATTTAGGGATGTTGATATGATGACGGTTTTAAGACCCTGTGGCGTGGGGATACCATAGAGTAGGAGGGCTGGTCAGGCTCCGATATTTTGAGAATCACTGTACTGAATTGTCTACAGCGTCCTGATCTCTGTGGAAGTACACACATGGGCGTAGAATCTCAACTAGAGTCGATCATTAGCGATGAGCATATACAATGTACGTGCTTCAGTGCACATAATTTTAATTTATATTCACAAACAGGTGCTATTTGTGGTTTTGAAATGCACCGTGGTGGGCAGCGAGTGAATCGGACCAACCATGAAACCCCACCCTCTGGGTCATTCAAGTAATTCGTCTGTGACTTTTTCAGAGATGACATGATGTTATTGTGTGGTGCTTGGGACCACTCGGGGATCTTGGCTCTAATTGCTCCCTTCCTGCAAGAATGATACTCTGTCAAGCCAGTGGTTTCAGGTGCCACATGAAATCACCTCTATTGCAGCAAATTCATATATCAAGTCAAGTGTATAGCGATCAGGTCTGTGAGGACAGGAAGTGAGAAGAATATCCCTCTTTCACTCTTTGCAGGAATATATTTCTCTTTTTTTTTCCCAAAAAAAATACATGATATATATTCATGTGAATGGTCAAACCTTGTCAATCTTCACTAGTGTGAGTAATTTGTGTGTAATGGGGGTAGGTCACAGTAAAATAAGCAAATTGAATTCATGCCAGTGCGATGTACACTACCATCCCATGCCAGTTGTTAGCAATAAACTTGTTTTATATTGAAATTTGATCATCAATTGGCTACCAGCATGGCTTAGTTTTATTACGTCATGGCAGCGATGATGTCCAACAGTTACAAAGAAGTAGCCTTCAACTGCCTGCTTGTGTTGCATTTACCACTGCCTCACCAAGTAGGGAGCTATCATAATAGTGTCAGTGTCGTTCATTATCCCACTCAATTTGGGGCCCACTTTCAAAAGATTGTGCAATTATTGCTAGTCACAGTATTAGTGGTTACTATGGCAACAACCGATATCTCAAATGGGGCTAATAAATAGTCAGGATGCCCCATGTTGACAGTGAATATTTCAACTCACAGTTAGCAGATGTAAAATTCCAAATGTAAAGCAATGAAAGAGATGTGATCCTCTGAAAGTCCTATGCATCATATTGAATGGACCAATCAGAATAGCCCCCCTTCATCATGTGACAGTTCAGTAATGATCCTTATGCAGTACCCCACATGTAACTTGATGTGCACATCCAATATGTTGAGAATATGATTTGTTTTTGAGCTACATTAATATTAAAGACAATTCATTACCTTCTATCTTGCCAAAATTTCTTTCAACTACAAATTGTATGGGGAGATAGATATGAGTATCAATGTTTGATATCAGCATTAACATTAATTTTTATGCTATAAGTCATTTGAAGCGTTTATGGTGTAAAAGGATTGTAGCTATCTTTATCCTTCAGAAATGCTTATCGTTGCATTCAAACCCTACACAGCTCTCTGTTTAAATCCCATTTGATGTTTTTGCTTAACCTGTTGAAGATGAGTCACAAGAATACTCGGGCAGATGTCTGTTGGAAACGCACGTTATAGCAAAATCAAGCTGTCCTCAATGGGTTAAAGAAACATTTTATGATTGTAGCATTACAACATTTATGTGAACTAATTTTAGATGCAGTTATGAAGCACTAGAAGATCAGTTTTCAAGACCTCCCATGTTCTTTACTTGTTGGGGCTGCTATCTTTGATGCAAGTTTTGTCCAAGATGTTACACAAACAGGGCCCAGAGCAGAATGTAAGCCAATGGGTTACTGACGGTTGGGCAGCTTTTATGTTAAAAAGAAATGACTGCCATGAGATTCTGCGGGTATGGAAGGCAGTGGTCCCTGTAGGGTGGATTTCCATTAGACACAGGAGGCGTCAAATTACATACAAGTTGTTACCCTGTCACCTGCCTAATTAATCGATTACGTGCATATTTTCCTTGAAACGATATGCCAATGAAACATCTCATCAGGTTCACCATGATTAAAGATCAGATTGATTGATGTTTCTCTTCCAGCTTTGTTGTAAATTGTAAGATTTGTCTGCAGGTAATTTCATCAAATTTAGAAACAAGTTATTATGGTGGTGTTTTTTATACATTATTAGCCTTTATAGGGCTTGTTCCTATGAGAGTGTAATATCTAGACCTACCTGAGGAAATTTATAGGCCTATTTATGGCTTCTTGTGCTATGGTGATATGGAAGATTGCTAGGAAAATGAAATTATATTGCAGTGGCGGATCCAGAGGGGGGTGCGCTGGGCGTGCACCCCCTCTTTATTTCTTTGTTAAAACAAAGGAAATAAAAAGAAAAAATAGGGGCGCTTGCACCCCCCCTCCTTTTAATTTTGTAACTTAGGCACCTCCCTTTTATGGAATTCCTGGATCCTCCCCTGTATTGTGCTACACAATGTTTTTACTCTTATGTCATGCACTTTGAAGCCATTTTGATTGGTAATTTGAGAGATATTTTTGGACATGGGTCCAATGAGCTGTAGCTCGTTAAACCAGAAACTGCCCTTGATATTAATCTGTGTGTATCCTCAGCAACAGGATTTCTTGCTGTTTGAAGCAACTATGAGTTCCATTCACATGACCCTCGACTTAAAGGTACTGTTTACCATTGTGATCAGTGGTTTTAAAAGTGTTTGAGTTACATGTATCACATGTGATGCATACGTGAAGGTCAGTTGTATCACAGAACATCTCACCCCTTAAAAATTTGCTATAAAGCCTAAAATGGCTTCTAAAGGAGATAACACTATTTTTCTCACTAAACCATAACTGTAGACGGTTTAGTCTGGAGACAATTTTATTCTAACTATTGTTCACATTTTGTGTATTTAACAATACTTAACATTGATTACACTGACTATTAACTTTTTTACACTGGTTGTTTCTATCCCTAACTTACAGTTTAGAACTATTTTGAAGTACTAAAGTTGGGTTTTTGTTCCACCAGCATAAATGGTGAATAATGCCAGTTCTGTTTGAACCTACTGGTACAAGGAACCTTGTTATAATGAGGATGTATAAACCATTACAAGTTGTAAGGTTTTTGACTATATCAGCAGGGAGGTGGCCACCACCCTGGTATCAGCGTACAAATACAAAAATGTGTAGAGTTGGGACCTCCAAATCACCTTGTTATTATTTTATGGTTTTGCTATATCGCACCTTTTGAAAATGGGGTTCCACCATAATGCTATACATGTATGACATACCTAATTGGCTTGATAATTGGCCAGGAAATCTTATAGGTTTAATCTATTTTTAGAGCACATTCCTGTGATTGTTCATGTATGATATTGTTCCCCATGTGGATAGAAGGAATTTTGTCTTGTGTTTTTGCCCTTGAGCGAATGCTAGGTGTGACTCTTGCATAATTTCAGAAAGCTTCACTTGGACTGCTAGCTTGTCACTATATTAAAGATGAAAGTAAATTGATTGTGATTATGTAAGCTTAAAATGAGGATTATGATGATGATGATTATGATAATAATACCTGTAAACCATAATGATAATGAAGAGCATGACAATTATGTTTATACCAATTAGGTAAATAGTAGTTATAATGATAGTGGACCCTTATGATGCACAACATGATTATCCATATACCTAGTGCTGGAGGCACACATAGAATTAGGGTGTTTTTTTCATATATTTTACATTTTAAGTCATTACCAACGGAAACACTGGTAGATAGGGCCCTATACATGCGAGGTGTTTAACGTGTTATGACATGTGTATTATACATTATGGAAGGAATACAAAACAATAACTTCTATGCAATGTAATCATTCATACTGAACATTTGTGTCCATTGATCCATCCTTATATATTGCAAAGATCACAATCAAGACTACATGTAGTCACTTTCAGGTGTATACCCTCATTGACTGAAAATTGATTGTCGATGCGAATATCAGCTCATGTTTTGAGTACCGTGCGAGTTTTTGGTTCTAATCAGGAAAACTCTATTTAATGATGTATATTTACACCATATTTTAATGTAGTGTACAAGATACATTATGAGACCTCTACAGTTTTACCAAATACTCACTAGTGCATACTTTAGCAGATTTTCAGAAGTACTGGCAATATTTTGAGTGAAGTTGATTATAATAGTGAATGTGGTGGTGTCAGCAAAGACCCAACAGTGTTGTGTATATGTGTGAAATCCAGTATCCTGGTATACACATGTAGGCCTACTGGTATGTGCAATGCATATAAGGAGGAATATTCATCGAGTGCATCATGCATAATTTATACACATGTTGACATTCTATGTGAAAGAAGAGGGGGGAAGGTGTTCACACATAACACCAAATTTGGTCAGATGGAGACAAGTCCATGCAGCAATGGAAGCCTGATTGACTAGAATGTGTGCTGTTTGTGACTCTGCATCACAAAAACCAACAGCAAGTCGCCAGATGGGGATTTTTAGTTAATAGCAGATTTGGAAAGAGCAGACTTTAAGCTTGAAAATGATGTATAACTCAAGTCAAATGGACTCTCCTAACCTATATAAATGCTGGAAAGAAAGCAGACACTCGGGGGAAAAGTGTGAACTGAAAAAAGAGGCTCTGAAGGTCAAGGGTCTATTCAAATGCTTAATCTTTACCAAGCCGTGCTTGCTGTAGGATGAATGGGACAAAAAATAGGATGTAAACCACTGGAGGAACAACAATCAAGGTATTATTAGATTAAGCTGAAATTGAATATGCTTTATTAACACATTCTGTCCATGATTATTGCCAACTTTGAAAGCAGTAGCATCATCCTTTTTCAATTTATTATAGTAGAAAATGAAGAGTGTGTACAGGGCTTTTAAGCAATGAAAGGGGGACTCTGTAAGACAAACCTAATCACAATATTCTACAAAAAAGTGTTTGGGAAAAACTCCTAAAAACACAATTTTCTGTTCTTTTTATGTTCCCAAAATTAAGCATGATGTAGCAGAAAACATGCTTTTTCAGAAAATATGAAAAACTCAAGATTGGCTAGGTTGATCCATTTCACCTATTTTCAGTCCTAACCCAAAACCAGTGCGTGCAACTTTTTGTTGGTTTTGTGATGCACAGTCACATTTAATCGTCAATAGCTTCAGGTATTGGGATGTTGTTTCCTCTAGAAAGAGATGTAAAATATGTTACTCGTTAATAGCGACATGAGGATTGGTTGTCAAGACACCGTCCAAGTTTGAGTTTGTGTGTGCACTTCACTTGGATGCGGAATGATTACAGGAAGAAATAAGCCAGTGTGCTTTTGTTTTTCCTTCGTAAGTTCACCACTTCATGAATGCCAATCCATAGCCCGCTAAAAATAATGATAAATTAGTTCAGCAGGATTCCGGAGAATGTAAAGTGAGTTTATTCAAGTAAATATCAACCTCAAAAGAATGGGAAAACTTAGCAACAGTATTTGCTTCCCATGAAGTGCATACATTGTATCGCATAACTTCAAACAAAACCCCCTTTTCTTTGCTGCTGGGTGGATGCGTTGAGTTGTAATTCCTGTCGTCAGTTTGTAAAATTAGCTGAGCGTATCCAATTCATGGCACAAATTGTATTGTGTATACTAAATCTGCGATAACAGCTATTGTTAAGTGAACTCTGTGATTGCTTATATAACTTGTAATGACTTACAGTCACATATTTGTTTGTGTTTTGTGTGTGTCTCCCTCAGAGTTGAAGCAAGGTAATATCTGTGGGTTTTTGGGTTTTTTTTTTAAATTAAAGGCATTCAAACATTCCTCTATGTGTGGATCATGATTAGCAAAAACCGCAATTACTAGTTTTCTTTAGCATGATAATTGTGTTAAGCTCACACGGAAATTCATTTTGCGTTGGGCAATCATGCAAATCTGACGTATTCCATGGACATCCACTATGTAAATTAAACTGAAACCCCTAAGTTTCAACAATAATGTTCTGTTGTTTTTGTGAATGTTTGATATGTGAATGCATTGTTATGTCAAATGCTGGTAGTACATGTACTTTGTACAGAAATTGGAATGTTTCCATTTGTGCACACGTTACTTGTTTACAATCATAACGACAGGTCCATTGTAACTACTCCACTATCCTGTTCTAACACACACACACACACACACACACACACACTGACACACAGGGAATAATTTTACTTCTCAAATTTGATTAGCATTGATTAGCAGTTTTGATTAATGGGAAAATACTTAAAGGGACATTCCAGACGATTTTCATAATTTCACATCATGCAGTACATAAATCAACAACTCCATGTATAGGTTTGGGGAATTTATTGTGGTTCTTGAGCAGAGAAACAATACTTTTAAAAACCTTAAACAAATTACACTGAACAAGGATGATGACATAGGAGGTTCACATATTTCAGAAATGTAGCAGTGTAATTCCATTACAATACCGCTTGCTTGCGACTTCACCTGTGTATAATCTATGCATGCCTTCTTCTTTTGTTCTGCTTCCTTGAGCCCCAACTCATGCATTCTTATGGTGACTCTGCCATGTCATCATCCTTGTTCATTGCAATTTGTCCTAAATTTTGAAAATATTCTTATTCTTCATCCCAGTTATCACAAATTCTGAAATTTTGTCCTCAGTATAACTAATTTATAGTTGTTCAAATGTAAAAATCTGAAAATCATCCGGAGGTCTCCTTTAAAGAAAAAAAAAAACTTGCGACACACAAGAAATACCAGGAAAATTATTCCCTACTTGTAATAATTCTAATTTACTAACAAATCAACATTTTTGGACAAGTATTCTAGGGGATCTCGCAGGGACGTAATTTTGAAGTACCTACAGTATGTTACATCATAGGCACACACACATACCATGGTGCACAACTTTTGCTGGTACTTGTATACACTTTTTCTATCCAAATTTCATACGTTCAGATTATGGTGCCATGTACACCTGTCCTACATATAACTGGCTACATTTGATGATAAAGCCGGGCTGTTGGAACATATTGTAATTTTACATCAGCTATGTCAATTGTATCTGCAGTAGGAAATGACTCTATAGGAAAAGTTTGTTTTCCCCTATAGCGCAATTAGGAAACAGGACTTCATTAGTTCAGGGATGTGAGAATTTCTAGTTCAATGTGATTTCAGATTATTTTTAAAGATTTTTTTTTCTTACTATGCACAAAGCCACTATACCTTTTTGGCAATTCAAATACACTGTACATTGAAATTTCAACAGTTCAATGCACTTCATACTTTATTTTCAGATTTTCAATTTTTTTTTCAGATTTCTTATTTTTCTTGCAAGTACTTTCACACCCCTGTTTACTACAGAAGACTTTCCATTGGTCATTTTCTTACAGTCATTGGTCTAGCCTGGTCAATGGCCAAAAGTGTAAAATCCTTGTAGCTGGTCGCAGTTTGACAAAAATTTAAAGGGATGGTATAGTTTTGGTTGAGATGGGTCTTCAGGTTTCCGACTTTTCTGAGCAGTAATGAAAAGCCTCTTATGAAACATTCAAGAGCATACAATTCTAAGAGGAATTCAAAATTTACTTGATTAAAATCAGTTTTGAAATGTCCGAGTTATCCAAGAACAAAGTGCATGAGATATCCAAAAACAAAGTACATGAGATATCAAAAAACAAAGGACAAAGTGGTCCCAATAAAAGGTGGGTCCCACCTTTTATTAGAACCTCTTTGTTTTTGGATATATCTCAGCCATTTCAACACCAATTTTCATCAAATGAACTTTGAATTCCTCTTAGAATTGTATGCTCTTGAATGTTTCAAGTCTCGAATATTTCATAAGCGGTTTCTAATTACCTTGCTAGACGTTAAAATCTGGATTCCTCGACTCAAACCAAAACTATACCATCCCTTTAAGGTAATTGGTTAGCAGGGGGTCATTAAATCGGAACCTGTTGCCTCAAACGGAGTTCAAATTGAGGTCAGAAGAACTTATTAGCTCTTTACACAACCTGCATAATCTGCATGAGAATGAGACTGGGATGTCTGAGTCACTGGCACGCAACGCCCCGGAAAGCAAGGCAGGTGGTCACTGTTGCATGAAGTAAGCATTTGCCAGGCTTTTCTAACCTAGTAGACGGACAGACAAAAGCCCAGACAGACAGATAAACAATGTGCAATGTCATGAACATACACACATGCATTCATGTGTGCAGAGTCACACATCAATACACTGACGCAAATTATTTACATATACCCACACACACCATACAGAAAGGCAACCGAGGGCAAAGGGGGGGTGGGGCTACACACAGTCGACTCCAGACGAGTTATTGTAACACTTCATGTCTCGCTTGTCTCACATCCACCTGTTCTAGTTCTGCCAAAGCCAGGCGCTTAAGTCACGGTGACCTTTCCCAGACTCTTCTCAAGAATGAAACAGGGCGATGATGATTAATGGGTTGATCTGTTTCGTCTGCTGTATATTATCATGTCGTTTGCGCTGTATCTGATTTTGTTACCAGCTGTTCTATGTCTCTCTACGTATCACTGTCATATTTCGTGATAGCAAACACCCGCAAAGAGGAAGATATTCTATTCCTTCCCTTTAGCCATGAAATGTGTGCATACAAACAGTAATGGAAGTAGCAATAATCTTCCTTTGGAACTCTGCAAGCTCCAATGACCATTTGCCCTGAAACTAGGCAATGACATTGAGACTACTCACTCATTTAGAATTACCGACAACAATGTCTTCTGATTTCAAAATGGTGAGAAAAAAAAAAAAAAATTCTTGCCATGATCTCCCAGTGCTCAAGGCCCACTAATAAGAATACAGTATTCAATGTTCTGTTCAAATAATCTTTTCAGTGTTACAGGTGGTAAATTTAATGCCCCAATCCGTTTTTTTAATTAAAGCTGTATAATTATGCTAATGAGAATCATCAGAAAGATCACCACATACACACATACATACATACACACACATACATACATACACACACACACATACATACATACACACATACATTTATATCCATGTATATGTCTCAAATGCAAAAGCACATATCACAATGTGAACAAAAAATATTCAGTTAAACCAAGTGTCAAATTTTAGCGGCACATAACTTTGAATTCCCAGATGCAAAAATAAATTCATCACGGTAGATGAAGATCAAGTGGAAGGAGTAAAACAATGAATAAACACATACATTCAAAATACACTTACCATGGTATGCATACATGCATTAAATTCATACACACATGCATACACACACACACTTGTACATGCGAACTGCACAGTCAGTTTACACACTGGCAGTCAGTAAAAATTCTTGATTCGTACTTGTCACCCTTTCAAAACACAATGACACAAAAGAACAGAATCATGGCATAGTTTCATAGATTCATCTTTTAATATAAAAAAAAAAGAATCTTCTGTTTTTAACCTCTTTACAAATCTCGGGTCCTACACTTCACAAAGTCATATCGCTCTCTCTGTAATCTCTTGCACTTGAATCGAAATTCACCCTCAACAGCGTAGGAAAGATTACTAAACCACTCACAAATCAAAAGGAAAAAAAAAAAACCGAGTCTCATGCAAAACGCATCGAAGAAGGCAGAAAGGTACATCGGACAGAGATTTCAACGAGAGTGAACCTCATAGGAAGATTTATCATAATTGTGAAGTAAAGAAAAAAAGAGAGAGAGAAAGAGAGAGAGAAGCAGCAAATCACAGAGATTTAGACCAGAGTCAGGAAAATATCAAAAAGGAAATGACAGCTCGAACGACCTTTGACATAAGCAGCAGTCAATGTTCACTTTGCAATATGTGTACGCACTTCTTGTTTTTCGTCCTCGACTTGTCAATAAGTCCACATTTTTCTCATAAAGATGTATTTCCGACACAGCACCGGTGTGGAAAAGAACTAAAACGACATGTTCTCATACTGCTGCAAATACATGGGGAGTTGATTCCTCAAAAATTCAAGAGAAGTACAACAGTGTATAAACACCTTTGCGACAGGTTAAGAGGATTTCAACAAGGAGACATCCCATATTCAAAACTGGCAATACAGAGTACGGAGTTGCCACCTAACACTGTCTTGATATCGGGTGCTGTTCGTTATTCCGAAGGTTCGATATTCTGAAGGTTCGTTATTCCGAAGGTTCGTTAATCCGAAACACGCAAATTCCCTATACCTAGAGGTTCGTTAATCCGAACATTTGTGGCGTTATTCCGAAGGTTTGTTATTCCGAAGATATGTTCATCCGAAAATGAAATTCGGAAAAGCGAACCTTCGGAATAAAGAATCTTCGGACTGAAGAGCCTTCGGAATAACGAACCTTCGGAATAACGAGCTGTAACCTTGATATCTTACCAACATTTAAAAGATAATAACCTTTCCGAGATTTCACGGTCACTGCAACTGTTCTCTCTCTCTCCATCCTGTTACTTCAGTTTCACAGATTTCACTCCAGACAACTTTACCGTCGCGGTAAGCTCTCCACTGATCTAAATTCGTGGCGGCCACCTGACCTGCCACACCTTTGTGTATCCGCTCAGAGAGCAGCGGAATGATACAAATGAAAAATGTCGATTTGTGTCCGCACAGGGAGCGGGACGAGCAATCTTGAAAAGGATGCACAGAAATTGTACAGAATGAACAGCAACCCTGGAAGGTAAAACATCACATTCTACTTGAGCCTCACACTTCTTTCCTGTGAGAAAAATGCCCCTAAATAAAAACAAAAAACAAAACAGAAGTACACAAAACAAATTTGGACATACATGCAGATGGTAGGTTCAAATGCCTGCCTTTGACAATAGCTCTAGCTTGTCTCAACATAAATCACAAGTTTGACACTTTACAACAACAAAAAAAGTAGTCATTATTCAACAGTATAATGGTAGATACAGTTTGTACCTGCAGACCATATGGTAACTGATTGTCATAAAGCAACAAGTGACAAACCACTAGGGCCCCGTTTCATAAAAAGTTGATATGATAGCAACTCTTGCTGGAATGACAATTGTCATAGTAACAAGAAGAATCCAGCTTTCTGATTGGCCGTTGCTATTGGAAGTTGTCATTCAACCAAGAGTTGTCATCCAAACATCTTTTATGAAATGGGGCCCAGATGTTTATCAGGCGTGAGGCAAAACCCACCACTCCATTCTACTGATGAGTAGAAGGTGGTCTTGTGGTTAGTAAGCCAAAGCACAGAATAATTCGAATTAAATACTGCGGTTTTTCAGCTAAGTTATACAATGGGGGGGGGGGGGGGTAGGGGGAGGAGTGTGTACAGTCGAAAAATAGTATCTTCTTTGATCCTCCTAAGGTAAACCTATTTCACTTCCAACTGTAGAAGCTCAAGTATATGCTCGGTACACAATGAAGAGAACAGGTGACTCTATAAGAGCAGAAAATTTTTGTGTGGTCAATTTTTCATGACTGGCTATAAAATATGATGAGTTTGCACATTGTTGAATAAAATAACATGTGATTGTTAGTAGTAGAATTAATTCATATGGATGAAATATAGTATACAAAATATTGTATATTCCCATGTCAACATTAATACATGTACTATATTTCTGGATATGGTAGGAAATTTCCACACTGGAAAATATTTCACATTCACATCAAAGCAAAAGTTGTCACATACAAACTGAATTCAGATTTGACTCTGTTCTTCTACCCCAACTTCACAGACACTACATTTCTATGGAGAGTTGTCCACTTAATGATTAACACTTTTCAGATAATTATCTTGTACCATCTTCACACTTTTGATTTTGCTATGTTTAATCTTGAAGTTATTTACGACATTACCTGTCCACTTTGTACAGCAGCGATGGTATGATGATATTCACATTATCTTTGCGCATTCTACTTGATGAGATGCGGGTCTATTTATGTCAAGCAGAGACAGTCGCAGCATTTGACGCGTGCCACAGCCTCTCATGGCAACAAACTCCCACAAATAGGTGCAATCACCATGATAAGACAGGGCACTGTCCTATTAAACATGGTCTCCAAAAATAGTGCAACATTGCTAACATACAACCTAGAGACCAACAACTCACTTTCATTATAACTTCAAAAGGGTTGTCACAAAAAGTTTCTTGTTGTCGCTGTTGTTGTTTGCCCTACATCTGCTGATTAAGTCTTAATTTTTATTTCCACTTCTAGACATGTGCTACAGGGCAAGACCTTTGCGGTCAAGCAAACCAGAGTGTCTGGATAATGTTTGGGGGCTAGCTGACACATACACACACACATGTAACACATGGGTCCTGAGTGTTACAATTAATTGTTGCAGGCTTGAGGAAGACTAAGAGAATTTGACAGAGAAGTTGATTATACACTATCAAAACATAACAGCAGAGCAGCCGACTTAGCATCTGGAACAGATGTCTACACATAGTCTAATCTAGAAAACTTTAACTTTAAAAAGTTGGGAATTTCCGCAGACAATTCTTTCGGAAGTTGCCCAGGCATATTACAGAAATAGAAGACCCTATTATGACATTGTTACTCTCTCAAGCTCTCGATACACTGTCTCTTCAAATACTTCAAGTCAACTGCTTCAACACGAAGGCAATGTGTGTATGTGAGTGAAGATTCCTCATTCTTCTGTTTTCTTATAGAGCTGAAATGATGTAGTCATCACCAAATATAAATATAAAACTGGGAGGAGACCTAAGAGTGTGCATTCACATAGACAAACACAGGAAGGAATATATCCATACAGATTCTGTCTACAGCTTCAATCTTTCACTCAGTGCGTCCAGGTAACAATTCATTGCCACATTTGACATCGCATGATATCGTCACAGACTGTGGACACTGTACAGAGAAGGAAGATTAAGGATGATGGAGAAGTGTTAAATTTCAGAAGCCCATGAGAAGTCACACAAAGAGGTGCTCTGTGAAATCTTAACCCACCGATTACCAAGTGACATCAGCCATCTGAACACACATTTCCAACATTAACGAAGAAAGGGGATCTCTAAAAAAAAAAAAAAAAAAAAAAAAAAAGGAAAGAAAGAGAGATGGAATTTAAAATGAGTACTCAGCTACTCAAATAAGACTTGCAAACATTGTCCCGATATGATTTAGAAGGATCTGGAACATTCCATTAGCTTCTCAACAACTCACTTTCTGAAACAAATTAGACAATAATATCCATCTAAATAACAAAGACGCTGAAAAGCGCAGCAATTGGTGCCTCCTTGGTGAATTTTTGTAACTTACACCATCGTAAAAAATATTTTTAAAAATCCCTCTCCATCATGTTTTTTTTTTTTGTTACAGAAATTACAGGCACCCATCATTGAAATTACAAGAAAACACAGAAGAGTCACACATCCCAAGTGATTTATAAATTTTATAGTTTCTTAAACATCAAAAATTTTCATATGGTAAGTTTGTTTAGGATTAGAAGTTATCTGCTTGTCTCAAAAAAAAAATTCATATTTCTGCTCATTGACACAATTTAATGTATGCCAGGGAAGAAAATGAGGACTGCCTTGTCCCCAGCTTTGTGCCTCTGCTTATCTAAAAAGTAGAGTGCAGTTATAAGACCTTTGAAAAGTACATTAACCATCATTTCATCTGTTCAAGATAAACTGCGTCGCAATTAGGATGTGGTGTAGATATACCCATCCATAAGTATTAAAAGTACCATGGCAAACCACATACAGTGAATATATAATGAAGAACAAAACTACAATGTATATAGGATATCTTTCTGAAGTATAGAGTACTAGAGTGTGATGTCATAGGCATTCATCGCCATGGAAAATAGTTTTCCACAACCTCACCTGGCCCAAGTACTTAAGCGTGCTCCTGGTTCAAATGGTAAACCAAGCTATAACAGAAGACTATGGCATCATCACTGCAATACTCTATGGGATACAATGTATGTTAGTTCACACTTTAGTTCAGCTGGCATTACGGGGTATGTGTTTTTGTTAAGGAAGGTATTAAATGAAGTGGGAGAGAGAGAGAGGACATCAACAATTGACAATAATCTTCTTTTCTTTTCTTTTTTAACAATTACACCACTTTATCACTATCAAAAGTACAGCTAATACAAACATCCAGACCACAACATGAACCATTACTAATATAACCCTAGTCTGCTGAACGTACACATTGACCACATTGTTAGAAATTCATGCAATTGGTGTATCAAGGAGATCATAGTATTCCACACGATGTAAGGCTGTGCAACAATGGAAATATCTTGCTGATTATGAGCAAACTCGATTTCAAAACAAAAATTCACATGCTAACTTTATCAACAGTGTTACAATGTATGTACATGGACAAGATCCTAACAAACCTCTTTTTCATGTTATGTGTGTGTGAATTCTTTCTCTTTCCAAGACCAACCAAGCTCTTCCCACAAGTGTTTGTCGGTACAAACCCATATAGACAAGGTTATCCATGCAAACACAATGACAAAGACTCTGACACCATGACCGCTTCTACGAGATGCGGCCTGTACATCTGGCTGACACAGGTGGTTAATTGTGACAGGTATAGGAATATACAGTGTATTCTTGCCTTTCCTTTTTTTTTACCGGATTTGGACACATACCACCTTTGACCTAAGCCACATTCTTGTTCTATACATCTGAGGAGCATGCAAATATTCATTCCAATCTGAGCATTTATTTAAAAAAAAAACAACAAGAAAATCTGTTTTTGATATAATACACCTATATACATTGTATTGTGTGCATCTTACAAGATGCACCAGCCAATCAGAGGGAATCGCCGGGAGTTTGAGGCTCGATGGTAACTGCCGCCCACATAGGCGTCACACATCACAGCAAAGTTTACGACTAGTGAAACTACAGCTACATGTACAAGCCCTAGTTGCCACGACGACATGCTGTAAACATGAATCTTAACATTTGACAGAATTGAAGAATCTGTGACATAAGTGTATATACAAGGGAACCCAAAACACTACAGCTCACAAGTAACACTTACACTAAGAGTTAAGAAATTAGACATAACGCTGTTAATGTCCTTTTGGCCCTCAACTGCAAGACATTGAAGATTTTGTCACATACAAAGCAGCTCATTAACCTGTGCTCCCTATTGTAAAACCTCCACTTGTTGAGATTTTCCCATTTCAGTCAGAAGTGGCTTAAAATGTACACTTCTCATCATGACAGTTCTGACCGACTCAATTTGAACACATGTAAATCCATTTCAGTCTTAGCTAGAAAACTTATCAAGCACAGAATATACACCCTTCATACACTGTTGAACAGTTTTTACTTTCTTTTTCTCCTGTGTCACAATACACAGTCCAATATGTGACAAAAGTGGTAAATCTGAACTTGTCTACATGTACCAAAATTTGAGAAAAGTCCCTCTCTCAAAACATGCAAAAAACTATGAACACTTACAAAATCAGTAAAAATCTGGATAAGTGTATCACATTACAACGTGAACATAGAACATCTCAACGAGTTACGATTTAAACATTAGTCTGCCTCAAATTCCCAACATTCCCCACTGATTGGTTGTTTTGTCTGTTATGTGCATGGAGCTGGAGATAAATTCCTCGTCTGAACGTGACTAGCTCTACGTTATCACTACCACCCTCTGACCCATCTTGTGCCTCTTCACTCGGCTCATCCACACGTGATTTCTCTACATACCTCGGGCTCTGTTCACACTGGCAAAATATCTGCACCTCAAACTGCCTTCCCCCTATCAAAGCTACTCAGCAACTATTAAAGGCAGTTACTTCGAGGTCTGGAGGGGGAGTGCTACAAAAAGTATGCACGGGGTCAAATCACACCAGTGTGTACTTCCGCGTCCCGCTATAATCCATCTTCACCAGCTTCACTTCAGGCCTTGTCTGTGTTAGGTTTTTACAATCTTTATCTGCACGTGTGACAGATGGTGGCATATTTTTGTGCCAGTGTGAACAAAGCCTGAACATTCCACTGCATTCAAGAAGTTAGCATGCCATCTGTTGCCCATGAAACCATATGAGAGGGTGATTCTATTTTCCCCTTTACTTGTTATTGTGATGGGATACGTCATGCATGACAAGGGTATGAAACAGTGAGGGTAGAATGAAAATAAGATATATGCATTGGTGGATGTTAGTAAAACAAAAGCAAAAAGTTGAAAAGAAAAAAAGAATCACTTTGAGATAGAGTCACACTTATGATGGATTAGTAGCCTACAGCTTCACACATAAAGGTAACACGATGCTATATATTGGTATCATAAATACATGTAATATGAAATGAATGTTTATATAACCACTTTGCATGATGGGTCAGGGAAATGACTATTTATAGAACCAATATCTTGGCACCTTGTATCAGTAATGTGGGTATATACAGGGACAATTTAACTTGTGGTTTGTTAAACAAAGTGTTAGTATATCACAACCAAGCCAAACAAAATGCCACGTTAGTAACATTGCATTATGGTATAGTGACCACATAGTGGCAATTCATGTATACCTGTACACACAAAGAAAAAGACAGTCACGTGACTAGCTGTACAGGTCACATGACTGTCTTGTGTGATCGAACAACACTTATAAAGTGCCAGATTGTGATTGTAGCACCTGTCCTGGTGAACTATGTAAGATACTTGAATTTCAGGTGTTTTGTGTCTTTCTATCAAGGGGAGGGAGAAGTAAATACTAAGTAAACTCTCTTTCCAAGTTGTGGCTGCTAATTTTTAGTACGTTTAAGCATCGAGAGTAAATACCAAGCTTTATGATCTAATATATGATTAAATAAGCTACAATACATATCTACATTAACTCAGAACAATTATTCTTTTCCTCATGTTTGCAAATATTAATGTCAAATAGTAGTTTGATTAGATTACGTCGATGTAGGGCAATTTGTCAATCAGTTGCAATATTAGTTTGTTTGTCTGTTTTTATTACAATCAAGAAATTTCCGCTCAAAAGTGGACCATATGGTCTACAACCATAGCACATAAGGTAGGTATATCAATTTTGGAAATGCACAAATGTGGAGGAATAATTGTATGAAATTTGCCAAATTTCTCCCGTATTTCATTTGGATCCATTCACAGATTGATAAATGTCATGCATATCTGCATCAATTTTCAATATCAGCATGTGTAGAAGAAAATCTGTTTCTGCCGTTTTCCTGAGGTTATTTGGCTAACACTGCTTCCACAATATGGGTTTCAAGGAAAATACCCTTAAGGTCTAGTTCCATCTGAAATATCGATATAAATTACTTGTCATTGTTGATCTGTTCCTTTACAAAGTCATTGGTCTGAAATGAAAGGGACACACCGCTCACTCTTGAGACAACAAGAGCTCATACCTTTAACCAGCCATAAGCATGACTCCATCGAAAGTGAGTACTTTTCAGGGTTGCACTTATAAATTCAACATGAAAGAGCAGAATAACCATGCTTGAAAAAAAAAAGAAAAAAAGAGTAAGGTCTGGAGAAAGAAAATCTCTGTTGGTGGTAACACAGGAAAAAACAAAACAAAACAAAAAATATCTGAATGATGAAAGTCTCACCTCATGACTTGTTGACTAATATTTTGGTACTTTGAATTAGAAGGGAGCCCCTTGGCCAGTAAGACTGCATCATGGGCACAAGATGTTTGCCAATCTCTATATACGGGGCTGCACACATTTTTCACACAGTGGCCCACTAAATGGTTTCACGCTGGCATTGCATGGTCATTAGTAGTTGCAAAGTCATTTGTATCAAAGTAGCCATGTCCAGGTTGAAGGGACAAAATTTATGACCTCATTTTGTCTTACTTGCATGTCAGTTACCTTTGAGGACAAGATGGTATCGACATTATTTGTTTGAGAACTTGTTGGATCACTGTAGATGAGGAATACACAAAGATTTTGTTGGGGGCTGATAATGAAGTTGATTCCCTGCGTGTTTAGTCCCTGATCTGTATCATATTGTTAGCGTTTTAAAGATTACAATCGCGAAAGTTGTAGCTAAGGTCCATAACAGGAGACGTATAAAATCTCAGATGATGCAGTGCCACGGCACCTATTCTTGGCTAATTCCCCTTATAGATCAAGTCAAGTTTGACAGATTTCAAAGAATATGATGCAGGAAATGTGAAACATGCTGTGATTTACATTTCACAAGTTTAATTTGGCATTTTCACAGCAACTGCACCTGGGAAAATATATTGTGGCCCCTTTATGTAGGTTTACTTCACCGTTTCTTTTAACGTATCCATGGAATTGATTCTGAGGGCAGAGATTGGGTTGCTATGGTAATCTTTGTGTGCATCATCATACAAAGATGGATAGAACATGGTTAAGGGATTTCCTTTTAATATTAGAGCTAAAAACTGCTCTCTGCCATCTGTTTTCTGGGAGCACTACACCAAGAGTAATTTTGGACTACTTGTGTGTGAAAAATGCTGCAATACCTTCCTCTTCTTCCTCCTCCTCTTCTCTATGAGTTCTTTCATCCTTCTCTCTATCATCTCTCTATCTATCTCTCTCATCTCTCTCTCTCTATCTCATGTGTGTCTGTCTCTACGCCGTTGTAAAGTAAGGCCTTCGTTGTCTCGCTGCGAGGGTGGTCCATTCTGCCGCGGTGGTCCCAGGCGGGGCCAAAGCCGTCACCCTCTCACAGTGACTTGCGCCTGTCGCGGTAGCTCTCCAGCCTCCAGCCCCACGCGGCTGATTGCTATGTCTTCCGCAGCCGGGGGTGCTCCTCGTCCTCATCGCTGCAGTTGGAGGAGCCTGCCCCGACCGACGAGCCCAGCCGGCCCAGCCAGGAGGGGTCGCCGCCGTGGTCGGCATGCCGCTCGTAGAGCAGGACGTTGAGCGTCTCCTCGAGGATGCGCGCCTCCGGAAACTCAACCTGGGAGTGGTGGGGAAGAGGTTGAAGGTCATGTCATGCAGCCATCAAAGTCTTACACTCTTTTTTCTTTCTTTTGGCAAACATACATGTATATCATATAAAAGACCCAGTAGTGTGGGGAGAGAAGGGTGGCCCCAATTGAATAGATTTTATTTGTTGCCTATCAGGATACATTAAAAAACCACAAATAGTACACAACTGCTAGAAAAGAACTGCCTGTCAGCAACTACTGCAAAAGTGGAAATTTTCATGTATTATCCGCTACCAGGTGTTGCTGGTGATATGTGACATTATCTAAGGTTTTGATTACATGGAATTAAAATACGCAAAATTCATTTACCTGGCCAAGCATGAAAAATTACATACACAAACATATCCACCTTTGCAGTACTGTATGTGCATCAAAGTGTACACTCACCAGTAACATTTGCCTCCAGTAGGGATCTTTCTACTGTGTATGTACAGTTGTACTTATATGTACATAGAAATCAGTGATAAAGCTATACACCTTTAGTTATGTGTGACGGGGGTATACGTGTTCATCACTGTACATGTGTTGGTCAAGGTAACACAAATTCTTTCCCACACAATGAAGCGTGCCTACCTTTGTCTGCTTCTTCTCACTGGTGTAGACAATGGAAGTGCAGCTGATCTCTGCCACCTTGCGCGTGTGCCCAAAGAACGACCAGCAGCAGATTTCCTCGTTGACGAAGACGTCCTTGACGAAGATGACGCGGCCGTTGAAGCGGACGGAGAGCTTGTCGAACATCTCAATGTTCTTGAGAATGTTGTCATCAGAATTGCTGTGAGGGTAATCGATTGGTTCATTATCAAGGGAAAGGTCCATGCGAAGACAGAGAGATGTTCTATTCCTTCATCTTTAAAGGGAAATAAATACAACTCCATGTCCAAGCAAGATCAACAAAAATTAACCAGCTATGACTCCTTTTCACTTTTTTCAGTGTTGTTACATTGGAAGAAACTCTAAAAAAAGTTACAGCTGTAGTTTTGCATGATATAAGCTTTGTACTAGTAAAACAGAAAACCACTCGATGAGCACAGACCTCCACCAAGGAGTTATTTCCACCCATACACAGCATGCTGAAAATCACCTTATTTCCTGAATCCAGAATACCACTAACATGGTGTCATTTTGAACATACATGTATCTTGTAAGTTTCATCCAAATCCATTTGCAAGGTTTTTAGCTATTTTGCAAACTAACAGACAAACAAACCATATCATTACCTCCTTGGTGGAGGTAATACTGTAGTTCTTCCTTGACTCAGGTCAAACATAGAAAATTTAGCAAAGACTTGTGTGCAAGAAAGTGGGAGACTTGTGAGGTGGGACATCATCACCTTATGATCTGATTTGCATAATATTGTGACCAACATCACAACTTTCAGACAGATAAAACTTGGAATATTATCAAACAAAAGATGCGCATTAAATTACAAAATGTAGCAAACAAGATGTTGCATAATTATAGCGGACGATTGTATGTACACAGCTCCCATACATAAAATACATGTACATTCTTGATGTGCTTCATATATTGAAACTTGCACTGGCATTATAATTGCCTTCCCCTTCCTGATACCATACACAATATCTATGGTTTCCATTAGAAAGGGAGCTGGAAGGGAGTCTCCCCTTTTAATTGCCTACTTAGGAAGAATATTGGGCATATAGGCAATGATGCAGCCATACAAATGTAGATTCTTCACAAGCTTGGGCTTTTGCAGACTGACATCTGAAGACTTTAACCCTCCATTCCAGGAAAATACATTATTTTTGTCATTACAATGGTGTACATGTATATATCATTTTTCCGACATGTGTTTCATAAAGTAGGGTAAAAAGAAATATCTCCTTCAGATGAGCCTCTTTTTTTTTGTTCAGTAATTGCAATTGTTTATTTTGGTTGTTGAATTTACAAGCATTTTAATCACAATATGAATAATGGATTCTCAAATTGGCAAGACGTTTTGTTAACATCACCTCTTTTCTTTCTTTCCGTTTGCAGTTTTTGTAAATTTTGGTCTGATTTTGTGAAAACTTGATGAATTCAACCAGTCCAACCTAATGTCACCTAAACATAAGATCTGTTAAATACAGAGTTGCCAATTTAGTGATGACAATGTGATAACAATGTCTGCCTCAAAATGCAACCAAGACTTGGTGTGTGAATGTATCAGTACAGTAAGAGCAACAATTGTCATCGCAAGTTGCAGTAATCTCATGGGCTTTCAACTCAAATAATACTTTAATGGCTGATGATATGAATTCAAAACAGGTTCCTGTTGATTTGCTCTCAATATTGACAACTTGCCCGTGTACAAACATGAAGGCAATAATAATTCTACTAGTAGTCATCATTAGCTCATTAAAATCAACAATAATACGCAAGTCAAATCACAAATGAACTAACATAATTTTCTATGAGCAAAAGTTAAATGACAACTACGCAGATTTTGTTTATTCTGCAAGGTACTAAATACTGTAAAAGTGGATATTTTCACACGACTAATTTTTCGCGCTCGACTGGGTTTAATTCTGCGGGATCACAACATCAACTACTAGAACATATAGCAAGCAAAAATATCAGCATGCTTTTATTTTCGCGCTAGGTTTTGCTTGCGCGAAATGTGCGAAAATTTCAACACCGCTAAAATTTCCACTTTTACAGTACCGGTATCCAAAATGTACATTTTACTTGCCACACTAGGGTTCTTACCTCGTGTATGAATATTTGTTGTTCTGCCTGTTGTACACTAACTTCACTACGGGCTGAAATGAGAAGGATGGGGGATACAGTGGATTATGAGTTAGCTTCACTGAATCAGCAGTAGCAGACAGGCATGCCAATGATACATGTAAATCACTACTTCACAGTTTTACTCTTTGAAAGATTAGCATTAGCAAGTTGCATACTGGTCATTGCATTGTTACATGTCGCAGGAAGCAGAAATGAGCACATTAATACACAGCATTTACAACATGCAATTGCTAACGATACAAGAGCCCGAGATGCTATTGTTCGCATTGTGCACCATCTGTACATGTACATTGTACATGGCAAAGTGCATTATGTTGTGTGTTGAGCATACCGTACTAGTATTGCCTCCTGTAACTTCACAAGAGGCAACAGAATATCTGATACGTAAGGCAGGCAATGACACAGTAAAGTAAAATGAAAGTTTTGTTGTTGTTTTTTAATATATGATCACAAATTTAGACCCAGCAGTTAATGACTTTGTGATGTCTAGACTCATACACAACAACAGAAGCTATAATGAATTGTTAATCTACATTTGTAGTTTACTACGGGTCCTTTAAAAAAAGACTCAAACTCCACTTTACAAAATCTGTCTATATGCCTACAGCTGTATATGTACAGTATTACACCACATGCCCCCGTTCTAGGGTCTGGCCAGCCAAAAGCCATCTCATGAACTCTACACCTATTGTGTGTAGCTTAGACTTCATACAGTATGTGTGTACATTACATGCCATTTAATTCATAGCATAATGATGTGAACTTGAGCTGAACCACACAGTTTCAGTTTTGAAACTAAAAACACGGCATAGCCGCAAAAAGAAAGTATGCACAACAAATAAGTCAAGAACATGGGGGGGGGGGGGGAAAGATGGCAGTAGAAAAAAAAATAATAATATTTTTTTTATTTTTTTTCCTGAGTATCCAATATTGAATTCTATATCGGTTTCCATACAAGTCCTGAATAAAAGAATTTTTGCTTTCTGCGCGACCATGAGAATAGTGTCTAGATCTATAGACTAAAGCACTCATGTACAGTACAATTACATACAGTATGTACCATGTACACATATTGTAGACAGAAAGATAGATCTGGGGGCATTTCATGAAGCATTTTGTCTGACAAAGTTGTCAGACAAATTTGTTCTCAGCCAATCAGATGCAAGGATTTCAGTAGCTTGTAACAGTTTGTCAGAAAAATATCAGACCAAAACACTTCATGAAATGCCCCCCACTGCAAATGCAGATCCAGTGATAAATAAATAAATAAATAAATCACTGAATACAAAAATTACTTTATTCTTTTATCAACAAAAATAGATAAAAGAATAAACTTGTTCTACTTGAATATTTTTTTTATCATTGAATCTCAGACTCTTTTTCTTTTCTTGGTTTTAGATCATGTGCAAAATGCATTCATTGAATGACTACAATGATCTAATCTGGTTTTGCTCATTATTTGCATATTATCTTACACTGTATCCATTTTGTCTAACAGGTAAGGTGTTGCATTCGAGTACATTTTTTGCATTCACAAGGCAAGGCTCATATATGTATTTGAATATGAATGTACATGTTGTGTAGGTACTTCTGTATTGTACAAAGAAACAACTGGGCAACATCATTCAAACAGACTCTGAAACCTACACATGTAAGCTACACGTACACAATATGTCATATACATATTTCAGTGCAGGTTGGATGAGTAATGCCTGACCCCCATCCCCATGAGCTCACACACACATACACACACATGTTACTGTACATAATACCTCATTGGAGTTAGATACAAATTGTATGAGCATGTGAGCCTACACACATGTACATTGCACAGTATACAGTAGTGTAAAAACAAATACCTTGTGGGAGTTATAGATGAGCATGTGAGCCACACATACACATTAGACATACATACAGTACCTTATTAGAAATTGCGATAAGCATGTGAGCCACAAACACATGGATACAGTACCTTGTTGGAGTTCGAGATGAGCATGTGAGCCTCGCGCTGGGAGGAAATGACCGGGATACGGCAGACCGGGTAGAACTCGTCCTTCTTGTTGAGCAGCACCTTGTTGCACTGCTCCACGATGCCTTGCACCAGGTAGTACTTGGCCTCCGCCATCAGCTCCTCCACCTCCTGGACGGACTCCGGCAGGGGGATGTGGCCGTCCCGCAGGTAGTTCAGGATCAGCCCAAAGTGCTTGCCGCTGCGGTCGATGAGGATCCAGCCTGGAAGGGGGGGGGGGGGGGGATGAGAAAGGGGGAACGAGATGGGAAGATGGCAAGGGGGATATCATCAAGTGTTGGTTACACATTCAGGTGTTGGCACAGCTGGCGTGTTGGTATGGAAGTCGGACTTTATTCAAGGTGAAGTTGGCAGGGAGGACAAAGTATCGCATGAAACAGACAAAGAGATTTGATGAATTTAAAATAAGGTGAACAAGTATTAAAGGGCAGGGCATACATGTACAAAGGTTTGATATTAGCATGAGTGAGGAAAGGAAACTAGATTATATTGAAGCATTTCATGATCCCAAGAAGTGTTTAGTACAGCCACAGGTCCGCATGCAGTATTACTATTATCAAGCCAACTGGCATCAAAATGCACATCTCATCTTTGCTTATTTTCATTTGCCTTGTTATTTTGCCAGTTTGAAACTCCATGCTGGTTATGGGAGTCTATATTCCTTCATCTTTGTATCACATTGCAAGAAACAAAATGGTACAAGTATAATACCAAGAAGTCATATCATATTCACACTTTTAAAATCTCATGAACAAACTACCCATATATATCAGATTATCACACAATGTATATCTATGACACTTAATAATAGGGATCACAGTTCTAACCTCAAAATGTAATTTACTATTTACATATTTCAGTTCATAAATCTTTAAAATCTTCCTCTTTCTTACGCAAACTTATAGACCTTGGCTGTACTTTAGTTGTAGAACTAGTACGTACAGAGTTGAAGTCTAATGTAATACCTTAAGTAGCATTTTTACTTGTGTAGAATCTAGCGTGTAGAGGGTCTTAAACATGTTAAATCTTATAATGAGTACCAAGTACAACTTCAAGTGTAGCTACATGTGCTTGTGGTCATGGCGAAGCTCTCACAGTATAACTGTGTGACGGAGCGCCCCAGGGTTTGGTGTTAACAACTGCAAGTGTTGTTAATTTAATATGTGGTATCATTTTATCTTTATGATTATAATGAAAATGGACTTAACTGATAACCAATGATAAGTAACTATAAAACAGTCTTCAACACAAAAACAAACCTTCCGAGTCCGTTAAAACTTCCATCCTGCCACTGAACATTGCTCGTAGCATGTTATCCTGCTTGGTCAAGGTGTCAATCGTGGTGTAAAACAGAGCTCCTCCGACATTCAACTTCACATATTTGCTAGGCGCTCCACGAATTTTCACCGACGCCGTGTGTGTTGTAGAGGTCGTAGGGATCGCCGGTGGAGAAACGAGGGCTACCGCGTTCGTGGGGCTCGCGGCAGCCGAAACGGGCCGGGCGGTGTTCCCCACCATCCCGCTCGTAGTCGCGACATTGTTCATAGAACCCGAGGGCCCCGCCTCGGCTGACATTACGTGTGATTACAAACGTTGAAAAGTGCCCTTTTCGGGAACGAAATGGCAATTCAAATGTATCACAATCATTTATATGAGACAAAACCCTTTTCAGTTACACTGACATAACTAATTGGGCAAACAACACAAATATATCCAACATTAGGCGATACTCGTCACTCACATTTTCCGGTTCAACATTAATCTCAACAGAACGTACGCGTACGCACCGTACCAAACACACGTACACAATTCAACGATGGTTCCCCTTCAACGATACAAAAACACTCGCAAAGTTAGTACGCTCGCGGAGTGACGTCATGCTATTAACCACACACCCTTGATTGGTATCCTTTTTGTGTACAAATTCTGGCTGTGGCTGCACTATTTGTGGGCAACAAACGGAGAACGTTCGCACGAATTTTGGGCAGGTCTCGATGTTGTTGTTTTGGTAGTTTATCTTGATCCAGTTAAATGGTCCTGGTGCAAGTGAATTGCGAAAGAGAAGATAGGTATGACACTAGTGTAAATTCAATGAGTTGTCCGAAGTCCTCGGGCGTGGTACCACGGTCAATAGATGTCCCCATATTCTAAAAATAACTTGTGAAGGCGGATGGTGGAATTTCTCTCGAAGTTCGGCATATAAAAGGAAACCCTACCCAAAGTAGACGCTCACATCATTGCTTACTAAGTGGACACATGAACAGTCCGTCGAATTTGGTTCCATTTCCACATTGAATAAGATTGCATAAGATTATATCACTCCGTGAACTGACGTGTCAAGCTTTTCAAAAGGAGGAAATTATAAAGTGAATTGATCATTCAGCTTTTTTATATGATATAGATTTGCATGTGTCATTTTGCTGCCGAGATGCTGTGTGAACATGTATCAAGTTTCTGTCAAAATGTATGAAGAACTATAGATATGAAATTTAACTACAGTAGAGAACATAAACTCATCACAATGTACAAAACTACTATTTCAAGCAATCCCTTGAAAAAGAAGTACAAAATAATATGGAAGGCAATGAAGACACAAACACACAATGCCAACAGATAGTTATACAATTGTACATAGCAAAAAGGTCCATAGATGAGAGTGAAGTGGGCTAAGATCCTACTGCCTTTCTTTTCATTCATTTTCTCCTGTCTTTTTTTTTCTACTCCCCATTACATTCCTCTTTCTTTATGTCCCAATTCTTGTCCTTCCTTCTTTTCTTATTATTTTCTCCTTTCCAATCTTTCATCCTTCTCCACTGCTGTCTTCTCTCAATTTCCTACTTCTTCTCTTCTCTCCAAAGTACTTTCCTTCCCAAGTTATCAACTTCTTTTTTTACCCTATTCCACCTTTTCTCCTTGTCCTCTTTTTCAAATTTCTCATGTTTCCTCTTCTTCTCATCCACCCATTCTTCGAGTCCCTCTTTTCAACCTCCCCTATTCCATTTTTTATTCTTCTACTCCTCTTCCTTCCCTTACAAATATAGTACTTGTATTCCTCTGCCTCCTCTTCCTTTTTCAAGTCTTCCTGTTCTTACCTTCTTCTCTTCCACCTTTTTCCTCACTTTTTCCTGTTTTTCCTTCTCTTCCTTCTCAATACACTCCAGATTAAATTCATACAGTAAGTCACATCACAGAAATGCACACAGATTTTCCGCCTTTGAGAGAGAACAAAAAAAAAAGCAAAGACAATATACTTGTATATTGTCAAAAATAAACTGACTTTGGACCCATGTTTGGAAATGCCTTCATACTCTGAAGATTGTTGTTGAGCCATTTTATAATCCTTTCCTGTAATTCAATGTTTAGTTCGCAAACACACTTCCTTTCTACTCATGAGAGCACTTGGTGCTTTAAGATATATGAATACAAAATATAATACACTGTGTATGTATATTTTATATGTGAGACATGAGAAAGATAGGGAGAAATCAGTGCGTAGCTTTTACATTATTATTCCTCTCTCTGTTCTTCCTTTTTGGAAAAGTGCAAGTTTACATATATAATTATATGAAGAGTTTGTTTGCAAAAACCGATAAGTCCATATTTGCCAAATGGAGATATTTGCGATTAAAGGTCAAGAAAAATAGAGAGAATAATAAGAAAATTTTTGCTTCTTTTGACCATAACTTCAAAAATGTACCTTTATATGTAGTGACCAATATATCATTTAAAAGGTATTATTTTGTACTTCATGACAGAGACCGTACTTCAAAATCTTCAAAAATGGACTTATCGGTTTTTGCGAACAAACTCTTCATATATATACATACATACATATATGCACGTGTGTGTGTGTGTTTGTGTGACTAAAGCATCACTGTCAAACTATGAGAATTACACAAATTGAACATAAGGTCTCCAGGACAAATGTAAACATCCACACAAACAAGCACACATGCACACACTCACAAAATATTACACATACACCGTACACATAATTACAAATAACAATACGCATAAATCCTACTCACATTGACAAAACTGAGCAAACAAGGCTAGCAAAACATTTCCTTTGTAATATCTTTATTACAACAAAAAACTTGTATGACAATTCATCATACACACTGAGATGCAAGTTGGTCTCTTCCATGACTGCTGTACAATTACTATGCACTTCATGTACACTATACAAAATAAAAAGAAAGATAGAAAATTGATAAAGGAGTGCTTTCAAAGTTATCTTTATGCTGCTTCTCAACAGTGGTCAAAATCTACCCTAATACCTTTCTGGTTGTTGTTTTGTTTTGTTTTGTTTTGTTTTGTTTTGTTTTAATTTGTTTTTTATTCATTTCTGAGTTTGTGTTTTGTTACACCAGATTACAGGTACATCACACAAAGTCTTAAAGGACAAGTTCACCCAAATAAACGTGTGGATGGAGTGAATGCAGCATTATCAGTGGAACACACCAGTGAAAGTTTGAGGGAAATCATACACTTCGTTCAAAAATTAGGACTTTTAAAGATTCTGTGCATCCATTACTGGATAAGAAGATGACTACAGTTTTGTGATGTCACATATGTACAACAATATAATGATAATGTAGAGAGAATTCTACAAAATTTCATTTTTCTTTTAATGAGAAGTACACATTCCCTAGACTTGTTACACACACATGTTACAGCAATAATACTGTTTCCCCTACTTTCTGAGAGAGGTAAGCCAAAGACTCTTTCATTTTGCTAGAAAAAACAAAAATATGTTGAATTCTCTTTATATTTTCTTTATATCATTGAATATACATGACATCACAAACAAGTCTGTGCCTTGCATGTCTCAAATGACCAGCAAATAGAGTTTCAATAAATTTTCTCCTTTGGAAATGTCATTGTACCGTTTGCAGCAGATTACTGTCCAGTTGCAGTGACTTAGCAATTAAGACTTGTATGGGGGAGCTGTTTGTAGTAGTGTAGCTACATTACCAAGCAAAGAAATGTGTTTCTTTTATTCTATTTTTTATTTGAAGTTTTTCTTTTTTATACACAAATGAATGCAAGAATTGTGAGGTGATAGCATCATCATTTCATTCAGTTTTCATATGTTATTGCAACTCAATTCATTTGTTCCTGAAATCAAGTGAACCTTTGAAACTCTACAACTTCCTGACTTTGTGCCAGATTTTAACCAATCTCCTAGAGGCAAATTTGTTTGGTTTTGCTCTATATGGTATCAAAATCATTTTTACCACAGAAATGACATCCATCGCTGACAACTACTGACAAACATAGGATAAAAATTCAAGTACTTTTGCTATTTATAAAACTGAGTATGTCACATTCCAAGAATCCTGAAAGAGGGCTTTACTGACAAGAATACACGCTAAACCTTAACAAATTTTAGCACCAAAGTCATAAAATTCCACTCTGAGTGTATAGAGCTAGTCTCAATGATAGCCAGCTTGTACACAAAGGCCATCTGTTCAAAACGAACAAGCAGCAATACAAAGCAAAAGATAATATAAACAGAGAAACAGCTTTGCAATTTTTTTAAGTGAAAGAAAAGAAACATAGAATATCTGTAAATACAGATATTCAAATAGTGGCTCTTTTATGCAAAGCATGCAACCGACTGTAAAACTTGCTACTGTATTCAGGGCTTATTATTCAAAGAAAGACCTAATTTGTGTCATGGAGATGGAGAGGGAAACCATACATTAACTTCAGCAACCAGAGTGTGAAAATTCACAGTATTACTCAAGCAGTCAGGATTTGGAAACATGCTGATTTTAACATAGCATTATTGCAAAGTCCATCCCCCATCCCCCCCCCCAAAAAAAAATAATAATAACTAGAAATGTCGCTATGGCGACTGATGCCTCCGCCATAATGCATGATTCTCCCAATAGGTGTATGGTACAATGTCTTCACAATGTGTTATGACAGTTTCACAAAACTGACAAAATATTGAGATGACAGGTTTGTCAGAAATATCTTGAATGTTCACTTTCCTTCAACTAGGTTTGCTATAATTGTCTAAGAGTGCAGGTACCTGTATTTGGGGAATTGAGAATTTTTACGTGACTTCTGACCTACCCTTTTATAAGTTTATGCATTGAGTGATTTTCAAGGTATGAAGAAAGAGTGTAATTACAGTATAAAATATATATATATTTGCATTTAAACCTGACCTTTGACCCTTAACCTTTGACCTTTGACCTTCTGGCTGGAAATTTCTCAGAGAATCTCCATTAGGGAATACATGTATATATCAAGTTTTAGTTTTAAAAACAATAATGTAAGCATTGCATATACTAGTATATGAGGGAAATAGTAAAATTTTGAGGAGTTGGCCTTGACCTTTGACCCCCTGACTAGTGACCCATGACCCCTACATTCCCATGAAAATCCCTGCCAGTCAGTACATGTGTATGTACCAAGTTCCATGAAGATACATTGAACCACTTGCAAGAAAAGTGAAATTGTAACATATTCACCTAATCTTTGACCTTTTGACCTTTGACCTTATGACATGAAACTCTCTCTGGAGAATCTTTATGCAGTAGTACATGTCTACACTAAGTTTCAAGATAATACCTTTGGGCATTGCATGGATATGGGGGAAATAGCAACGTTTTTAGCATTTGACCTTGACCTTATGACCTTTGACGTCTTGCCAATGTCACTAAAATCTACTCAACTAATTGCCCCATCATACATCATCCTTGGACCAAGTTTGGTGAAAGCTGCTTCATCCAGTTTTGAGTTATCACGTAAACAGATAAATTTTAGGATTTGACCTTGATCTTTGACCTTTGACCTCTGTCAAATTTCACTCAAAAACTAATCAAGTAATTGTTCTATCATACAGCATCCTCAGACAAATTTTGGTGAAATTTGCTGAATCCAGTCTTGAGTTATCGCGTAAACAGATACAATTTAATGATTTGACCTTGACCTTTGACCTTTGACCTTTGGCCGATTTCACCCAAAATCTAATCAATTAATTGCCCCATCATACTTTATACTTGGACCAAGTTTGGTAAAATTCCAGTCAATATTACTCAAGTTATCGCGTAAACGAATGCGGACGGACGTACGTACGGACGTACAGACGTACGGACGGACGGACGGACGGACGGACGGACGGACGGACGGACGGACGGACAACCCGAAAACATAATGCCTCCGGCACCACTTCGTGGCGGAGGCATAAAAAACAAGTACTTTAAATATCTGTACAAACTCTGAGGGGACATATGATCTTATATGACTTACTACCATCTTAGGAAGGGTGGGCTGACCAAACTTGAAAACTCCTCAGGGACAAACAAAGACATCTAAAAGGGCTGGAAACCACAGACGATGATGGTGATGATCCACAGCATTTGCATGGCGTGGTATATCTCTTGTAGCACATTCAAAGAGGGAGTAGAAGTATGGGAAAGAGGCTGGACATTTGCTTTGCACCTTAGCATTTCATCCTCGTTGTGAGTGCATACACTTTACCATGCATAGTCATCCAATTACTTCCTATGTTCCTGTTCACTGATGTGGAAGTAAAATGATTGTACTAGTGAAATGGTAAAATGATAAAACATCCTTTGCCATACGCTGTAAAACCAGAAATTCTTGCGAGCATTTTTAATTTCGCGAATTTAAAATGGACACGAAAGTTCTTGTCTTCACTCTATGTATTGATTGCCAGTGGCAATTCACGAAAAGTTCATGGTGCGAAAATTTCTTGTTCTACAGTAATCCATAGGAATAGGATTTTTGCCATTCAAATGAACACGCGAGGCTGATAAAACTGTCCATAGATTACATATCCAGGTCGCTGCGTATGTGCACTTTGCCCTGCGGCCTGTTCGGGGTCGTCACGTTGGCCGGTGACGATGACGAGCCGTCCCCCGTCTGATCAGTTTCCATGGCGACCTCATCCTCCCTCTTGGTCTCACCCTGATCGGCGATGGTACTCTCGATCTTGCGGTGCCGGAAGATGTCGTTGAGGACCTTGTCCATCCTGGCCACTCGCTTCTTGCCGCTTCCCTGAGCCTGCCCACTTCCTGTGGGGATTGAACATTTATAGAGTTCAGCATGCATGTTGATACATCTAAGAAGATTGTTCTGTGGAGCAATAGCCGTAGAATTTACAAACCCTCCACACAGAGGACTTTTATGAAGTCCAATGGATGAGAATAAAAGACTGAAAAGGTGCAGAAAAGAATTCTCATAATAAGAATACATGTAGTTCCAAAGGGAGCTTACGAGTAGTAAGAGAAAGGGAGCCAGCATACCCCCTTCTCAAACACTTCTCAGAATAATAATAATAATAATAATAATAATAATAATAATAATAATAATAATAATAATAATAATAATAATAATAACATTAATAATAATAACAATAATAATAATGCTGATAATAATAATAATAATAATAATAATAATAATAATAATAATAATAATAATAACAATAACTAACAGTGCTTATATAGCACTGAATGTCTGCTTATAGAATTTCAATTTTCTTTGCCAGCCATCCTCGAGAAAAAAGAGACTATTTTTCTTAAATTTCTAATGTTTGATTTAACTATCCTTTGCCATAGTTCATGTGATAATGGCAAAATTCAATTACAGAATGTAAATGGGTGCTTGGACAAAATTTTCACATAAATCTAGCAAATTGGTTTTCAGGCATGGCTACATTTAGTAATACATACCAAGGACTCGTCGCGGTGTCACGGTCTTTGCCGTCGAATCCACATCCATGTCAAAGTCAAATTCTGTGGGGATCTCCTCCCTAAAAGAGAACAGCACATCAGAATAACAGGATGTCAGCTAAATGCACACTTGAAAAAAAAAAAAAATATTTGGGGTTTGGGTGATGATCTTCAAGGTAGCACCAAAAACAAAAGCACAAGGGATGATGAATAAACTTATGATCTAAACAAAACCATTACTCCTTTTATGCACTTATCATATTACCAGTCCTTAATAGCAAACATCTTCTTCTTTTCTTACTGGACTGCATCTCTCTGCAGATGTCCTCTATCAGAGATTATTGGAGATTACAAAATGACAACAGCCTTTGTCCACAATTAGAAGAGTCATTACATGATGGACACAAAGAATTCTGATTCTTAACCTGTTGAAGACAAGTCCCGAGAATACTAGGGCAGGTGTCTACAGGAAATGCGTGTTATAGCAAAATCAGTCCGTCCTCGACGGGTTAAATTCTTGAGTATAAATACGACATCCATGTCTGCACTAAATTGAGTTTTGAGAAGCAGTTTAAGATTTACTTTGAAATCTCCATCTTCTCCTCATCCTCTACGTCCTCCATCAACTCCTTCTCCTCTTCCTTATCACCCTCCTCGCTTGGAGGTCTCCTGCCAGGACACTTCCACGTCAGTTCCAGGATGCCCTCCTGGTCCAGCTTCCTGTACAGCTCCACGATGACCTCAACAGGGGGCTCCCAGTAGCCGCGCTTCACACTGACTTTCTTCTTCTTCTCCCCTGGCTCACCTGGGATGGGGGAGGGGTTGGAGGTGCAAAAAAATTGGGTGCGGTCAAAGTCATAGATAAAGTGAAAAGTGAATGATCTAAGCTTTATCATTTACTAAAGGTGTGTCAGCTCATTAAAGGCACTGTCTTAATGTTTCCAGTTTGAAGAATCTAAGCTGCATGGTTCTCCATCCTACAGTGCATCACAAATTGTCCTTTTTAGAGAGAGAAGTACACTTTATTTTACATTTTTATTGAGAAACGTTGAGGCAAAAAGTGTTCTCCCCACTCTATTAAGGAGTTATACAGTCTAGTGCTCTTTTGATGTCACAGAAAATACATTTTTGTTAACTTCCGTTTAGATTTACTTGACATCTCTGTACTCTTGTCACATGACCACATCAAGTATTTTTGTAAAGTTCCAATTTTAGAGACGAATTCACAAAATTATCTAACACTTTTATAATTACTGTTGAACAGATGGTATGAATTTCCCCTAAACAAGCAGCGTGATTCATCAAATCTTCTGCATTCACTAAATCGACAATACATGTACTTATGATGTGGAACATTTAAGGATTGTATTTCTACAGAAAATCAAAATCATGTATCACTGATTTTTAAAAGAGTTGACTCACTGTGATGTGTTAAAAGTCACAGAGACCTAATGACAACTCTTAGGAAAGAAGAATACTGTTTCTTTGCACTCTGTATTGCTGTTAAGTTTTCTAAAAACTGTATTTTTAATTTGACAAGGCAAATAATGAAAACTTCCGCTTAAGACACTTTGCATCAGCAAACAGCATTGACTTTGGCTGTCTTGCATGGTTTTTTTTTTTTTTTAATACATACAAATTATAGAAAGGGTGCATTAGACACGAGCAACAGCTCTCAATTTGTGCATAAGCTGCTGTTCTGTTTTTAGGCAAAAATTAATATCACACTCTCTAAATTTGTGACATAACAGCCTGGCTTTCAAGTAAATGCTGTCACTTGACAAGCTTTACCTTCAAGAGGTTCACCATTCTCTTCTTCTTCATCACTTGCCGGTATGTCCCAGTCATCTGTTAGCTCCTTCTGCTCTTCTTTCTGGTCTGGATCGCTCGGCTTAGAGACCTCAATAGTAGGGGGAGCATCCACCTTCTCCGAAGCCACCGATGTGGGGACCGTGCTGTCCACATCTCCCCTGCTCTGCTCGGCGATGATCTCGTGCACCGCTTTGCTGTGTTCGACGGCAACTTCAGCTCCTGCAACCTTGGGCACTGTTTCTGCCGGAGGATTTGTCTCGTCCGTCTCCATTTTGTCTGTGCTTTCCACAGTTGCAGACGGTTCTGTGGCAACTTTGACAATGTTTTCCGCCTGATGGTCCATAGCCACGTAATCATCCGTCTTCGGTTCGCTCTTCACAACAGTGTGCGTCTCATTTGCTGGTGTTTCACTTTTGACTGACTGAAGCACCACATCTGACTTTGCATCAACGTCTTTGCTGTTACCAAGGTGTCCCTCAACCCTGTTGGGGTCATTTGCTGTGACTGTTGGCTCATCTTTTTCATCATCTTTGGCGGCAATTAACTTGGAAGGAGACAAGTCTCCTTCTTTCTTAGGAGCCACGGGAGCCACATCATCGCTGGGAGTCTCCACCCTCCTCGGAATATCATTCTCTGCGTGAACAATTGGCTCCTCTTTGATAGGACTTTCTGTGGCAGAGTCCTTCTGCACCTCAGGTTTTACTTCTACACTATCAACACTGATTCTTTCCTTCGTTGGCTGTTCAGGCTCTGACTGGACCGACACAATCTTGGTTTCCTCAACTGTTCTGTCAATTTCACATGCCTTGTCGTTCGTGGGTTTGTCTGCAGACTCACCAATAACATCTCCTTTGCTATTACCGGACTTTTCTGCCGTCTTTTCTGCAGTCATGTCTGTCCTAATCAGCTGATCACATTCCATGGGTGCAGGGGGATCCACAGGTTCTTGTTTCACTTTCACAACAGGTGCTGAATTTGATTTCACATCACCATCTGCTGAAATATCCGCAGCTTTTCCCTTCGACTCCTCTGAAGTTTTTCCATTTGTCTCCTCAAGGGTTTTTCCCTTTAACTCCTCTGCAGTTGGTCCACTTTCTGCATTTGTGATGGAAGGTTCCCCTTTTGGTATTATTGCTTGGACATCCCTTTCCTTCCTGTCTGCCTCTTTTTGTTCAGGACTAGCGCTGACAACATCGTGCATCTCCGGCACTTTCTTCTCCCCTCCTGCATGTTCTGGGGAGGAGGCATCTTTGCTCTCCTCAATCGCCTTCCCACTTGTGGAGGAGACACTGGCATCAGGGGCAGGTTCCATGTCTAATCCTGGGTTTGTTCAGGGATCACGCACTTCCATGTGTGGCTTGAAAAAAAAAAAATAGGCAACAGTCATCATTACACTCACAGAAGCAGAACAGCTATGAATGATGAAAATACATTTTATTGCATTCTCAGATATTTTGTAGAGTGGATTTTTTTTTTTTTTTTTTATGGGGGGGGGGGGGATTTTGTGCTAATCCATCGCCTAAGGCCTTGCTACACTACAAATGCCAAATGGGGTTAGATGCTAAAATGCTGTAAATTTATGCGCACACAGTCTAGAATCTATAGTGTCAGAGAGTAGTGTGCCACTGCTACATGTAGTCTGTAACAATGAGCCAGTTTACAGTTCCACTTTGTGCATGAGCAGAAAAAGTTCATTTGTACAATCGAGCACGTTGGTCTTTTAATTCAGAGATAAGCATCCCTGATGTAATGAGTATTCATGCAACCTTTATAAATGGTGCTTATTAGCACATCCACCTGACAGCAAGCCTGGTATTTACTGTAGCAATGTTGGTAGAAATAGTTTATTTATGCCTTCAAGAACGCAGAATCGCCGCAACTTTTCCAAAGCGCACGCGAACAGGTCCCATGTAAAGTCATAAGAATCAGGGTCACCGAAAAAGTGCTAAAAATTGAAAAATTATGCCGTTCTGTTGCGAGATTTTTCACTTTAAAAATCGCAAGCTCAGAGTGTGATGGTATCCTCAAAAAACACAAAAGAAAAATAAAATCTCCGTACGTGCGCAACATGCCGATGCAGTGAATAAATGTACAGGGGCTGAATGCAAGTGCAGAGTCGCCGAAATTCGGACATGAACAGGCGCCGCAATGTCCCCGATGCAACCTTACCCCAACAAGGTATGGCACGCGCCCATTTTTCAGCGGGCTTGGCTTGTATGCAAATTGACATTGCACGCATGTCCGAATTTTGGGGAACTGACAAGGTGATAATATTTGGGGATTCTGTGAAATTTCACGACGTAAAATTATTTAACAAAATCAATATTATTAGGAAAAAGTAGGTTAATGTTACGTTGATATATTTAACATACATTATTATAGTGAAAAGATCTAGATATAATTTTGTAGAGTATTATTTGAGTTGAACAAATATTGCATAAAAGCTTATTAAGTGTCCAAAAATTGGGGGTTTTACTCTAGACCGTCGTGTCTATTTGTTAAAATAAATTTTACACGACTTTAATAGGACAGACCTACATGATGTACAGCCCCGCCATTACTATCACAAGAATGAATATATGGGACTGAACATTCAAATGCTTTTATTTAGTTTCCCTAACTCATGATTTTTTAGATGCAAAATAATGAAAACCGAAAAACAATTCCTCTTGATATAAGCCGCACATACTCACAAATATATGTATCTCAGGTAATGAAATGTTCTCCAATCTTCTCCATGCAAGAGTTGACAAAACTGAAGGAGACATTTATTTCATTGTTGGCGCTTTGAGCATGCAAATATTTTGCATGTTTGGGTACTGACGTTGGGGGCGCAGCCTGCCTCGAAATTTAAAAATAAAAATACAGTAAAATTTAGTCAGTACAGTAGATCTACACAGAAGAACTGGAAGTTTGCTCAGCTCAGGGACCATAATTATTCAGTAAGTGGATCTTCTTTGACTTAGCTTATACAGGTATTAGTTCATTAAGAAGGTGTAATTCTGGCATGATATAGTTGGGCGTTTGATGTCGTGGCGATTGATCTTGAAATTACATTTTTGAACGCAAGCATTGCATTGTCGCAGTTTCACTGCAGCTGCTCCGTTTCTCGGCGTTTGATTTACATGCCGACGCCTGGAGTTACGGGAGCACGATCATTCATAGTCCGCTGGAAGTTATATGGTGCTGCTGGTGACATTGACCGAAAGATCGGTCTGTATCTGGTCGTCGGGGATAATGTTCCGCGCGGAGACTGCGTCTGGTTTCACGCGTCCACGGATCCCCTGGAGAGCGATAACGTCAAAAAATAAAAGACTCTTCCGGACAGACGGATCTTTCTGTCTGCTCTGGTGACATATTCTGCCGCGACTAACTAGTCTATAAAACTTTACTTTAACACAGCCCAGTCGTATTCGCACAGTGCCACAGCGTACTAACACTAACAACAGCATCTGGTCGCCAGTGGTCGGGCTATGCCGCGGCCGGCCACGACCAGCCCCAATGCGTACAGTAGACACATTTATAAAATTTATTATATTCCACATACAGTTAAACTCGCCTAAGTCGACGTCGCATATGTCGAATAATCGCGTAAGTCGATGATTTTAAAAAGTCCCGATTTTTCCCCATTGACGTACGTGTATTAATTCACTCACAAGTTGAATTTTGTAAGTCGAATACTCGCCTAAGTCGATGAAATTCCAAGAACACTTTCACGGAAAAACCATTGAATTCACTGTGCCTAAGTCGAATAAGATTTTATTGTGTAATAAATCACTGTCATTTATTATTCATTATTTATTACTCATCATTATTTTGTTTGTCAGATGAGTTTGAGGTGACCAAAAAAATGATCTAAAATCAAAATTCAAAGCGATCGCATGGGATCGTTTAACTCTCTTCCTATTTGGAGGTCCGCTGGTACAGCCCTGTCAGCTGTCGCGCTACGTACGTACAGCGTTCGTACAGTACACATGCGTTCATTTAGATGTACAGTATTGAGCTTGCAGTGTACACGTAGCTTGGCATTTGGAGCGCTGTGCAGTGGAGTGGTATGATGGATGAAGCTGCTGAGTTTTCAAAGCGGAAAGTAGGGGGAAAGTTACGGGCACGGGTAAATCAGAATTGCACCTCTACACGCATTTCAAGTCACGGTATGGTAAACTGGAATCAATCACTGCTCAAATATCGTTCATATTCACTTCCCCAAGGTTTAACAAGGGTGTAAAGTAATCGGACCTGTGCCAATACTAATGCACTGTCCATGCAAAGTTAGCCGCAGCCCTGCTGGGCGACCCGTGCTGCGGCACACTGCTCCAGCTCTCGGCTCCAGAGTAGACAACATACATGTACATTAAACATACATGTATGTACCTGTGGTGAAACTGTAAGTCGATTTTTTTTCGACTTACGCACAAGTCGAAAATCGCCTAAGTCGATGTGTTTTGCTCAGTCCCGAGAAGATCGACTTATGCGAGTTTAACTGTACTAAGAATCTTTCTATAGGATTGGTCAAGAGCTGATCACGTGATAAAGCGTAGTTTTGCCCATCACATCACCTGAGAAGAACTAAGTCACTTGATAGTACACAGTGTAACGCACTTTCCCTTCAGTGTCGCGCAGTGCGCGCAGCAAATTCATTTAATTGTTTTGTCATTTATAAAGACAGCTGTTTGTTTTGCTGATCTCTGGCAGACCATACAGTCTTAACGTGAGATGAGTACACGCGAAATAAAAGTGTGTTGCACTGTGGACTATCATTTAACTAGGTCACTTGATAGTACACAGTGCAACGCACTTTCACGTCACTTCAGTGCCGTGCAGTACGCGCAGCAAATTCATTGTTTTGTCATCTACGCGCACACATAGCCTAAGCCCTAAGGATACCTAAAGACAGCTAAAACAGTCTCAGACGTGGAATAAAATGGGAATTTCTAGGACCCTTGATGTGGAATATAAAGCAAATAATCAACTTTTAGTTTCAGGCAATGAGACAAACAATCACTTCCTCGGCGATCTGAATGTGTACGCTATCTTTCCTCAGCTGCGCTTCGGAAAGATAGCTACATCCAGATCGCCTCGGAAGTGATAGTTTCTCCCATCACCTTCACCAACGATGATTATTTGCTTACTATTATAAGTATAACTGTGTACAAGGAGCGCCCCGGGGCGGGGTTACTTAATTTATGACAGTGCTGTGCGCCCGGGGGGGGGGGGGGGGGGGGGGGGGGGGGGGGTGTTTCACAAAGCTGTTCTTAAAGTTATGAAGGACTTAAGAACGACTGGTGATCAGTTCTTGTGCTGAATTATTGAGATTCCGATAAGCATAGCACATAAGAACTGATCACCAGTCGTTCTTAAGTCCTTCGTAACTTTACAGAGCTTTTGTGAAACACCCCCCTGCTCCTGCCTGGGCTCCAGCTGATGCCCGGGGCTCAGCTGGTGCCCTAGTACAAGTACTGCGTCTTCATTAACTGCCTGTTTAATATCATGGCCATCGATTGAACAACTTGGCTCTTTCTTCTTTTTTTTTCCTTCTTTTCTTTTTTTTACTTCAATGCTTCTGAGCTGTGTGATTTATACTTAAATTCTGTTAGATTAAATTCAACATTCAACAAATTAATTACACTCACGTTAACACTAACACTTTAACAGAACAATCGATCCAAATTAGTAGTTCAGCAATACAGAAATGACACGATGCATTTCTCAACAAGGCAATGAAATCATGTGCTATAGCAACACAGCCCTCGCACTAAACCCCGGAGCACTCCAAGTCTAACTGTGTGAAGGATCTCTCAAGCTCCAGGGTTTAGGGGCGCTCCTTCACACACCCTCACACTAAACAGGCCTTACATGTATTCGGTGCAAGAGCCCCTACCATATTCGCCTCACTCACACTCACAGACAGTGACCTGACAAGAATTTAAAATCAAAAAAACTTCCTTTATTAGTTAAGTTTCCCCCCTCCCCACCCAATTTTTCCATATACAGTGAAACCCCGTTATAACGAGTTCGGTTATAACGAGGAACCTCTTATAACGAGGTGATCGCGTCGGTCCCGTTTTCCTTTGCGTGTAAACCTATGGCAGAACGAATCGGTTATAACGAGATTCCGGTTATAACGAGGACAATTTCGGTGCATCATGATAAAGAAAAACATAAGCAATTTGATCGGATATAACGAGGTTCCATTTCTTGACTAAATTGCCGCTTTCAAACACGCGACAAACGAAACCCTGAAAACCGAAATCACGCTATCCACGTCTTTTTCCGTTTTACAGAGAACCGTTCCTTCCATATTTTCTTCTAAATCACGCGATAAGACACAGGAATGTCTTCCGATGTTCCTACTAAATCATTAAACATAATCATTCGATTTTCTTTTCCGCGAGATACGCGTGCGTGATATTACGGCAGACCACACCGCAACGAGAAATAAAAAAGATAACGCATTCAAAAACTTTTCATGTAGCGACACATGTGGCCAAAAATAGACAATTGGAATGCGTCTGCAACTCATTATTATATCCTTTCCATTTTTAGTTCCGACTTCCAGTTCTTTTGCTGCTTAGCAAATATGAGTGTGGATGATTAAAGCCGAAATAATTAATGAAATCATCGCGATCCCGTCGGGTGACAGTAGCGTAAATATAGTTGAATAACGCATGTTAACCTCCTTAATCGGTGTTCAGAAAAAGAAACGAACGCATTTATTAATTTGAATAGATCTGGATTTGTTCATTATCATTTAACAAATGATAATTTGAATATGAGTGTGTATGATTAAAGCCGAAATAATTAATGAAATCATCGCGATCTCGTCCAGTGACAGTAGCGTAAAAATAGTTGAATAACGCATGTTAACCTACTTAATCGGTGTTCAGAAAAAGAAACAAACGCATTAATTAATTTGAATAGATCTGGATTTGTTCATTATCATTTAAGAAATGATAATTTAAATATGAGTGTGTATGATTAAAGCCGAAATAATTAATGAAATCATCGCGATCTCGCCGGGTGACGCAGTAGCGTAAAAATAGTTGAATAACGCATATTAACCTACTTAATCGGTGTTCGGAAAAAGAAACAAACGCATTTAACAGTTCAAGGATGTACAAAACGTGAAGAGATTTTCGAAAGAAAGTAAATAACACATTTTTAATCCCGTCGGACACAACGATCATACATTGTATAAAATTACAGCCGAAATGATTCATGAAATTATCGAATTCCCGCTGGGCTCCAACAGCGTAAAATACCTCTCAAGTTAACGGTAAATAACGCATGTATGTTACTCTGAAATTATCGCGATCTCGCCAGGTGACAGTAGCGTAAAGAATAGTTGAATAAGCATGTTAACCTAAATCAGAAAACGAAACAAACGTATTTATTAGTTTGAATAGATCTGGGTTTGTTCATTATCACAATTTTAACACTGCATTTCACAATGAAGATTTTTCTTTCTTTCAGAATGGTCTATGAGGTACAGATTTGCGTAAAAAGGATCACAACGTAACCTTCCACATTCAATCCTGTCGCATATTTTTCAAGAACGGATGTACAAAACGCGAAGTAACGCGAAGAGATTTTCGGAAGAAAATAAAGAACGCATTTTTAATCCATTCGAGCGCAACGATCATATATTGTACAAGATTACAGCCGAAATGATTCATGAAATCATCGCATTCCCGCTGGGCACCAACAGCGTAAAAATACCTCGCAAGTTATGGTAAACAACGCCTGTATTTTGCTCTATTTGCGCTGGTGTTAGGAAAAATTAACAAACAAGAATTACAATAAAGAATTATCTCATTTCAACACCTACTTTTTCGTCTAATTCACAAATAATTTCCCTTTATTATCTCAATAATAATGACCCATAATTGTGTAATAACAATGCAAAGGATGGGTATATTCCGATGTCGTGCTTATGTTTTTCTTTGCTTTTGATGCGTACAGTTATAACGAGGTACCGGTTATAACGAGGTAATATCGCCGGTCCCACGGACCTCGTTATAACGGGGTTTCACTGTATGCTATGCTCCCCTAAGCTACCCTTGTTTGTTTATGCACAGAACCACACACAATCGCTACTACAGTACTAGTACTGGTCAGTCACTAGACATTTCTATCTAGTGCATAGCCGTAGAGGTAGGGACACAAATGTTAGGAAGTCTTGCCGAATAGTCGAGCAAATTGTCCATGTATTTCCCTTGCCCATGCGTTCAGAATACAGTATTAGTTGTCCCACCCCACCAGCTACAGGCAAGCAAACAGCTAGCAGGTGAGTTTGCCACACACTGAATTTATAATAACGTAATGATTGTCCATTTGTTATACAAGTAAAGAAAACACAAACATGGTGCTGTGAATATTGATGGAGATTCACATGTTTGTTGACACCGTGTAGGAAAGAAAATTTGATGTCATCCAAAGCTGCCTGCCGGGTCAAGGTTGCTGTGCGTCTGCGACCAGCCTTGAAGGTATGAATAATGTTATTAAGAAGAAAAAACAAGAACAACTTAGTGCTGAAAAGAGTTCAAAGGTTATGCATCTTCCACAATTATACCATAGCCACTGGCAATACATGTAGCACTGGCATCATTTTACTGTTGTGCTCATCTTTCAATTCTGGTGCCTTTTTTCTCTTTCCTGACTTTCTTTTTGCTCAGAGGGAGGGTCTTATTATCATGAATTAGATTTTCTAGATATCAAAACTAAACAACCCTATTTCAAACATGTGTAATGACACATATTCATTACTGGTAGCCTTTGTAGGTCTGATATTACATAAACTTTAAAATAGTTTGTCAGCTCAAATTTCTAAGCTCATATGATGTAAGTATTCATAATGTATACTGGCCTGCCCATAAATTTGCTATATGATACATTACAGTATGCTTATTTGTCTTTTTGTTTTCAAGATTTTGATGGAACCATCATAGAGAAAGCTTCTTTTTTTTCAATAAATTACACAAAAAAAAGCATTGATGTTTATAATGCATCAATAAAAGTAAGAATTTTAAGCATGAATTGCATAAAAAACTCGGAGCCTATATACAGCATCTCTCACTCCAGACATTCAAGGACACAATTTACTCTCAAATGTTTTAATTTTTTGTTCAGAGCAGATTAATTCCAGTGGTTAAGTGAGCTGTTTAAGAATGCTCCTTATAGTCATAGTCGTAGAGATTTTACATTACAAGTAGGCAGACAAAGAATACAGTAGAGTAGAATTTGAGTGTATGTTTATTTGGTTGGCTGTTCATTGACTTAACAAACAAAAATTCTTGACAAAATGGTGTTGATTTTGTTCATAATGAATGATGCCCTGATATTCGTAGTACTACTGGATAAAAATGCATCTGTATCTAAAAACCGACTTGCCTCCTTGCCCCAAGGATACTAAATCTCATTGTAGGGCAACTAAGAATGAATGGGCGGTTGCCTGTTGCCAAAATGCCCATCGGTACATATGAGAGACAGATTTGGTATTTGTATTAAATGCTTTGCTCTGGTGTATCATTTGTGGATTTTGCAGCCAGAGGAAAATGAGGGGAAGGATCCCGTCATCACCAGCATCTCAGATTCTGAGTTGGAAATCTGGAACTGGCGCGACACGGAGCAGAGCATCCACTTTGACTTCGACGCTTGCTTTGACCAGCGGGCCTCCCAGAGGAGCGTCCACGAGAGATGCGTGAGGCCGCTCCTGTCCCACGTCCTCAACGGTCAGAATGCCAGCGTGTTTGCCTACGGTCCGACCGGCACAGGTGAGAAGATGACCCCAAACTTTTGGATTGGATGAAAACTTCCTTACACAATAGCTAGTGGAGTACATTTCTCATCATGATCATTGAGAGATACGTTTGTTTTGTTTGAGAAAGTGGAATATGTTCATGTTTTGCTTTATGTTGGATGATGTATGTACCAACATTGTGTACATCCCAGTTATCTAACAACGTAAGTATATCTTTTGGTGAAGTACCAGTGATAAAACATTGTGTTTTGTTCTTGCACTTGAACTTGAAGTAATAACACTTGAAATGAGTTTCACATTAAAGCTCCCCTGAATATCAGTTTAGTACACTAGGACCTCTTATTATGAAACAGAGTTAATATTTTGCTGCAATGTGCCACTTTCTTTTATATCTTTTTGTTGGTGAAGCAATACTTTATCTGTTTTGTATGCATATTATTTTTTCCACAATACTCAGCCCTGGTTTTCATGACTGTCTCGTCCAAACAGGAAAGACATTCACCATGCTTGGGACAGACGAACAGCCAGGGGTCATTCCGAGGTCGTTGAACCACATCTTTCAGGTCATTGGCAGTGAGAGGCAAAACCAGGATGCCCATTGCCATGGCAACAGCTGGTCCTACGCAGTCTCTTTCTCTTACCTTGAGATCTACCAAGAGAAGGTAGTGATTGCTGAAAATCTTTTCTTCTTAAAACTCTTTGTTCTTGTTGTTTTTTAAGTCACTGGCTTTTAGACTCTTCAGACAATTTTATGTGGATACAAAATGTAAATCCTGAGTGTATTTGAAACATGTCCAATATACCACAAAGTTCACCCATATATGAGAATTGGATGGACATGTGAGAAAGATATCACCTCTAATGATTTATGCAGTCAGATTCCTTTGAATAACTGAGGTACTGAGTTTCTTGATGACATCAGAGGATGGTTAATACTGTAAACGTCAAAATTTTGGCGCGATTAATTTTTTTTTGGTGCTGGGCACAAAAAAACATATTTGTGAGTTCTTGAGTACACATTGCACAATAGTCAAGCTATTTAAAACGTGCAGATAAATTGGTGAAGATATTTTGGTGGGTTTTAGAAAATCTAGCTTGCCATAAGTAGCGCAAAATACACAAAAATTAATGTACTGCAAAAAATTTCTGCATTTACAGTACCTATACCAACAAACATGAACGTTTAGACTTATACACCAGGAAAATCCATGTAAGGTGTTATTTCATAGGACCCCATCTGTTTTTCTCCTACTTTCTTAGAGATGATATGACATTTTCCCAGATTCCTTGAACGAATTTTTTTTTATGTAACTTTATTTATCAAAGTCCAATTTGCTTGTTTCTTCATTAACTCTTGGCTAGTTTAGGGAGGCTCATGTTTTGCACTCTGAATGTGCAGTAAGCACAAATGCTCATGTTAAGGGGTTTGCCAATGTAGATTGACATGATATTAATGGTACCCACATCACTATCCCAGAGAGTGCTCAAAACTCAACCAACTTTAAAATAAACTGCAAGTCATACTTACATACTTTCAATTTTAATCACTCTCACAGATTTTTGACTTGCTGGAGCCAAAGAATCGAGACCTGCCAATTCGGGAAGACAGGATGCGGAATATCTTCATCCCAAGTCTAGCCGAGAAGCCCATCTCAGATTTCAACGAATTTGCAAAGTACTTCATACCGGCCAGCAAAAATAGGTGTGAACAACTCATCTCTGATTCTTTGCAGGTTCTCTCTTCACAGGGATGTTGGTTCATTCATATTGTGTCCTATTTTCGGGAGGGTTTATCATTTCAAAATTTTGAATTTGGGCTTTTGCTTTCTAGATTGAAATATTACAGGCATCCCTAATTGCAAAATACTGAAGAATATTTTTTTTATATGTGTTATTGTGCACATAACACACTAGTTTTTGTGAAATCCCATGTAACATGACCATGTGCCAAGTAATCTCAAAACAGTTATTGTACTTGTCTCAGAACCAAAGTAATATGTAGGAAAGTCAGCAGGAAAACTATTTAAACTTTTATTATTTTTCATAGTCATGTTGAAGACGTCATATCTCTCCAAATGGATGTAAACAAAACCAACCACCAGAGATTTATGCTTGCTCGTCTTCAACAAGTTGCTCTAATCTGTTATTATTGCCCATGTTTGCTTGAGCAAGAATATATATGAACATTTTTATGTCGAGTATGAACAACTGCTTTCAACTTAAAGTCCTGTGAAAATAAATGTTATGTGACAAACCGATATGGCTGCAGAAGAATTGAATAGTTTTTGGGGTTTGTTTGTTTGTTTGTTTTTTTTTTTTCTATCCAACAAGGGGATGTTGCTACAATTGTGTATATGAATGCATAGTATGTATCGCTCAGTTTTCTGGTAAATCTCCCTTTTACAGGACAACTGCTGCTACCAAGCTGAATAGTCGCTCCAGTCGCAGCCATTCAATTCTACTTCTAAGGGTGAGTTTATTGTGAATGTCATTTGTTTTCCTGTCAACAGGTGGTGACTGATGATTTGCTACTCAGAGATTTTGATGAATAACAGACATGTTCACTAAAATGCGATATATTCTAATTATTTAAGCCTGATTCAAACAGTTTTTGGAATGATTTTTGAAAATATATATATATATATATATATGTTTTCCGTATATCTGTTGTGCACTGAAATGATAATTATAAAGTTCATTGAATCTTTTAAAGTGGCCGTCTTGTATTTGAAGGACAAGTCCACCTTCAAATACATAAGGATTGGGAGAATGCAGCAATATTAGTAGAACACATCAGTGAAAGTTTGAGGAAAATTGGACAATCCGTTCAAAAGTTACAAATATTTTAAGTATCTGCGCAGTAACTGCTGGAAGAGAAGACTACTACAGTGTATGATGTCACATGCGTACAACTATATAAGGAAAATAAAAGAGAATTTCACAAAACTTTACTTTTTGAATAAAGTGCACATTTCTTCGACTTGCTACTGACATATGTTAAGGGTAATATTATTCCCCCTGCCTTCTGAAAGAGGGAAGTCGAGTGTTCTTTTGTTATGCAAGAAAAATGGAAATATGTTGAATTTTCTTTATTCTTTCTTTATGTCGTTGTACTCATGTGACATCACAAGCTATAGTAGTCTTTTCATCCAGCCGTGACTAAGCAGAAACTTAAAAAATTCATAACTTTTTAATGGATTGTCCGATTTTACTCAAACTCTCACTGATGTGTTCTACTAATATTGCCGCATTCACTCAACCCACATGTCTATGAAGGTGAACTTGTCCTTTAAGTTGAATAGGACGTTACAGGAAATAATGACTGGCAGGTGATAATAGTTGGATCATTGAATTAACCCTAAACAGGCCACCTTTTTTGGCTATGCTAAATCTGTGGAGGGGAAGTGATTCTGCTAATTCAGTTGATTCCGCTGATATATCTCCCCCCCCCCCCCCCCCTTTTAGGGTTAAAATGTATTGGTTTTGTTGTTTTGATTTTTTTCTTTACTTTGTATTTGTTATACTCGTGTTCTTTTTACACAAGACTAGAGTATCAAATCTGAACTAATCCTCTTCTGGCCTTCCATACTCACAGGTTGTAAAAGAGAGAACAGAGGGTTCCAAGAAGCACACACAGACTGGTAAACTATACCTGATTGACCTGGCTGGGAGTGAAAACAACAAGAAGACTGGCAACCGGGGAATCAGGTAAATATGAGTGCAGTCTGTGCAATGCATTGTCAGAAAACCCCAGCCTATCTTGCACTTGGTAATGTTATGGTCGACAGAATTTGTAGATCCAATATTCACAAAATTGTACATCATTTGATATTATTGTATACAGTATCAGTTATAGGTGTCTGCTGAGGCCACAATGTTTATTCCTTGGCCTAAAATTCCATTACCTACTGCAACCATAAACCTTATAAATATTGATTATCAATTCTTCTTTCAAACATAGGCAATTTACTGTTGGGTGGGTGGGAATTGAAGCATGATACACTGGTTATATGCTAACAACCCAAGCAGCTACAGTGCACTTTCAATATATTTGAAATGAATATGACAAAACTCTGGTACAGTAAAGTAAAAATTCATTATTATCCTTATATCATTATAGACTTTATTGTTCAGCGAAAGCGAAATTTCTATATAGTGAAAGAAATCTGCCGATTCTGAAGACTTCGTTATAACAGGGTCGCCTGTATTCTCATGTCTAATCCTCTCCTTTCCATCCAGATTGAAGGAGAGTGGTGCAATCAACACATCTCTCTTTGTTCTAGGGCAGGTAGTGGATGCCCTCAATCAGAGACTGGTAAATATACGTGTTTGTATGTGTGTGTGCGTGTGTGTGTTTGCATATTTGCAAGATAATTACCTCAAGAAACAAACTATTCAAATGCTCTTTAGTAAATTGCACATGGTCCAGTTCAAGTTACACAGTCTATTTGACCGTGGAAATTACAAGAAATAGCGGGCATAAGTCCTGGGGCCCGTTGCATAAAAGTTACAATTATGGTAACTTTGCCATCCAATGGTAACTTCCATGGAATTCTTGATTTTGATTGGTTGTTTAGTATTGTTGCCATGGTAGTTACCATTGGATGGCAAAGTTACCATAATTGTAACTTTTATGCAACGGGCCACTGATCGGGAACTGAATTCTGGTGTAGACAGATAAATCGTATCTGGTTTGCAGGTTTGTTTGCAGTGATCTCCATGGCAATATATCCAACTTTACTATGATGTTCAGGATACAACACCTTTCTATCTACAGCATATTAGTGTTTGGTGAAGATGTTTCACTCTTTTTGCTTTGCCTTCCCTACAAACTAAGCAATTTTAGTTCCAATGTGTGCAGTATGTGATCTGTAGCTGTCCTCCATTGACTTGACTTCATTGTTTCTTCTTCTTTCCTTATTTTCCGCCGAAGCCACGGGTCCCGTACAGAGACAGCAAGCTTACAAGATTGCTGCAGGTAAGTTAAAATCATGATGAGGAAGTCTGTGAGTTTGTCATGGTTGACTTTCCAGATAACCTCAGTGTATCTCATAACAGCAGTAAAAAAAAAAAATGCAGTAAATTATCATACGAAATCTTGGAGTGAATGTAGTCAGGTTGAAGATGTGTTAATCTAACGTAATGCTTCAAACCCAAGAAAATTACCGAAGAAAGGAAGACTCAAGGGAAATACAGATATTTTATCCCATCCTTGCCATTATAAATTGAATTACCCTGTTCATTATTTTTGCATGTAGTTGCCCGTGTGCAGTTAATTACAGAATATCTACAAGGCTTTGCTTTCACATTACAATTTAATCAGCTGTCTTAACCTCTCAATTTATGTATCTATTTATTTATATGTCCATCTATCTATATCCATTCTATCTATCAATGGGTTTATCTATCTATCACTCTATCTGCCTGTTACTTATCTATCTGTCTATACATCTATCCATCAATCTATCTATCTGTCTATCAATCTATCTCCATCTATCTATCTATCTGTCCATCTGTCCATCTATCTATCTATCTATCTATCTATCTATCTATCTATCTATCTATCTATCTTTCTGTTAATCTATCTCTGTATGCATCTACCTAGGATTCCCTCGGAGGAAGCGCTCATGCTTGCATGATCACGAACATCGCTCCGGAGGAGGAGAACTACATGGACACCTACACCACCCTCCACTTTGCCGCCAAGTCCAAGCAGATCGTGAACCGGCCCGTTGCCAGGGAGACAATGGAGAACGTTCGGGTCGCGTCCCGGAAGCGAACTCTGAGTGACGGGGACGACGGCATCGAGACGAATGACCTCCCACCAGCCAAGACTCGTGCTACCGAGGATGGTGGCAGAGTGGTTGCCAACGGCGACATTCTCCAGTAAGTCAGAGCAGAGTGGTTACTCCATTCCAGTGGCATGCGTAGGCTCCTCCAGCAAGCAGAATGAATCGTTATGATGGAAACAAACCCTGGGCCCTGTTGCATAAAAGTTGAGATTAAACATATTGTCAGAGTATTGGCTGAGACCTGACCTATGCAGCAGCAGGGCCTAGGGTCCATTGCATAGACCTGCAATGAAAATTTCTCACAATATAAACAACTTCTATGATGGCAAGTGGACATCTTGAAAGCTAACAAAAGGTGTCGCAGTGATACACTCTTTTGTATCATGTCGCATTTGCAATGGGTTCTTTATGCAGCAAGGCCTGAACGATGCTACGTGTATGCCTTTTTATTTAAGCATTCTTACAAGTAAAGGAAGTTGTCATACACAGAATTTTCCTCCTCTGGTGTCATTGTTGTTTCTATATTGTGTGTTGGAGTTTTGTTTCTATTTAGCTTTTACTTCAGTTTTATTCAAGCATATACAATGTATTTGGTTGTTACTGTATTTGGAAGTGGCCTTCTCTTGACATACATAGTATCAAAGACTAGTTTCCATGGAATTCATGATCTTTTGCATGGTTCAATTGTGAAGAGCATGCAACATGGAAAACATAATGATACAATATCTTTGATTATCCTGCCACAGTGTCTATTCTGCACAGGAAAAGTCCTAATCTTAAGTAGTTTACTGCTACAATGCAAGCAATTTCTTTAGTCAAAAGTTTGCAGGACAACCAAGGCTCAATACGACAATTTTCGTATGACATTTGAAGAAATCTTTTGCCCCTCGCTTGTCAAGGGGCCATCATCATTCCTCTTTGCCTAATCCTATTCCCTTGTCCCGCAGACCTTTGATGGAGCGGCAGGAGACGTTTGAGGCCAGCGTCCACCAAAGGTTACAATCCCTGGAGGAGACTCTCTTGAGACGGCTGGATCAAGCCTCCAAGAGGGAACCCAAAACTCCTGTGAGAATCACATCGAGATTGCTTAAATGAGGACATTCCCCTTCAAAAGAAAATCCGCCTATTATAAACTGTAATGATAATGATGTTGTTATTAGCGATAGATAACAATAACAATAATGAAGATGATGATGATGATAATAATAATGATAATAATGATAATAATAATGATAATAATAATAATAATAATAATAATGATAATAATAATAATAATAATAATAATAATAATAATAATAATAATAATAATAATAATAATAATAATAATAATAATAATAATAATAATAATGATAATAATAATAATAATAATAATAATAATAATAATAATAATAATGTTAATAATAATAATAATGATAATAATATAAATTATGATAACAATAATTGTGATCATACTGATGATCAAGATAATATCAAGGATAACCGTAATAACAATGGTCATTTATGTGGCACTCGAGTCCAACTACGGATGCTTGTGGTATTCTAATCTGCTGTCACACAGACAGAAAATTGGAAAACGCACAACTTTAAAACCATGAAGACACAGAAAAAAAAAAATGACTGAAAAATGTGGCTTGTTAAAGCTAATTGTAGTCACCTTGAGTAATAACAATTCCATTTTGATATTTTGCCCTTTGCCACCACCATCAGACCTCAAAGAAGCTCCTGAACGAAGTGAAAGACATGAGGAGAGAGCTCTCAATCATGACCCGCAAGGAGAAGGGGGCGGAAGCCGAGGTCAAGCACGACCGTAGAAGCACCTTCACCCTGACTGACCCCAACCGGCCACTTCCACCCCATGCGGTGGTCAAACCCATGCCAGGTAAGAGTTCCTACGGTGTAGCATCATACTCGGCTCTTAATGATGAATGCAGATATAGTTATATCTAGTTATGGTGCATTTCATCTCCCTGTTTTGTTTATCCACTATCAGTACATTGCATGAAGAAGCCCCTCCCTGTGTTATGTAAAACCCTGAATAAAACACAGAGATAACCATGAAAAAAAAATAATAATCAAGTGCTACTCAAGATTAGGCACATCTTTGTTACTGTGCACACAACCAATTTTACAAGTTATATGCACTGAGATTGAGCTGGCATGCATTCCAGCCATCCAAATAGGACATGTTGCAATCCTACTCTGCTCATTTTAAAGTTATGTTCTGAACTTTTGGTATTTCCTGATTATGAAAAAAAAAGTACTGCTTATACACAAGATTTTTACTGTAATAAGGAAGTAGCCTTCCACTTTAGAGTTCCAACTGTCTATTTTCTGCTATTGTAAACCAATTTTTGCATCATTTTGTTTTTAGACACAGGAGAAAGAGAAGCACTTTTCATTAATTTTACACTTAAGTCTTTGTTTTCAAAGTTCGTTGCTCTTCCAACTGCATGCAATTTTGTGTGATACATCATCTCCTCTCCACAGTTGGAGAATATTGTGAGAACCAGGAGTCCTTTATGAACGCTGATGATGACTGCAGTACCAACAGACAAAGAAAACACAGGAAACAGCGAAACCGACCACGCCCAGTAAAGTTCGTCAAAGTGGTGGATACTTCCAACTCTGTAAGTATCTTTTCTTCTTCTTCTTTTGCCGTACTTAAGGGGAAAATGCACTGTATTGAAATTGACATTGATAAGAATATGAAAGTCACCCACACACAAAATTGTTAAATTCGACCTCAGTGCACTCCTGTTATAATGAATATGGTTATACAAAATTCTTGATGGACAGAAGTAAAAATTCAGTTCGCAAACTTAACATGTTATGTCTTTATATACTTTACTGTTCAGCTATAACAAAATTTTGATATAAAGAAAGAAAAATGCCGGTTCTGAGGACTTCTTCACTACAGTAGTTGCCTGTACTATGAGACTAAATGAAGGAAACCATGGAAATTTGAAGTTATCATGGCTTATTTATGTTTTCGGTTCTTTTGTTCTCTAGTACTCGTTTGACTTATCTTGTTTGCTACATACAGTAGCACTGTTGAACCACTGGATCACTGGAATACAGATACAGCACCCATGTAGTAGTCAATGTGAAACAATATCTCAACATGCATTTGAATGATACAGATGACTACAACTCAAACAATCACTCCAAAATTGAACTTGTTTGTTATTTTGCTTGTTTGTTTTGTACAGCAGAGATCAGAAAGTGTTGAGACAGAGACCAAAGAAAACAGATGGCAACTGACGCTGGACCCAGAATTTCAAGAGAAACACCGTTAGTTTGATCTCTTTCTCTCACATCATGCTGCATATCTTTCTTTGAAAAAGCAAAATGGGCCATTTGGTTTGCTGTTTGATTAAAGTTTTGTAATGGAATTTAAATTCTATGAATGCTGTCCAGAACCCATGGCAGTTTCTAGCATGCAAAGTAGTAGCTTGATAAAAAAAAAAAAGGAAAAGAAAATGTGAGTATAGTATGTTTGCTACTGAAGACAATTTATTTTGAGAAGCAATGAGAACTGTTTCCATTAAATGTCTGAAACACAATTTTCTACACATTCTTGATTATCTTGGGCTGCCAAGTCGAAATAAAAGTACAATGTATCTTAGCATTGCCTGTACCATTATGTATTTAACGTGCACCAATGCAGACATTTGGAATATCCACCAGTACAATCAATGCTAAAAATCTACCACAGTTTAGTTAGTGTGGGATTCCATGTTAGATGACTTGATGGTGTTTATATGTTCAGACTGATTTGACATTATCCAACTTGGTGTAAACCTTTCTTACTTCCATCTCACTGGTTCAATACCAACAAGCTTTGTGTTTTGGATGTAACCACTTGATTTTCTTCCCTCATCCCTTTTCTCGAGCAGGGAGTGAAATCTTGGCCGTACTGAACGGTGGGTCCGTCAAGCAGCTGAAGTCACTACAGAGTGTGGGTGAGAAGCGGGCTCAGCTCATCCACAGCTGGAGGCAAGCCTTTGGCTCCTTCACCACGGTGAGTGGGACTTCAGGGGTGGCTCCAGCTTTTGTTGCGAAGTGGGGGGGAGGGGGGTGGGTGGGCTGGTTTGACCCAATGACGATGGGTCATGACAGGAAAAAAGAAGGTCCTTACATTTTACGCTGTCACTTCTCTTCCAAAGTCTGCTGACAAGCAAAAATGAAAAAGAAAGAAAGAAAGAAAAAAGGAGTGGGGGGTAAATAGCCCCCTCCCCCGATCCGCCACTGGACTTTCTCCTCTTATGTTTGAGTGTGTGTATGTGTGTCAATCCTGAGTACCATTCCGCATTACAATTCTCCTTGTGTGTGTGTGTGAAAGTGTTGAGCCAGGGCACCATTTCACATGATAAAGTTTAACTAGCTTCCATCAAGAAAAAATGTGCTGTACAACCTTAAAGCTGATATTTGTTTAAGAAACGTACCATGGAAAGAGTGTGTTACTGATGGTTAGGCATATGCAGGGGAACCTTGTATAATAAGGCCGGATATAACAAGGTGATTTTGCGTATCCCATTCCTCTTTTATTTTTCCCCTCATTTGAGAAGATAACCAATATAGCAAGGGAATTGTGGTGGTTCCAAGCAGCTCATTATGATAATGCTCCCCCGTATGTACACTTTTTTTTTTCAGACATTGGCAAGAATTACGACTTGAAGTTCTTACAAATTGAATGAATGTGATTTTACAAATTACCAATGCCGTGAAAAACACTCATTAGAAAGCACCCACATTTCATCATGATGATATGCAGTCAACCTTGATTAAGTCAACCTCATATAAGTTAAATAATCACTCAAGTTGAAGGTCTTTTCAAGTCCTCTTCTCTTTATATTCTATTGATTTTTATCCCTAATAGAATCAAACTTTCTCCAAGTCAAAGCTATTTCTTCACTCCAAATAGGTCTGACTTAGACAAGGTTGACTGTTTATATGCTCTGTAGTTGGTTTTGATTGACAGTGGTTTATCGTAATGAGTGAAAATTATTTTCCCCATTTTTGTCAGGTGGAGGATTTGTACGGGGTGAAAGGGCTTCCGCAAAGAGCCGTAGACAACATTCTAGGGGTGAGTGCACTTTATCCACCATTCATGTGACTGAAAGCGATACTAAAATTTTTTCTGTTCAAGTTTGTCTGCTTCTAGAACATATAGGAAATTTTTCTGTGCTGGAGATCATTTCTAAATTCAAAGCACTGATAGCCTATAACAGATTCTTATCACAATTCTTTGTTTGTATTTTGTGTGTTTGTTTGTTTGTTTGTTTGTTTTGGAATGGAATGAGAAGATGAATTTTGGACGATTGAAATATTGTGAGCTGACTCGTCAATTTCATTTGCACCATTCTTGAAAAGCATTCAGTTTAAGATTTAGAGGGGCCTAAACTGACTAAAGCAGATGACTTGTTAATTTTGTCTCAAAGAAAATTTCAATATACACATGTATGCTCACAAATGTATAGACCAAAATGTATGGTAATATTACAATGTTTGTTTCAGTCACAGAAATCTGCATCAATGACAATGCTGGATCAAAGGGCATTTGAAATGTTGGAGTTTCAATGCATTTTACTACATTTTTTTTTCTCTCTTTCTGGTCTGAACAGAATAATCTCTGCAGTACAGGCATGCAGCAGTCATGAACTCTCGTCCTACACCAAGGCAGCTACATATCCTGGCGATTATCCCCTGTATTGTTGTCTCCAGTGCTCCAAACAATAAGTCTCTATCAGTGACTGAAACCAAGACTACTGTGGAGAAAACTTGATATATTGAACACTGCTATAACAAGATATCGGTCGTTACAAAGAAACTTTTGCGGTCCAAGCTTTCCCTCCACAAAAGTCCATGCACAACGCTACTCTTACAGCGAGATCAACTGTTAGGAAATAACAGCTATAATGAGATGAATTTGTGATTTCCCAACATAGGAAAACACAGATATTAATCAAACCTGTTATAGCGAGATAAAGTGAAATATCTTTAGGTGAAGCTGTACTTTGCATGTGCAATCATGCTCACAGATTCTACTGCTCGATGCGATGCAAGCTGTGTCTTGGATAATTTCTGCATTGCACTCCACCTAGCTCTGCACGATGTTCATGTGTGTGTGCACATATGTACTGTATACGCCGAATATTTTGCAAGGTATTTATTTTTGAGAATTTCACGAGTCCGTTGCTATTCGTAAATTCAAAGACACACAAAAGTATTAATTCTGATCTCAGCTTGAATGTGATGTGCCCGCAGTATGATACTCCACAATCGCAAATTTTACCACTCGCGAAATCGTTGGGAAGTCCCAATTTGCGGAGAAATAGACTGGCTGTATATATGGCGTATACAGTATGTACCATATACATGCACAGAGTTTGGTAGAGTATGTGTAAGCCCTGTGCCAATGTGGCAAGGGTCTTTTAGGAAATAAGCTCACTGGACTCGCTGGAAAAAGAGATGAGGAGAGACGGTCTGGTTAGAATGAGATGGCATGGCAAAGTGTGGCCACATCATCAACCCTCCTCAGCTTCCATGTCACTCTTTCCTCTCAACATTCTTGACTCTTCCATTTTGTTTTAGGGGTGTGACTATAACTTTCACACTTGTTAGGCATCTTAGGTAAAGGCATGTTAGGTATTTTTATGAAATGGAATACATATTGCAGGTGTTATATCTTAAAAAAAAAGGGGGGCATAATTTCCTTAGGGTCTCACATCTCTCCCCTCTTAAAATAATGTCTTCCACAGCATTACATACATTTTCCTAAACAAAGCATTGTATAATTGGATGCATCTTCCAAAACAGTCTTAATGATTATCCTTCACATCAACCAATGTGTTTTGACTGTACCACTTGGAGTAACTACCCTATTAACCATAATGAGGAATATCTCCTCCTCGCTTCCAGTATCACTCCGATTTACCGGAACCGTTATGACTTGACCTAAACCGGGGGTGCACAAGCCCAGTTGGGTGCAAGCCATTGAATTTTAACAAAAATTTCTGGTTTAACAGGTAGGTTCTGCACTTCTGTACAATTTGGTACTCATCAATCCTATAATAACGAAACAAAAAGGGGATCAGGACATTTCGAACGAAACAAAAAGGGGATCAGGACATTTCGTCTTGACACAATTCGTGCAACGACCCGAGGGTTGCTGTGTCGTCCGGATCCGCTCTGTAACCTTCCTCTGAAATTATCCTTCCCAAGTACTTGGCCTCCTTCTGGAACACTTTGCATTTACTAGGCTTTAGCTTAATGCCATGTGTCTTAACTCGGCCAAGCACTTGTTGGATGTGGTGGAGATGCTCATCGAAGGACTTGCTGTAAACCAAGATGTCATCAAGGTAAACAACACAACAGCTGTGAGTTAGTCCCTCGAGAGCAGATTCCATGTGTCGTTGGTATACAGCGGGCGCGTTCTTCAGCCCAAAGGGAATTCGAAGCCATTGGTACAGCCCCCAGGGAGTCACAAATGCAGTGAGGGGCTGGCTCTCTTCATCCATGAAACCCTGGTGGTAGGCTTTCCCCTGGTCAAGTGTGGAGAACCAACAGCTTCCCCCGAGTCCGTTGACTACGTCCTGGATCCTTGGGATGGGTTGTCGGTCTGCTAATGTCTTCTTGTTGAGCTCACGGTAGTCTATGCACAGACGTAGGGTGCCATCTTTCTTTCGCACACAGGCTACCGGTGACGACTAGGGAGACTTAGATTTTGTTACCCATCCTCTAGTGATTAGATCGGTCAGGTAATCTTTGACCTCTTCATACAGGGGGCGCGGTATAGACATATAGTTCCGCTGCACCGGATTTGGGTCGGTGAGCTTAATGTACATGTGAAGATCTTCAATGCATCCTACATCTGATTCATCTCTTGAAAATGCATCTTTCTCTTCTTCCAGAACTTTCAACACGCGAGCCCTTTGGTCCTCATCTAACCCCGTCATGTCTACACCGGATAAGAAATCATCTGTCCTTGTCGTTCTGTTACTCTGGGCTTCTGGGCTATCAGGCATGGGAGTCTCGCAAGAGGCTATGGTCCCGGGGATAATAGCAGAGATTTGGTGTAACCTGCCAACGATCAATCTACCATGGAGGTTTATGTCATGCTTGGTGGTGTTATTTATCTGAACAGAAACTCTACTGCAAGTACCAATCTTCAGTTTGAGTAAACCTTCACTGGGATGAAGGCCGTGGGGAAGGTCATTGCTATCTGGGTGGAAATACACCTCTGTCTCAGACTGTATTGGAGCAGTTGTCCGGACTCTGCACGTAACCATGACTGATGACTGACGTGGGATTGTGGTCATCATCCTGGGGTGCCTTACCACGCCCAACTCCTCCTCATCGTCCGGGTTTTGAAGGAGGCTGACAACTGAGTTGAAGATTGCAGGATTGGACTGGAATGCATGGCATAACCTATCTGTGGGTCTGTTGGTGTGTATGTAAGGAGGCAGCTTCACCAGCTCACTGATAACATTAAAACCAATGATGGGTTCACTGAGGTAGTCAGGAGTCACGAGCACTGGGATATCTATGACTGGGGCATCTTGTCCATCTTGTACTGAAAAGCTCAACTTTACCCATCCCACAAAGGGGAGCTCTTGTCCATTAGCAGTCCAAAGTTGGAGTTCTGTGCCCTGCAGCAGTTCCGATATGGGGTGAATTGCCTCGTTTGGGAAATACTTGTTCTTCCACTCGCAAGAGATTATAGATACTTGGGCACCCGTATCCCATAAAGCCTTGGTGTCTATTCTGTTGAACTGGCATTTTACAATGCATTTGTCCCCTAGGAGTTTTGTTAACCTTTTCCGGTGTTTGCCCCTTAATGTGCTGGTATTGTGTGTGAAGGTAGGCTGGTCTTTGGGGTGAGCGTCTCCTATTGGTTCTGTGGGCCCATTCTGGGACTTGGGCCTTGGGGTCGACCCCCGTCCCACCTGGGTGACCCTTGACCATTTCCCGACACCTTGGTTTGTCTGTAACGGAGCCTACACCCCCGCAAGAAATGATCCTCGCTCCCGCAGTGGAAGCAATGTCTGCACTGCGGGCCCCTTTCAGCTTCCCGGCATGCAGCGCAGCCCCAGTCGGTGCCTCTCTCTCTATTTGGCCTCCTGGTTTGGTGCTGCTGGGCTGGTGGTGCCTCTTTCTGAGCCTTCAGTGCAGCCAGGTCTGCCTGCAACTGCTTGATCTGGTTGGTGAGCTCGCAGTTGCCTTCATCAACCTTGTTTATTTTTGCCTTTGATTTTTGTTTACCCCTCCGCTCTGCTTCCCTTCCATCAGCATCCTTAACGCATTTGAGTAAGGCTTCATCTGAGACACTTGGCTCCTGGAGGAGCAGCCGCACCTCCAGGCGGACACTGTCACTGCCAATACCCGTGCTCAAGGAGTGAAGGAACATCTGCTGTACCAGGGCGGGATCGTATCGGAATTGTGCATCCACCCGCTTTGAGGGTAAAAGGACCTTCTGCCGTAGGTCCAGCATCCTCAGGACGAATTCCTGGCAGGACTCACTTGACCCCTGGCTTGCCAAAGATAATTCCTTGTACAGGGTTGTAGCATCTCCTTCTTTAAAGTGGACCTCTAAGATATCTTTGACTGTTGTTAGTGTCAAGTTCTCCGAGCTCTCCAGGTAACTGCGGAGGCGCATCCCCGGAGATATTGCGCAAATAATCGCCTCAACCAGCTCCCTGTCGTTGTAACCTTTCGCTTGTCCTGCCTCAAGCTGCCTCATGAGGCTTGTATATGTGATGCGGTCTCTCTGCCCCGGTTCGCCAATCTGCCCGGAGATTTTGAAATCCCGCTTCATCAGATTCGCCAGGACAGCGAGTGGGACCTGGTCTGCTGTTGCTGCTGGCGGTGGAAAAGAGGTGGCTGGTTTGGCATCTTCCTCTTGGGTAGGGGCGTCTCCAGATCCTTGCGGTGCAGGTGGCGCTTCTCTCTTTGTGCCCCCCACCAGCTCCTCTATTGAAGACAGAATTCCCTCCAAGATCGAGAGCCCTCCATCATCCAACTCCTCCACCTCTTCCCTAGCCAAGTACCTGACCACCCATCTTAAAACGCCCATCCTCCCTCTCCCCCTACCTTTGTCTCATCATCCGAGGAGATGTTCAGCTTCCGGGCAATTTCAAGGAGCTGCGCCTCGTCCAGCTGGTGGAGCCCTTTTTGCACTCTTTGGCTCACGGCTGCTAGGTCTGACGCCATCTTGGATGTTGGTGACTGGTACTTGGTCTGGGCAGCCTAGTTGACTACAGGATCAAGTCCATGGGACGCCACAACAGGGCAACTCTGAGTTACTCTGTCTGCTCCGTGTGACGTCCTGGCAGGGTCGCCAAATGTAAGCCCTGTGCCAATGTGGCAAGGGTCTTTTAGGAAATAAGCTCACTGGACTCGCTGGAAAAAGAGACGAGGAGAGACAGTCTGGTTAGAATGAGATGGCATGGCAAAGTGTGGCCACATCATCAACCCTCCTGAGCTTCCACGTCACTCTTTCCTCTCAACATTCTTGACTCTTCCATTTTGTTTTAGAGGTGTGACTATAACTTTCACACTTGTTAGGCATCTTAGGTAAAGGCATGTTAGGTATTTTTATGAAATGGAATACATATTGCAGGTGTTATATAATTAAAAAAAAAGGGGGGGGCATAATTTCCTTAGGGTCTCACATATGTACGGCCCATGTACAGCCCTATGGATACATATCATTGTGACATAGTAGGTGTGAGGTAGTCTGCGGATGTTATGATTGGCTTTCTACTAGGTACTTCCCAATCTCTACACACATGCGCATAATATACATACTGTTTACGCCGAATATTTCGCGAGGTTTTTATTTTCGCGAATTTCGCGAGTCGGATGCTATTCGCGAAATTAAAGACACGCAAAAATATTGACTCTGATCCCGATGTTATATGTGATGTACGCGTGTACACTTCATTTCATCAGCGAAAAACATCTTTTTACACACAAAGGCAAGTAAATTCTCTCTGACACATTGCCAGATTTTTTGTATTAATTAAAACATGATCTGCATGAACAAAAGAAATAACAAGAAAAAAATGGGGGTGCGTGTGTGCCCCCTTAAATTTTGTAAAGGAATTCCTGGATCCACCCCTGATACACCTCCCCCCCCCCCCCCTAAAAAAAAAAAAAGAAAAAAAAAAGAAAGAAACTCAAAAGCAGTATTTTAGTCCATATTGTATGATACTAATAATACACATTTATATCACTTATGTAAAGTAATATCTGTAAGTCCAACATGAATATGTATTTTGGCTTTTCTAAGAATTTTTATTACCGTAGTCAGATTGGTGTAGCAGAAATTTAGATTTTTGTGTTACCCGCAATGATATGCATGCACACTCTCACACACCCAAAGAAGAAGTAGACTTTGTAACACATACAGTGTATGAAAGTGTGCAAGACATACATATCTTGACTGTGTCCATGTATGCTTCAATGTAGTTGAAGTAACATTGAGTGATAGAGTACTTTAGAATGAAAACTGTTAGCATGACAGTAAGCTGGGATGAGTCAGTTACATTTTAAAGCAATGGAGTACAGTTGAACCTTGTTTTAAAGAGGTTGGATATATAGCAAAATGGTATGTACATGTAGACCTATCGCATGAATGCGTATTATCAATTGAGTACAGTAGCGGAATTTATTTTCCTTTTAAAGGGAAAGTAAACCCAAAGAGCAATGTCGATTGAGTGAAAGCAGTAATATTAGTAGAACACATCAGTGAAAGTTTGAGGAAAATCGGGCAATCGATGCAAAAGTTATGAATTTTTACAGTTTTGGTGTTGCAACTGCTGGGTAAGGAGACTACTAGAGGTTATGACGTATGAGTGGACTACAATATAAAGAAAACAAAAAGGGGATTCAATAAAAATTCATTTTTCATGAAAATTACACATTCCATCAACTTGATACTGACATATCACGGGGTAGCACTTATTCCCCCTGCTTTCTGAGAGCGGTTAGTCAAGAACTCTTTCATTTTGCTAGAAAAGTGAATTTCTGTGGAAATCCTTTTATATTTTCTTTATATCGTGGTCCTCTCATACGTCATAACCTCTAGTAGTCTCCTCATCCAGCGGTTCCAACACTAAAACTTTAAAAATTCATAACTTTTGCATCGATTGTCCGATTTTCCTCAAACTTTCACTGATGTGTTCTACTAATGTTACTGCTTTTACTCAGTCCATATTGCTCTTTGGGTTTGTGTTCCCTTTGATAGATACAGTACATGTACATGTATTATGAATTTCAAATATCCATTTTGCTTTATCATTTTTCAGTAAGTGTCACTGGTACGCATAGATATAATTTTCTGCATCTTTTGTCCTACATCTCTTTACAAATTGATAGAACTTGTATATTTTGTACATATGCTGAAATAAATCCATTTTACTGTGAAAATCACGTGAAGAGTTTGTTTGCAAAAACCGTTAAGTTCATATTTGTCAAATGGAGATATTTGCGATTAAAGGTCAAGAAAAATAAAGCGAATAATAAGAACATTTTTCCTTCTTTTGACCATAACTTCAAATATGTACCTTTATAGGTAGTGACCAATATATCATTTAAAAGGTATTATTTTGTACTTTATGACAGCGACGGTACTTCAAAATCTTCAAAAATGGACTTATCGGTTTTTGCAAACAAACTCTTCACTTGGTTATTTACCACTTTGATTGTATGTGTGTGTCTATTTTTGTTTTTGCTTTTGTCATAGTGAGTCAAACATAATGCAGCATTGTGAATCATACAATGAACATCACTCAGAAATTCCTACAGCTGTATTTAGATGGTTGTAGTGATGATGATGATGATGATGATGATGATGATAGTAATCAAGTGACGTTTGCAATATAGTGTGAACAGTACCAGATGCATCACACGACAATCTTTTAACATGAATGTGAGTATAGAAAAGGCAGAATACTTGGGGAATTCTGATGATGATGATGATGGTGAATATATGAGGATTGTGATATTTTGAGCAGTACCCGTGACACAAAAGGGCAATACTGTTATTATTATTATTATTATTAATTCGACCAGGTAAAGAATATAGGATACATATCATTAACATCACAAACATGAAACAAAAACCAGAATGAACATTACAAAGGATACACTGTACTGTACACGTTACACAAAATGAAAATGAAATGAATGGAGACTACATGAGGGTCAGGGCACACAAAAGTAAATACATTTACTATTGCCCTTAGGCATGTGAACCCACACATGTTGCCCGTAAGAAACATTTAACAATCATTAAAAAATTATCACTCGACCCCTGATCCCCACCCCTTAACTCCATAATCCTTATCAAACTTCAAAACATAAAAAACACTATACAATTCCAAAATAATTATCCAACCCTTGACTTCATTTATAAATACATGTATATTCATACATTCATTTCAAAAACTGAAAAAAATATGTCAACATAAATGTAGGATATTCCTGGATTTCCACTCGACCCCCAACCCTAAGCCTCTAACCTCTTAAAACATAATCATCATTGTCGTCAGCATAAAAATAAAAATGAAGCGCATGTGTACAAATCAAAACTAAAACTATCACTCAATGTGATTAATACCCCATCAAACACCGAGAATGTAAACTCAGCTAACAATTAATTTGTATACTGTTACCACAACGACTCAATGTTCAACATGAACAAATGATGAATTGTGCACACCCACATATCATAACAGTCACAAATGCCGAATTTCAAATCAATTGCCCAAAAATCTGGAAAAATCAACTGAAATCACATTATCATATGATTATCATTCAAAATATGGAGTTGCCATGAAACACATTTCCCAACAATAACAAAAAAATAAAATCTTTCAAAACTAGGTAATATAATGATCACACATATCAAATCTGAAACCAAAATACTAAAAAAACTGAGAGAGTTAGCCAAACCAAAATTTTTGTATAATCCTCATCCAAAACATACTGACTACCATGGCAACACTTTGTTCAACAATGACGAAAAAGAATAAATAAATTTGCGCATGTGCGTATGTACTACAGCGGTCACATGTGCCAAATCTCAAACCAATACCCAAAAACGCTCAAAAGCTCAGTGAGCTAGCTAAATTCACAATATGACACTCTTATCTGAGTTCTTTTTTCGAAATAAGCAATTATTATGGAAACACACTATTCAACAATACCAAAAGATTAATTACGTTTGCACATCTTTGTACTGTAACGGTCACATGTACCAAATTTCAAGCCAAATACTCGAAAACTGCGAGCGAGCCTAATCCTCAATATTTTTGTATGCTTTTTGGTAAAAAAAAAAAAAAAAAAAAAAAACTGTTACCATAGTAACACATTGCTACATCACCTAGGTGATAAATCGGAGAGTGAAACTTGCGTTTTCGGGTAATGTACATGACCTTACTTTTGGTAGGATTGAAGGACATTCCATTCAGACGAGACCAACGGAGCACTCGATTTGCATGATTGTGGACAGAAATATTGCACAATGATAGTAACGATGATGATAAAATGATGATGATGTTTATGATGGTGCTGAAAGTGACAGCAAGCTTCAGTATATTAAAATGGTTTGATGAATACCATCTCTTGGCAAGAGGAGAATTGATGATTTTGCTATTGAAGATGATGATGGCGATGTTTTGTATGATGACACTTGAACCATGGCACGATTTTTATCATGAATATAAATTTATGGGAAAAATTGTGCCATGGTGCAAGTAATTGCATAATTATTTGAAAATAGCCAACACTAATAGCAAAAGACTGAGGTAATCACCCGTATTGGTGATGGCAATGATAGAAGAGATCTTGATATAGCCTTTGGGTTGAACTTATAGGTCAAGAGCTATTCTGATGTCTCACAGACAAAAAAAAAAAAGAAATACTTTGTTAGAATTTCTTTATATTTTTTTTTCTTCATCTCTCATACTACCAGGGCCTTTACAAACTACTGGAGAATCTCCGTCCAGAGAAAACAGCACATGGAATAACCCAAAACTCTGAAACTCCAGAACTTTCATAATCACGTATGTCATACTAGTTTGCCTCAAACCAAAGAGATCCAACAATTCTTTTTTGAATTTGGTCTACACACGGCGTGCTCTGGGGAAAGAGATTGGGGGGGGGGGGGGATGAGGAGGGAAGAAAGAAGGCTGAGCTCAGTAGATGGCAAGGAAAAGACAAGCGCCCTCTCCCGATGTGAACATTATAACCAATCTGCAATCGGCCCTCGGTACGGAGCTAAAATTGCAATTTGCAAAATTTTGACAGTATAACAAAACTGGCGTGAAAGCAAACAAAATGTTGCTTTTCTTCTTCTTCTTCTTCTTCTTCTTCTTCTTCTTCTTCTTCTTCTTCTTCTTCCTCTTCTTCTTCTTCTTCTTCTTCTTCTTCTTCTTCTTCTCCTTCTTCTTCTTCTTCTTCTTCTTCTTCTTCTTCTTCCTCTTCTTCTTCTTCTTCTTCTTCTTCTTCTTCTTCTTCTTCTTCTTCCTCTTCTTCTTCTTCTTCTTCTTCTTCTTCTTCTTCTTCTTCTTCTTCCTCTTCTTCTTCTTCTTCTTCTTCTTCTTCTTCTTCTTCTTCCTCTTCCTTCTTCTTCCTCTTCTTCTTCTTCTTCTTCTTCCTCCTCTTCTTCTTCTTCTTCTTCTTCTTCCTCTTCTTCTTCTTCTTCTTCTATCTTCTTCCTCTTCTTCTTCTTCCTCTTCTTCTTCTTCCTCTTCTTATTCTTCTCTTTTCCTCCTTCCTTTCTTCACTTTCCTTTACTCCTTCTTCTTCATCATTATTATCTTCTTCATGCTTCTGCTTCCTTTTCTTCGCCTTCTGTTTCGTTGTCAACACACGATAAAGGAAATCGCCGAGTTCGGCGGAAAAGGAGGTCACTTTGCACTGCCCTGAATAGGATGGATTGCATTGAACTCTAAATGAGCGGTCGTATGAATCAATGTTAATTCTGTGCACGTAAATGGCATCAAAGTGGAAGTACAATCCCAACGGAACTCTGGAAAATGATTTTGCATTTTGCTTTTTATCCAACCGGTAAAAACATTAGAAAACGATTGGGGGGGGGGGGGGGGGGGTCACCTATGTGATTAGAACCATGAAACAAGAGTATTATAAGTATGTACATAATCACCATTATGGGCAATTTGTAAAATGTGTGATGATGGTGTTATTAAAGAGGGAATCCACCCTAAAAATGAATAAATCCTAAAGAAAGAGGGAAAAAAGTCCCTATACAGAACATTGCACAAAATTAAAGACAAAAATCGGATAAACAATGATCAAGGAAGATTATGATATTTTGAAATTTCACTTTTTTTTTCGAAAAACATTTTCTTGAGCAATCATGAATATTCAAATGAGTGAGTTAACATTTGCTCCTGTTTATTTTGGGCGGTTTTAAGGTAGGTTTTATATTTATACAGCTAAATATGAGATTTTTGTCATTTCTGTGTATGAAGTTGGTGAGAATTTGTGAACGCATGACATCATCAAACCTGCTAATTTGAATATCATAACTCGTGATGACTGCATGGTCTAGAAGTGTTTCCCGAGAGTTTTGAATTAGTAGAAGTCATAGCTTATTCATTCCTCGTCCGATTTTGTCCTTTTTTTTTACTGTTCTGCAGGATTTTTATCTTTCTCATGAAATTAATATATATATATATATATATATATATATATATATATATATATATATATATATATATATATATGACTCCGCATCATGCGCATATTTCTTCTCCCTCTCTTAATTTGCGTTCCGTGCGAGGTTTTGTCTGTTTTCATCAACAATTCCCTTTACAGCCCATAAAAAAAAAAAATCCGTTTTAAACCCAACTCATTACCCCTTCCTCCTCCTCCCCTAGGCCTACCCCATTCATTGCTGTTGAAGAAGGTGACTACCAGGGAGGTGGGCCGTATGTACCCTTTTATATAATGACTTTGATCCGGCGTTTTGGTTTTTGTTGTCAATGTCCGATAGTTTGCAACTGATTGACAAATTGCCCTACATCGACGTAAATAAGCACTGAATTGATTGCCAGTGTTTTAGTAGTAAAATTCAGTGCTTATTTACGTCGATGTAGGGCAATTTCTCAATCAGTTGCAATGAAAACATCTCGACGGAAGAATTTCATGAGACCGATAACTTGTTTGTTGTAACTGTCCGTTTCTCTTAACGGTTCCAACGGTTCCATGACATTTGCTCCTGCGACAATAATTACTCCCCATGAAAAAGCTGTATGCTAAGCCAAACATATATAAATTTTATCTACAAACATAACCCAATCCTAATCCTCACATCAAGCTAAACCTAAAATCCCAACACACAAGCGCGCCGGAACACTTCTGTTTTTGTTTTGTTTTGTTTTGTTTTGTTTTGTTTTGTTTTGTTTTGTTTTTGGGGGGGAGCAAAATCTCGACGGGGGCACATTATGTGACGATGTGAGATCCTCGGCGCGGGAGCGAAGCGAGTGGGGGGGGGGTGGAAAGGGGGATCCCCCCCCCCCCATCACTGTAGGGAGCTTTTGTAAAACAGGGTACAAAAGTCGCGTTTATAGACCATTTAAAAGCAAATTCTAAGGAATTAAACATAGCGATAAATAATCAGTGCGAAGAGCTACGATTATCACATACGGGAGTACATAATAATGTGATGGTGTGAGATCCTCGGCGAGGGAGCGAAGCGACCGAGCGGGGGGGGGGGGGGGGGGGTAGCCTTTAAACAAGGCGACTCGCTCTGCGTGCCCCGTGTAGCGCGTTTACCCCACAAACCTGTTGGCCGGCGAGTGGAGCGAGCCCACTCGCCGGCCAACAGGTTTGTGGGTAAACGCGCTATACGGGGGCACGCAGAGCGAGTCGCTTGTTTAAAGGCGGTTAGGGGGGGGGGTGGGGGGGGGGGGAGGGGGGGGTGGTGTGGATGTGGGAGGGGGAGGGGGGATACCCCTCCCACGGTAGGGACTTTTTGTGAAAACAGTGCATAAAAGTCGCTTTTATAGAGCATTTTAAATCAAATTTCTGAGGAATTACTACATATTGAAAAAATCAGTTGGAAGGACTATGATCATAACATACGGGGAGTACATTTAATGTATTAATTATTATTATTTAATATGTGATGGTGCGAGATCCTCGGCGAAGAACTATCATTTTACTATAAGTACGGGCAGAACGAGCGAGCCACTTTCACTTTGCAATTTATCTGAAATGTACTCATTAAAAGCATAACATGATCGCATCGTTCGAACAATAAAAATATATTTATACTCCTATAGAAAGCAAAGAAGAAAATGAAAAATGTAAGGTTTACTAAAGGTATGTTTCAGGCGGGAACACTCGAGGACACGAGGCTACCATCTATACACTAGATTTACTCATAAGTTACTTTAGTGTGTAGATACCATAATGTATGTTGTTAGTGTATTGTAATTTCGCCCCGTTAGGGGCGAAAATTTTTGCATTTTCAGTTATTAAATTACAACATTTAGACAAGAAATATGCCTTTATTGTTCATTTGGTCTTTAAATTCAGTGGTTAATTATTTGTTACAGGGGCACTGGGGGGGGGGGGGGCAAAAACTCGTTTACACCCCCCCCCCCCCAACAAAGTGTTGGGGGGGGGGGGCAAGTGCCACCCCTGCCCCCCCCCCCCCCCCCACCTCTTCCGGCGCCCTTGAACACAAACTAACTGTAACTTAAGTCCTGGGAGAAAATAAGACCCGAGCAATATTGTCGTATTAGCAATCATAGCTCGTGTCACTTCAGCCAATAGTTTTAATTGCTCTGAGGGGAATGCATAATGCAAGCACTACTTTTTACTTGAAATCCCTTCCATTTTCAACATAATCTAATAAGTAATACTATGCACCACTTTATTGTGTAATTATACTATAATTATATTTGACCATAATTATGTAGAATATATTTTCTTATCCCAATATGTTTTTGTAGGCTTATATTTTCGTTGAACTGAATGAAAATGAATAATTGAAATGAAAATGAAAATGAAAATGGGGAAAAAATCAGTCATAGGCCCTATTTATAGGCCTATGTTTTATGATTGTATACTGTGAGTAGATGTGACATGCCTGTGTGTGTATGTGTGTGTGCGTGCACCTGTCGATGTGGGCGTAGGCCCTATAGCTTTATAAAGGAGAAGAAAACAAATTGCAGTTTAGACAAAATAAAGCGAAATCGAAATTTGACATTATTCGTGCAACTTCTGCTGATAATGATTATCTGATCATAGAGCAGGGCCTGTAATCAGTAATCCGAAATATTTTCTATACCGGTACCACAAAATTTGGGAAGTCTGCTTTTGGACATACGAAAGCTAAGTGTATGCCAGAACCTTCAAGAAAAAGTCGCACAATTTTCACATCATACCCAAGACCAACTGTGTTTCATTAGGGTTAATCAATTACTCCAGTACACCAAGAAGTAGGTCGTTTGAACGTGGTACATTATCTTCTCCTTCTTCTCCTTCTTCTTCTTCTTCTCCTCCTCCTCCTCCTTCTTCATCTTCTTCTTCTTCTTCTTCTTCTTCTCCTTCTTCTTCTTCTTCTTCTTCTTCCTCTTCTCCTTCTTCTTCTTCTTCTTTCCCTTCTTCTTCTTCTTCTCTTCTTCTTCTTCTTCTTCTTTCTTCTTCTTCTTCTTCTTCTTCTTCTTCTTCTTCTTCTTCTTCTTCTTCTTCTTCTTCTTCTTCTTCTTCTTCTTCTTCTATCTTTATATTTCTTCCTCCTCCTCCTTTTCCTCGATCCCCCAGCGCTCGTCATGCCAGCTGAGTGGTTTTATGATTTGTGTATGGTATGGTACGGCAGCGAGCAAAGGGTCATAGGTCGTCTCCGATCAAAACAGAGATATCCCGATTCTAGCAAGTTGACTGTGTGTGTTACCATCTACTCCGGAAAAGGGAACCGACAGTGTTTTGCCATGGAAATCGTCAGTAGAATCACTTGCGATAAGGACAGTGATCATTCTATGGCTCTAACTGTTTAGAGGTTATTTTGCGAAAATTTCTACAACGGACGGAAAGCAGAGGAATGAATTGTTGATAGATCACAACCCTCTCGCATTTGGAGTAATGTGGATCTCTTCATACATAGCAGCCGTGCAGTGACGATCTGGGGTGTGCGGCCCACTCCGTCCACACTGTATGGGTACACACAAGGCCAGAACACTTCCTACATTTGTATGCATCTGTTGGAACATACCAAGCACTCAAGCGAGTGGTCTTTTGTTGTGTATTTAAAGTCCATAGGTGGTCTAGTTTTGTTTATTATTGCGATTGGAGATTGAGAAAGAGTAGCAGACATGGCTGAGTACGAATGGTAAGTAGACTAACGTTGTTAGACTAGACGGTTCTAAATTACATGTTGCATTTTGAAGAAACAAAAAAAAAAAAAAAACGATACTCGATAGGTTATCTGAATGATATAGACTAGATCTAGATCTAGGAGGGGTTTATGACTTTAATCTTACTGACAAATTTACTGGTCTGGTGGGTCTAACGTTAGACGTTCTAGATCCCTAGGCCTAACTACAACTGTTTCTCACTGTTAACTTAAAAATTTACTTGGAGTCTCTAACAATCTAATTTTTAATTTACTTGTAAACTTAACTTTAGATCTTTTTGTTCTCTCGGTGTTCTAGGAACAGTCAGTAGGCCTATACCCAGTCATTGGGCGTCCGGACAGGTTGTGGGACTAGACGCGTACTGTAAAGTGTGTCTGGTTTGACATGACGCGCCTACGTAAACAGTTGTTTGTCAGTGAGGAGCTGTGCATAAATGCATATCCAAAGTAAAATAAGCAAGTCGGTACGCGAGAGTCTCAAGTGTCCGGACACCCAACCCCCCATCCTACCACCACAGACTGACAGTACAATGTATTAATAACGGTTACTTCTTCGTCTTCTTTTTCTTCTGAGCAAGTGCAGTCTATCGATACAATGACAATCAATGTGCTTTCGCACTGTTTGTACTTGTGGAGTCTGATACCCCAAATGTCCGTTATATTTCGTTTTCCATGCCAGTACCAAAATTTGACTGCGCACAAGAACAAATCGTCGGTTGAGAATGATAAGGGCGTTAAGTTGCCTCTAAACCCATAGTGTTCGGGACAACTTAACGCCCTTCTCATTCTCAACAGACGAAATTTGATATGAGTAAATTACTCAAATATCGGCGGTCAAATTTTTGACGGTATCCCACCAAATTTTTTGACGGCTTACTTTTCATCTTTTTTCTTCAATATGTATGTTAGATCTACATTGTATGTTGTCCAAATGTTTTTGTTGTTTTGCTGATGATGACACGTGCAGCCTGGAGTTGAATGTCCTGTCAACTTTCATTTGATTTAAATAGATCACATTTGAATGGGATTTATGAGAAATTTAATCAATTTAATCAGTATAATTTGCTTATAATGACTTGACACTTTAAACTTTTTCTTGCTCTCGCTTGTCAATGTCCGACAGGACAAATAGGCACCACACATGCATGTTCTTCTTTCCCCCACATGTTCCCATGCTCTCTTTGTAAATACCCCCCCCCCCCCAACTCCTATCAAGTATCATTTAAACTATTTGCAAGCATATACAGTAGATTGTGTGCACGGGGGTTGCAATGATTTTCAAGCTTTAAGCTTGTTGCAATTCCTTTGCGTGTTCGTTACCTTGAATAATGTAGCTCTCTTAGTGGAGTTGTCCTGTAACTGCTTATCATACTTATTGTATAATACTTCGCTATATGAGATGTACTTGCATACATTTGTATGCATTCCTATTTTGTGAACACGCATGAAATCTTGAATAAATAAAATAAATAAAGAAATATTGATATAATCTATCTCAGAAAAAAGGTTCCTGTGTGATTTAAGACAGTCATCCCAATTACAATTTGTATGACACTCTAAGTGTCTCTATCATGCACAGTCTAGATCTAGTTATTTTTTAGAGCTTCTATTTAGAATAAATAAATTCTGGATTCCTCGGTGACTGGAATTGCATCATTGCATACTTGGGTCTGCTCCCCTCAGAAAATAGTGCCCGACCTGTCACCTCAGAATTATATATTAAATTTCAACTTGGTAGAGGCTCTCAGTGCATGTTAAATACTCAATCTGTTGGAATACATTGTCATGTTGAAGTGAGATGGAGTGAAATGAATAGTGACCCAGCTACTGTGACGACATAAAGGTCCATGCCTCTGGTATCACAGCCTTCTGTTGTACAGTGTATGTACATGTACATGCATCAAGATTCTTGTACCAGAGGCTAAATCATTGATTAACTGATCAATCAATAACTGATCAGTTGATTGATCAGAATTTGTTTCCTCTTTGTGGTCTCAAAGACAATGTAAACAAATAATTGAGTTACACTGATTATCCAAATACAATAATTTTTTTTTTCTTGTTGACATAATAACTAATTGAAACGTGTAACATTCAAATCAAATTTGGCTTAACATCATATAGGTCCCGTAGCAAGGCAAGGGAAGATATACTTTTTTTCAAAAAATGAAATTTTGTAGAATTCTCTTTATATTTTCCTTACGTTATAGGCATGGGACATCATGAATGAACTGTAGTACGGTAGTCATTTCATCCAGCAGTGACTCTGCAATTTAAACTTTAAAGATTCGTAACTTTTGAACAGATTGTCCGATTTTCCTCAAATTTTCACTGACAATGTGTTCTACCAATATTGCACTGCATTCACTCAATTCACATGTATAGAAAGGTGAACTTGTCCTTTAAAGGTTGAATGACATGTACAGGTAGTATGTAAACTTGTATTGTTCAATAGGTTGTACATTGCATCATTGAGGTACATTGTAGGTCTACAATACATGTTGTCATCCATCGCTTCTTCTCTTTATAACACTAGTTAGCAATCATCAGCGTTGGATGATTCTTGCATAATGTTTGTCCCATTCCCTGGCTTGTAGGCCCTACTCTTTATCAAATCTATTCAACACCCACCCATTGTCAAGAAGTATTGATAAGGAAGTATCCACATGTATTTATTTTTTATTTGTTATTTGTTATCATTTCTTTCTTTTTTTTGTGTGTGTGTGCAGACGTCAACTAGCACAATTAGCCTGGCTAGGGAGTACGTATGACAGGTCCACAAATACTTGTATGGTAGGCATACATGGAGTTCAAAGTGTGTCAGTTTCCTGTTCTGATGATTAGTTTCGTCCTGGGTTGAAGTTGAAGCCCAAAGTCGCCTTTCAGAGCACACTGTATGGTTTTTACCCTTGAGGCAGTAGTCATTTATACATTATATCATGGAAGCATTTGGAATAGAATTTGTTAATTGATTGCTGAAAGTGTCATAAGGCTGAATCATCACAATTTGAAGTCGCTGCATCACACAAAATGAAAAATAAAAACAGAATTAGGAAAAGATAGTGTTATTTTCCAATTGATAAAGAAACTCGGCTCAAGTATTGTACATTATGTATTGGTAACTATTGTTTCAAAGCCATTTGCTTTTTGACCTTGTTTTGTATATTGTGTGTATGGGGGGGGGGGGGTAGTGTTAATTTTAGTTCTACTGTATGTAATATCCCAAGAAGGGAAGTTCTGGAAACTGTTGGTTTTTATCAGAGGTAGTTCATGAATGATGTACTGTTTTTAAGTTTTATTCAGTATTTCAAATGTCCATACATAGCTACATTGTACAGTTCTTGCTTTTTAAAACTTGGCTGTCTTTCTGTTTCAGAAAATCACATTGACAGTTTATGAACGAAACATGTTTAATAGCTAATGGCTTCAATTAAAGGAAGCTGAGAGGAGCTTTCCAAGTACTTTCTCATTTACCATTTATACAGTATACATAGTTTTATTTTTAAATCCCTGGCCTTCAATGTTGTGATGTCTATAATGTAGGTAAATGTTGTCACTGTGGTGCAAAATACCTACCCGATCATCTCAAAGCTGTATTTGAATGTGTGTGTGTCGTGCACAGCAAACATGAGGTTCAAAGTCGCCTTTGGTACAATGTACAATAACTTCTGTGGGCCTACTGTACAATGTTATGTTTGGTAAAGGACCATTCAAGTGATTTGGGCAATGCTTGTTTTAGCTAGGCAAGCAAAAACGTCCTTTGTGTTTGAAAAAGGGACAGACACAACAGAATAGAGAAAAAAAAAATAACTGATGGAGTATGAAGGTCAGAAGTGTGAGAATACTTTGTTCTGAATTAATACAAAGTTCTGCATGCTTAAATTACTTTTCAGTCACCAGAGAACTGTCAGTTCAGAGAAAATGCAGCACTTGAGCACCATTGTCTTCCTTGATTGATTGCAGTGGCGGATCCAGAGGGGGGGCGCAAGAGGCGCACGCCCCCTCTTCATTTATCGTTAAAAACAAAAGAAATAAAAAGAAAAAAATGAAATGAAACCCGGAAGTGGCACCAGAAATATTAGTTGCGCCCCCCCCCCCCCCCCCCTTTACAGAATTCCTGGATCCGTCCCTGGATTGTGCTCAACAAAGCGAAGCAAAAAGAAGGAATAATACATGTACAGCTGATAGAATTTCTTTCCCCATTTCACAAATACTGTAACCCCAAACATCTAATGCAATGTTTTTACACTGTTTTACACAAAGTGCATCTACCGACACTGGGACAGTGTTGAGATCTGCTATTAATCGTTTGAATATCAGATGAAAAAATGAATGTAATTACTCTCTGAAAGTAGAAGTGGCTTTTAGACATTATTGCACTTCAGTGTATGTATATTAGCGGGGTGTGTAGCAAGATTAGAGAATGGTTCTCAAGGCCTCCTTGAATCTATGATTATGTTACAGTGTTTTTCAAGTACATGTACCATCTGTACAGTATGTAAGGTTCTCAAGGTTTTTACAGGACCTTGGTATGATACATTGTATGCACTGAAAAAGATGCGTCCTCGATTGCTGATCCCCATTTTACCGAGACTGATGTCGATTCACACTTTTGCATTCTGGTCCAGTGTTCAGATTTACATAATTGGCAGACTCTACCGGTACTTGTCATTCAGTGATTAGCACAACCTCTCATGGTACACCGTGAATATGTGTGTATCATTTGCATTTTGTTGAAAACCATGCAGTGAGTGGGTTAAACATTCAGTGAGAGAGTGATAATAGATCATTTGGTTTTCCCACAGGAAGAATTTTTATCTGGTGTTTCCCCCAGGGAGTTGTGTGGTTATTATTTTTTTTTAAAATACGAACTACTATCAGATGATACCAAATACTGCATGCTGTTATTTTTGCATACAGATATTTTTACGAATGAGAAAGTCACAGACATTTTCGCAAGATGTTGTTTTCGCAAATTGACACGGAGGCCTTCATAAGCGCACTATGACCTTAGCGTATAGTGACATTTTGGCGTCTTGTTAAATTCGCGGTCCAAGTGTGATTCGTGAAATTTGTGAAAATTAAAGCCTCGCAAAAGTAACAGCTTTTTAAATACAGTTAATGGGATGGTGAATATTTTTCCTCCGATGGATTAAATTACATACATCGTGTTCAATTTGCATGTTTTAAAAAGGGGTTGAACTACAGTAAGTGAGCAGTACTGTGCAATTCCATATTGGGTAGAAGAAGCTTGATTCACAGAACAAGCATTCAGTGAAACACAATGTACAATGTAAAACTTGTATGTCATGTTATACAAAATGTACATATGTAAGTACATAGTATATTGTACATTGTAGGTTACCACCTGTAAGTATCATGTATGAGTCACATGTTGTTGTACCATGTACATGGTGTGCATTGCAGTGTCGAACATAAGTGCCATTTTTTTTCACTTTTTACAGGGCTGCACACTGGCGCCGGTCCGACGGTCAAAGACCGGTAAAAGTCACTGTCGGACCGGTAACTTTTCAGGAAATCCACAAGTTACCGGTCCGACATGACCAGTAAAAGAAAAAAAACAAAACAAAAAAAAACAAAACAAAACATTGGTGGGGTCAGTAGAAAGAAAAAGAGCAGCCCCGATCAGGGGAGAAACAGAATGCAAGATACAGTGTATCGCACTGTTAGTTTTACGCAAGTTTTCGTTTATGTCTACCGGTGCAATTTGTACAGTAAACGGGATTAGTTTTGAGCACTAGCAGTCGACCAGTTATCGGAGTCGCGCTAGCTTGCGCATTTGGCGCTGCTTACGCACTGCATGCAATGCAATACATGCAAAGCATGTATACAGTGTAACTGCTTTTCGATTGCTTGCGATCGGCGGTCATGCCAGACAAGAAGCATTGATAGAAGCGCAGGCATTTCTGGGTCATTTTACTCATGATTTTTAACGCAAGATCGTTCCGATCCTGGCTTTGCTGCAGCGTGGCAGTTATGTTAGAACTAATATACTAGCGTCGATTTTTAGAAAAAGCACATTCGATATTCAGCGATACAGTAAATGGATCTGATTGCGTTTATTTTCATTTTACACAGTCACTGATTTCACAAATAAATATTTTCATTCTCTCAGAATGGTCTCATAATGAAGATAGGCGCAAAAAAGGATCACAAAATCGGCCCTTCCGTGAACTTTTTAAGAACGCATGCACAAAATGTGAAGAGATAATACTAGGGAGGAAAAAAAAAAATCATGAAATCATGGCAGTCCCGCTTACATATTTGAGGTAGAAATCGTCCCAAAAAGGATCATGAATTCGACCGGCCGCGTCGTATCTTTCAAAAGCTTATGATGTACGAAGTGCGAAGAGATTATAGAGGAGAAAAAAAAATAAAGGAAACAGTTTGATGAGTGCATCATAAAAGATTACAGCCGAATAACAATTAATGAAATCAACGCAATCCCGTTGAAATTTGAGGAAATAATAGGCGCAAAAAGGATCTTGAATTCAGTCCTGCATGCCGTGTTGTTCATCAAAAACGCATGCACAAATGCGACGAGATTGTCGGGAGAAAAATAAAAAACACATTTTTACCCTTCTGGTGCGTGCATTACAAAAGATTACATCCAAAGTAATTCATGAAATCGCCACAATCCCGCTGATATTTGCAGGTAGAAATAGGCGCAAAAAGGATCGTGAATTCGGCCGTGTCGTATACCTTTTAAGAACGCATGTACGAAATGGGAAAAGATTAGTGGGAGAAAAATAAAGGACACATTGTCACCCCTTTTGGCGATTGCATCATATAGATTACAGCCGAATAGCAATTCATGAAAATTTGGCAATCCCGTTGGAATTTGAGTAAACAATAATAGGCGCAAAAAGAATATCGAATTCGGCCCTGCATGCAATGTATAATTTTGAAAACGCATGCACAAATGAGAAGAAATTATCGGGAGAAAAATAAAGAACGTATTTTCAACCCTTCTGGTGAATGTATCACAAAAGATAACAGCCGAAATAATTAATGACATATCGCAATCCCGCTGATATTTGATGTAGAAATAGGCGCTAAAAGGATCGTGAATTCGGCCGTGACGTATAGGCATGTACGCAATGCAAAGTGATTATTGGGTGAAAAATACAGGACGCATTTTCAACCCCTTTTGGCCCGTGCATCATAAAGATTAGAACCAAATAATAATTCATAAAATCATCGCGATCCCGTTGAAGTTTGAGGAAACGATAGGCGCAAAAGAATCATGATTTTTGGCCGTGTCGTGTATCTTTTAAGAACGCATTTACGAAATGCGAAGAGTTTATCCGGGAAAAATAAAGGACACATTTTCAACCCATTTTGGCGCGTTATCATAAATGATTACAGCCGAAGTTATTCATAAAGTCATCGCAATCCCGCTGATATTTGAGGTAGAAATAGGCGCAAAAAGGATCATGAATTCCGCCGTGTCGTATACCTTTCAAGAACGCATGTACGGAATGCGAAGAGATTATGGGGAGAAAAATAAAGATCGCATTTTCAACCATTCTAGCCGGTGCGTGCGTCACAAAAAGTTACATCCGAAGTAATTCATGAAAGTGCCACAATTCCGCTGATATTTGAGGTAGAAATAGGCGCAAAAAGTATCATGAATTCGGCTGTGTGGAACATCTTTAAGAACGCACTTACGAAATTCGAAGAGTCTATCGGGAAAAAGTAAAGGACACATTTTCAACCCATTTTGGCGCGTGCATCATAAAAGATTACAGCCGAAGTAATTTATGAAATCGTCACAATCCCGCTGATTATTTGAGGTAGAAATAGGCGCAAAAAGTATCATGAATTCGGCCATTTGGTGCATCAAAGAACGCACTTACGAAATTCGACGAGTTTATCGGGAAAAAATAAAGGACACATTTTCAACCTCTTTTGGCACTTGCATCAGAAAATATTACAGCCGAAGTAATTTATGAAATCGTCAAAATCCCGCTAATATTTGAGGTGGAAATAGGCGCAAAAAATATCATGAATTCGGCCATGTGGTGCATCTTTTTAAGAACGCACTTACGAAATTCGAAGAGTTTATCGGGAAAAAATAAAGGACACCTCTACAACCCATTTTGGCCCGTTATCATAAAAGATTACAGCCGAAGTTATGTATGAAATCGTCACAATCCCGCTGATTATATGAGGTAGAAATAGGCGTAAAAAGTATCATGAATTCGGCCATGTGGTGCATCTTTTTAAGAACGCACTTACGAAATTCGAAGAGTTTATCGGGAAAAAAATAAAGGACACATTTTCAACCTCTTTTGGCGCTTGCATCAGAAAATATTACAGCCGAAGTAATTTATGAAATCGTCACAATCCCGCTAATATTTGAGGTGGAAATAGGCGCAAAAAGTATCATGAATTCGGCCATGTGGTGCATCTTTTTAAGAACGCACTTACGAAATTCGAAGAGTTTATCGGGAAAAAATAAAGGACACATCTTCAACCCATTTTGGCCCGTTATCATAAAAGATTACAGCCGAAGTAATTTATGAAATTGTCACAATCCCGCTGATTATTTGAGGTAGAAATAGGCGCAAAAAGTATCATGAATTCAGCCATGGGGTGCATCTTTTTAAGAACGCACTTACGAAATTCGAAGAGTTTATCGGGAAAAAATAAAGGACACATTTTCAACCTCTTTTGGCGCTTGCATCAGAAAATATTACAGCCGAAGTAATTTATGAAATCGTCACAATCCCGCTAATATTTGAGGTGGAAATAGGCGCAAAAAGTATCATGAATTCGGCCATGTGCATGGTGCATCTTTTTAAGAACGCACTTACGAAATTCGAAGAGTTTATCGGGAAAAAATGAAGGACACATTTTCAGCCCATTTTGGCGCGTTATCATAAAAGATTACGGCCGAAGTAATTTATGAAATCGTCACAATCCCGCTAATATTTGAGGTGGAAATGGGCGCAAAAAGGATTGCAAATTCGGCCCTGCATGTCGTGTGCCTTTCAAGAACGCATGCACAAAATGCGAATAGAATATCGGGAGAAAAATAAAGAACTCCTTGGAGCGCGTACATCAGAAAATTTCACAGCTAAAGTAATTCATTAAATCGTCGCAATCCAACTGACCACCAAGAGCAGGTTACGCAGCAAGTTCGTGCGCCGATGTTTAGAAAAAGTCACAAACGCATTTGATACAATCTAATTTTGTTCATTATCATTTTACACTGTAATTCACAAACAAACATTCTAGTTTTTCCTATCTTTTTTTTTTATTTCTTGTGCAATAGATAATGCAAGTTAAAAAAAAAATATTAATCTGTAAAATGTACATGGGTAGGGGGGGGGGGTACGTCCATAAAAAACAAGAAAATAAGTTTATTTTTTAGGTTGTCGTTGTTGACCGGTAAATTTTCTGTTCAGACCGGTACATGGGTAGGGGGGGGGGGGGGGTACGTCCATAAAAAACAAGAAAATAAGTTTATTTTTTAGGTTGTCGTTGTTGACCGGTAAATTTTCTGTTCAGACCGGTAAAAAATGTTAAAACGGGGCATTTACCGGTCCGACAGAGACAGGTTGGACCGGCAGAAAAAATGGGTTAGTGTGCAGCCCTGCTTTTTATTTCAAAATAAAGTCAGGAAAGCAGAATAAAAACAATTGTCACCTACAGCTTTGTACAGGTACCAAATGTACACTTTACTTTTGCAACTTGTACCAGTGTACATGTACCATATCTTTGATATAAAGTGTGTCTAATTTGTGAACCTGAGAATGTATCCAATCACACTATTTTTATACACATGTTCCAAAGTCCATTTAATCCTTCTGTGTATACACAGGCCTAGAATAGAGATCAGGAGAGAGAGAGAAAAAAAAGAAGAAGATACCCTACAATGTATATACAGCCTGACGATTTGTTTGAATATCATCAATGTGTATCATGCATGATTGTACAGCAGAGTCTAGTGGCAGTTTTACAATCTTTCCACAGGCCAAATATTGACTCGATAAGGCACAGTGTGTTCCTAAACTGTGTGTAAGATGCAGATCCCTGATAATGGTTGATGCACATATGTTATAAAATGAATTGCATACCCAGGTACATACCATATACAGTGTACATGATGATACTTACAATGTATGTAATTACAATGTGTATCCAGGGGGCTAAAGAGCAGTGGTTTTTAAAGCTTTTCTAGCACAGTCTCCAAATATGCCAATATTTGATGCTGAAATGAATGGTCCTCTTTTAAGGCAAAATGGCATATTGATGGCATTCCGGTAAGGGATGTCTTCGAGGGGGAGGAGTTTTTTTTTTTCTTTTTTTTTTTCTTCATTTTTATATCCCTGAAACCGATGACTCACTCAGAAAACTTGTCACACGGGAAGCTGCACATTGAACTTCTGTGTTGTAAATCCCCATTTTTTACTCGCAGAGGCCCAGATGGTGTTCTCATTGGTCTTGAAAAAGAAGAGAATCAACAAACCTATGAAATAAATGTTCATATGAGATTCTGTAGGTATTACTGTAAAAGCTTCTGCGAAATCAAACACATGAAACCGTATTACAGTTCATTTTAACAAGGAGAACCTTCACACACTTTTTTTTTAATGCTAGTTTCAAGTTTTGTGAAATGCACAAAATTTGTCGCTTTTGCAGTACTGCAGGGGGCTTTGATGAGCTCAAGTGTTGGTGCTTCTGTAGGCCCATGTATTGAGATCTGTGAAGTATTGAGATGACTCATGCAATGTCTTGACTGTCACGTAATACTCGTAAATAATTTTGAAACAAGTATCTCACTCCCCAGTTGTCCCAATTAAGCGGTGGGGACTGTACAATGTTCATACACATTGCTGTGCACAGCAAATTGCCCTAATCACATTGCTAGTAGAAGCTGCGTACAATTTTGGATTATTCTGGTGTAGTGAAACAGTGAGCATAGAGGTCTTGTGCAGTTGAGGTGTATGGCATGTACTTGTACAATGTACAGTATGTATCTCCTGCAGCATTCTCTGTTTCCTGTGATAAAATACAAAGTTCTTCCTGTACCCAATACTACAGTATGTACATCTCTGAACATTTTTAGCGAGTCTAATTTTTTGAACGAGTCGGGACTTCCACGTTCCAGGTAATTTCACGAGAGGTTAAATTCATGATTGGGGAGTACAGTGTGTGGATGGGAAAATCAGGAAGTGTACAGTACTACGTGCACATTATCCAGGCACACACCTACAGTACAGTGCACAAAGACTGGAGGCCATCTAAACTATGCACTATCATGCACCATGTTCATATACACCCACTGCGTATGGGTACATGATAGATGCATGCATTTGGCATTCATGTTTGGATCAGAATTTGTATTTTCAGGTGTTGTTGAACTCATGAATAGCACCCCACTTGTGAAATTTGTGCAGAAAAAAAACAAACAAACAAACAAATGGGAAAATACTGTACATGACGTGTACAGTATCAAACCCAATGATGAGATTCGAATATATTTGGACACACGCTTGATTTATACATTTTGTATACTGTATAGAATTTGACTGCCACTTTCAGTAAACCATCAATTCAGATTGAAATGTCTGTTTCCATGGTTACCTTCTTTGTGAGTAGTTCACACAATGTTTGCAAGAAGAAATTTGAATGTACTGTAATTGGTTATGATTTGCAGACAGGTCTTACAGTAAACCTGACAAAATAAAACCTGCCACACTGCTTCTTGGCCAAGGCATAAATGCAAAAAAATGATATTCCATTTAATAACAGACAACAATTCAACAGCCATTGGATTTTATGAGTTCCGCCAGGCAAAATAAGACACTGCATAATTTGATACCATTAATAGTCCGGACGCTATTGTAATGATGAAGAACGTCACATCAGACTGTTGAATCCGGTGACATTTCATGCCCCCTATCAATTCCCCTTCTTGCAGAATTTGCCAGGCAGGTTAAGTTTCAAAGGAAGCCACAATTGTAGGTGCCGATGACAGGTGGGGTGTACGCCCGTACTTTGCTGCTCACCCACTCCACTTTAGATGGATTTGGATCAGTTTCATCACTGCTAAATTTCATAAAACCAGCTAAGGCAATGCAGCCAAGTCAGTACCACAGGAACCATGTTAATAGCGAACTTTAGATCTACGATGCGAACGCTTTAAAGACAACGCTGATTATGCACAAAAAAAGAAGAGAAAAACGAAGAAAGTTCTGCACATGAGCAAAACAGCAGTTTTCATTGTCTAAGCCCGGAAGCTGTGTCGTCTTGGCGTTCGCGTCGCAAATGTAAAGCCTGCTATTACTATTGTAGCAGAGACTTTTGCACCATAATTCACAATTCTCTTTGTCACCTACAATGTAGCATACAGTATACATACAGTCTGTTCATGTATGGCTGTACCTAATCGCAACAAATGGAATGCCAGGACCCTCTGGTCTAAAATACCTGTATGTACACGTAGCAGCAATTATCCATGTTGACAGCTACGTACAGCTGTACACCGAGTATAAATAGATAGGCTGGATAGCATACCGTAATAACCAACTTTTGTCCTGTTACTCACACAATTGCAGCTAAAGTAGGTATGGTTTTCAGCATAAAGCTTTTTGAAGCAGAGGGGCCCTTATGATGAATGTGGAGAGGATGTGAAAAATGTGTTTGTGTATGTGTTGTTGTTGTTGTTGCTGTTTTATGAAGAGGCAACCAGGCGTTACATGATTTTGCGTGGTACACTGGCAATGATGTAGAATGTACCAGATAGCAAATTTTCACTTTCATAGTTCCAAGTTATGATTTGCTCTTTTATAAGTTTCAGTTTGAATAGTGGATGCTTTTGACAGCAGCAGGCTCAAGCTTTGTCAGTATCGTTGTTGTTGATTTTCCTACTGTAAGTTGTAAAGCATGCCACAAGGGTTGTCAGTCATTATGAAATTAAAGCAGAACTCTTACAGGGACGTGAACAGGCCTATTAAAATATTGCACAATACACCATTTCTGTAATGTGTTCAAATTTCTTTACATGTACTTGCTTCATTCAGAAAAGATCGCCTTTACCATCACAAAGCTCACCAGAGGCTTGCCTTACCTAGCAACAAACTGATGAACGTGCTATTAAAGTCAATCCTTGCTACAAGTAGGAAACGGAATGTGAGGGAGCTGGTGAATGAAATCACTCGATACAAGGCTACAGTATATATATAGGAAAAGAAACATCCACAAATTTTAATACATTTACTGACACGGTTTACTATAAATGCAGACATTGTTAGACCACCTGAAGCGAAAGTTGAGCTCAAACGGATTGAGCTGTCTGCGTCTGCTGGGTCTTCCTGGTGAGACATCATTGACATTTTAGAAGTGCTCAACAAATATATGACAGGAATACCCAAACTGCCATGTTAGAATGCTACAACTGTAGATACATGTTGTAGATACAGGTTTGTAGGAAGGCACTTCTGAAGAAACTAGAAGAAAGTCGCAAATATGATAACTCGCCTTGGCACTTTGTTTAGTCTGTTTTGAAACTCCTCATATGCATGTAGCGCCTTGCTCAGAACGAGAGGGCGACATACATGTATAACTGAAATTCACTCTTGTGCCCGGTTTTGAAGAAAAAGACCAGAACGAAACTTGCTGAAAACTCATCATTGTGCCTTTGGTGAGAAGGCAACTTACAATATTACAATGACCACCACAAGAAAGGTGTGCCAACATTTGAATGGTCATATTTTGCTCTGAATGATTCTTTGACTTTGCTCTTTTATACACTTCTAGTAACCCCTGATGCAAAGAAGGAGAAGAAATTAACAATGAATATGATCTTCATGCAGAACACTGAATGCAACAATGTAAAGGTTGCTTTCCTGGCAGATCGCTCAAATAACCCACAGCACATATGTATAACATGTTGAAATTGAATTCCTTGGGGAGTTCAACTACACATTGCCAGGACGACAGGCCTCGATTTTGATTGATGGCTTCCTGCACACTCCAGTGCACACCACATTCGTTGCATTTTCAGCGTGTAAAATGCCTTGAATATCCTGCTGTCTCAAATGTGCACACAGCGACTTTAGCTCTAGCTAGTGTTGCAGTCTGCTAGAGAGAGGCATGACATCAGTTTGTACCATTTGGCCCAAATTCACAAAGGTGGTACAATTGAAACCATGGTTTAAACCATAGACATTTTGTATGGAGCACCAAGTGTTGCATAGCCTATTTCGTTACGAAATCAGTCATTTCATCAACAAAATGATCATTTTGTAATGAAATGACAACATTCGTTGACGAATTGACAACATTTCATTGACAAAATGATCATTTTGGTAACGAAATTACTGATTTCGTAATGAAATAGGCCATGCAACACTTGGCGCTCCATACGAAATGTCTATGGTTTAAACCATGGTTTCAATTGTACCACCTTCGTGAATTCGGACCTTGGAGTGTATTACATCCCAAGCAAAGTGTGAACCCCCCCCCCCCCCACACACACACAAGGAAAAAAATAACAACATCCAAAAGTTTTTAAAGATGATTGATTAATAGTACTACAGAGAAGAGCCTTTGAAGTACATATCAATTAATTTAGCATTGATGAAATGTATTTAAGTGTGGCTGTGAGGTAAACAGATCAGGCTAGAGAATAATTTTTGCTTTAAAAAAAAAATACATACTGTCAGGAATGCTCAAGAAGTTGCCGGTGCACGTGGTCCCACGCATTCACATCTGTGTTGGCAGATTTGAACAGACATGGTCTTCAGGAATGCCATCTTCATTTTAGTTTCATTTGGTACTATGTTTCATGCATGCCCAACATTGGTCAGCCTACAATTTCTGTTGTATCTCTCAAATTACTAGGTGATGTTTCATCACCAAATGCTACTTTGGCCTCTTCATTTATTTTATAGGAAATGTAAAAGGGACAATGTTTTTAATTAATCTGAGATTAGATATTCCTAATATATCAGTCATGAAGCACATAATAATGCCTACAGAGGTACAACGTGTAGGTCAAATGAACTATATTTACAAGCAATTATCAAAGATCACTCATGGTCAGTGAAGGTGTTGCTACAATTCACAAAATTTCATTTTGTACCAATTTTGCCCTACTTTACTTTTGATACCAAAGTGATAAACCACCAGTGATACAAATTAATTGGCAATAATTTCTAGGAATATTCATTGAAAGGGAAGGCATATTTTGATGAAAAATTATAGCAATAAAACGGTGAAGATTTGGAGCAAAACAAGGATAAGTTTCCTCAATCCCTCAGGACAAGAAGACAGACTCACTGCCCGTTTGTGACATTGCTTTGTGGAAGTGAAGCAGCGATGTGGGATAAATTCTTCAGCGATAAACAGGGCACTTGAGGCCCGATTTTATAAGGCAGAGGCCAACTGAGGCACAGAATGGAGCCAGTGCGCCGAGTAAATGCGCTTGCTGTACTGCGCTTTCGTAACAAACCTACGTCTTGCATCCAGCAAGCCTCATTGTGCATGCACGATGCTGCTGGAATTGTACAGGTCTCTTACTGTACATGACGAGAATAATTTGTATGCTTTGAACATCACTGCTTACATGTAGATGTTGCGTGTGGGGTTGAAATTCCTAACCATTTGCAATGACACAAAACTACTTCGTGCGGCATATCTTCACATCCTAAAGCACAAGTCAAAATATACTCTAGCTACTTAAGTATTGGAATCTGCTCATACGGAAGTAAGTGCTCATGTTCAACTATTTGCTTTAAAAGCGCAAGATTTTGAAGAGAAATGAACACCCATGGAAACCAAAATAGCGTCAACTCCTACCATACCATGTTCCTGATACATGTTTCCATGTTTGCTTCTTTGTTCATCTTTATTTCTTTTTCGAGCAGTTTTGGTGATTAAATTTGTGGGTTTTCTCATTAGAGAATGGCATGTCCAGAAATTGCCATGGTTTAGATTCTAAGACACTGAGAACTGATTGATTCTAGCTGTAATTGAGTTCCACATTTCAACAAACCCCAGAAATTTCTCAATTTTTTGTATCTGTCAAAAACACCCAAACAACTAAATTCATTCAATCAGTGGGCAGACATGATCTGAAATTTCAGCTCAGAAAGGGATGGAACTTGGAGGAAAGTCTTCCAGTCTTTTGTGTTATTATTGCAAGCTGCTTGTCATGTTCAGGACATAAAGAAAATGACTGCCTCTTCAGAATTTCACTGCGGAGAGACGGTCACAGGAAATGACAGCAAATATGCTCTTAGCCATTCATTCTTCATCTAGATTGTTTACCGATCCGCGCAGAGACGGAAAGGGGGGCTCGTGCGTGCGCCGTGGCACTGCGGATAATGAAAGTTTGATGGCACAGAACTGATCACCAATATGACGAGAAAGTCCCGGGATGCACTTTGTGTGAGGAAGGAAAACATTAGATGAAGCTGCTCTCATATTCATTCCAATCAGGAGCACCACCACAAGGAGGAGAGAAAAGATGGGAGAGAGAGGGTGTATATATCATCAGCCGAGAAGCATAAGGGCGCTCCCACGTTCCAAGATTTGAGCATAAATACAAATGAAGCAATCAATTTTCATGAAATAAAAAGTTTACTTTTAAGCCAAAAGTGTGTAGATTCATAAGCATTGTTACAGATGTTTAAAGGGGAAGGCTAGTAACTGATCAGTGGGAATCAGTGGAAATGCTGGGAGATGATTGTTCCAATCCTTATGGGATTCATTCAAGAGTTCATTGTATATCTATTGTGTGAAAATGATTTGCTTCAGAATGGTCTCATATTCAAGTAGTGTGCAGTTTAATGCTTCCAGGTTAGCGTCCCTGGTCAGTGACGGAGCATTAATCTGCACATTACTTGAATATGAGACCGTTCTGAAGCAAATCATTTTCACACAACAATAGATATACAATGAACTCTTGAATGAATCCCATAAGGATTGGAACAATCATCTCCCAGCATTTCCACTGATTCCCACTGATCAGTTACTAGCCTTCCCTTTTAAATAGATTAAGCAGTGCCCTTGTGCTTTTGATCTGTCATAATTTTACTGAAAATGAAAATAATTTAGAATTGACACCATAGTGTTGAGGAGATCAATCTCTACAACATACCAATAACTCAGTACCTCAAAAATTTGCAATAGCGCCTTTCTGGTTCTCAGCAGACGATATCTGTAGACAACTTGAGGCATGTATAGATGGACAGTAGATGAATCAACTTTATATTGAAATCTCCATGGCAAGATTCACTCCCGATTCCTCATAGAATACAAACTATACTGCAAACAGGTAATTTCCTGTTTAGTTTTTATTTCAGCACAAATTAACAGATGAGCAGAGGGTTGAATAGATGAAGATGAAGATCACAGATGAATGGATGGATAGATGGAAGGATGAACAGAGAAAGATGGTGATGAAGATAGTAGACAGCAAAAGAGAAAGCTGAAGAGAGTGAGACAGAGGAATAGGACTAGGAATAAGAATGGAACTTGTATTAAATGAAAGAGAAGATATCAATGCAGAAACCAGAAAATGGAGATGAAGAAAATACTTCAGTACCTCTATCAGAATTCAAGTTGTTTGGGGGGGGGGGGGGTGGAGGAGGAGGAGAGAGGAGAGGAGGATGGCTAGAGTATGTATTATCTGTTTTTGAGTTGGATGCATTGAGGTATGAGGACATGCTTAGTTGCCATGGCAACACTGCATTTCTCCTCTTTTTTTTTCAGATGGCTGTGCAGATGGATGTCAAAATGGATGCGAGCAAGAAGAGATTGCGAGTGGTGATCATTTTTTGAGGGGAATGATAATGGTAGAGAGATCTGTGTGTGTGTGTGGAGCGATAAATTTTAAATTAAGCAGCATGGGGCCCATGAAGTTGCTTTGGCCCCCCCCCCCCCCACCTTTGCCGTATATTTGGCAGAACACAGTGAGCAAAATTAGTTTTTCTTTGAGAGCTTATGATGGGGGAGCCGTATTACAAATGCAAAGGGAGCTTTAATAATGCAGAGCTGGGATTAGTTACAGTTTTCATACTGAAATCAGCCAAACATAATAGCAATATGTTTGATCTTTTAATATGAAACTTGTACAGTAATGATGGTGCAAGTCTTATTTCAACATTAAAGAAATATCTCTTCGTGCATTTCTAATTCACTTGTGCCCAACTCTTCATAAAATTGTTTGTGTTGCCATGAATGAATACATGATAAATACAGAGCTTTTGTAAGAATGCCATTAACTTCTCATTTTTTTTTGTGTGTGTATTTCAATTTCTATGAAACTTAATCTTTCAGTTTGCATGGATTAACTTTCTTTTTGTTTTTCCTTATATCAAAGTCAACATGAATGGCTAGTCTTGCTCAAGCCTAATGCACTTTTAATGCCATATAATAGTTTGTGATTGGGAAGAAAATGCCAGGAAGTAGGAAGTGAGGCTTTTATAATGGGGTAAATAAAATAAGAATATAGGCAAAAGGTTAAGTATTGTGTCTATTAAAGTTGTGGGCTGCTAGAACTGCCCCGCCTTCTACAATTGTAAGTCTGATCAAATAGATAGATATTAAAAAATGAAGGGGTGGGGGCATATTAGAGGAATCACTTGCTCCCAAAACCAAAGCAATAACGAGTAATACTTGGACGATATACTATGAACATGGGGAGAGATAGAGAAAGATGAGGGGGAAAAAAGGAGAAAATAGCCCATAGCCTGTAAGGCAGGTTAATACTCAAAATAGGTAGGTCAATAATTGAAATGCATGAATAAAATTTGAGTGGGGTGATGCTCTGGCCAGTATCAAAATTGGAGCGTATATAAGGAGTTATGGAGCGAGGTAATGCTCTAAATTGGTCTTGAATGGATAATGAGATAAAGAGTGAGTTAATGGCTATATAATGTGACTTGCTGGCAATTTATTCAGGGTTAGTTGGGATTTCCTGGAGGAAAGAGCCAGGAGCAAAACCAGTCGTCTGCAAAGCTTCAGAAAAGAGGTGGTTGGGTGGGGGTCCATGATAAGACACTGAGTCAGAAATATATGGAGTTTTGACTCTCTTTTGAAACAGGAACTGCAAGAGATTTTGAGAGTTTCCATTTCCTTTTTCTAATTAATAAATTGGAAAAGAATTAACCTGAGTAAAATGAAGGTTCAGAGGGTTACTTGGCAATATACTTAAAGGGATAGTACAGTTTTGGGTGGAGTTTCCAACTTATTTTGATGGTTTGTTTGTTGTTGGGTTTTTTTTGAGATAGTGAGAAACCTGGTATGAAATATGAAAGAGCATATAATTCCAAGAGGAATTCAAAGTTTATTTGATGAAAATAGGTTTTGAACCGGCTGAGATATCCAAAAACAAAGCGATCGTAATAAAAGGTGGGACCCACCTATTGTTAGGATTATTTTTGTTTTACTTTGTTTTTGGATATCTCAGCCATTTCAAAACCGATTTTCATCAGATAAACTTTGAATTCCTCTTAGAATTGTATGCTTTTTAACATTTTATCCAGTGGTTTATCTTGCAAAAAGTTAAAAGCTGAATTCTCACCTCAATCAATTAGTGACAATTAAGAAAAAGAAACATACATTGTAGAGGCTACTTATTCACATATAGGCTATGTGACATGCATAGTTTAGTTAGCCATGTGAGTACACAAACTATATTGCTGCAGCACTTCTGCTTGTCTGTACATAAACCCGTTGTGGGAAATTATTTCGCTTCCTTCATCGAGTACTAGTGCAGGTTTGTATTGCCAGAAGTCGTAGGTGTTACTAGGTCAAAACGTGTTATTAGGACCAAATTTTCTGGTAATTCCCCCACGTTGCTTTATAGGCTTTGCGCCAACCTTTGTATTAAACACATTGGGAAATATGTGTAGCTCTTGCAGTTCTGATCATGGAGGTGAGATGGGTTTCGTCTCACCTCCCTGTTCTGATGGATTCATGGGCTTATACTTCAGTGTATGAGCACAACAACACACACACACACACACACACACACGCACACAAACACACCCTGAACCAATTCTATGAATTTCTTCTTCTTTTTTCTACCATTCTTTTCCTGCCTGCCGAGGGTTAGATTAACCAGAGTCGAGTGTCGAGCCACTTTTTTTAAACAGTGGAGATACAGCTGGACAAATAGAACATCTTCGTGTCAAAACATTAAAAAAGGACGGCCCAGGCCAGTTAGATTCCTTTGCCACCAGAAGAGTGGATGGAATGGAAGGAAGGAAGGATTTGTTGTCATGGTCACCGACTTATGGCTTGTGTGTCATTGGCTTCTAAAGACTGTACTTGATCAAATTGGCAACACTCAGTTTGAGTGTATGTGTGTGTGTGTGTGTTGTTGGAAAGTGGATCAGGGTTAATGGACCAGAGATCAAAGGGTTAGAAAATGAAATTTGAGCCTTATGCCAGCTTCTTTTCTTTTTAAAAAAGGGCCACGTCCAGTGCACTCCTTCTTTATTGCACAGAAAACAAAAAGTGCCACACGCCCTATCCTCAGTATAATGGTAGACAAGAGATCTCAGTTGTACGTGGCTACCAATGATACATGTAGCACTCGCTGGCACATGATAAGTTCAGGCTATTCAAGACTGATCTGTATGTAAAAGTATATTCTCATAGTCAAAGTAAAAAAAAAAAAATGATGACAAGCTGTGACAATTGTCACATTGGCCCGAATTCACGAAGGTGGTACAAAAGAAACCATGGTTTAAACCATGGACAAAAACCATGGAGCGCCAAGTGTCGCACGGAATATTTCGTTACGAAATTGGTCATTTCGTCAACAAAATGACCGTTTCGTTAACAAAATTATCATTTCGTGGACGAAATGTTCATTTAGTTACAAAATGGTGTCATTTCGTTACAAAATAATCATTTCATCGACGAAATGACCAATTTCGTAACGAAATATTCCATGCGACACTTGGCGCTCCAAGGTTTTTGGCCATGGTTTAAACCATGGTTTCATTTGTACCACCTTCGTGAATTCGGGCCAGCGGGTTTCATGGGTAAAATAAAAGAATTATTGCAGATCACTGTGTATAAAATCTCATAGTACTTTGGCGTAATGTGCTGTAGTTTTGTTTTGTTTTGTTTCTTAACTGATACCAGCAACATTGGTCCATCGTGGAAGTCCTAATAATCGAAAAGTTCTAAAATACTGCTGTGTATCAATTAGAGTAAAGAAGATTGAAGTTGTAATTAGATTTTGATGACCATTTTCATTCTAGACATTACATCCTGGTCCATAGTTCTCTAACAATCTCCAGATGATTTTCATTTTCATTTTTTTTTTTTTTTGGGGGGGGGGGGAGAGGGATTAATTAATTTATTCATTTATTAAAGTATTGATTTTAATTGATATAAGAGTGCATGTGTGAGATGCACATGCATTTTTCTCTGTTAAATGCACCATTTTTAGAACAAAGGGAAATCCCTTTGTCTTCATAGTGCAGCATGAAAATATTTTGTCCGTTTTTGAGGTCGAGGTCAATAATATTGCTGTGGTATACAGCTGTATGGAGGCAGAGTCTATTGTCATGGTCTGTAGGCATACCCCTTTTGCACCTCCTCCTTCCTTGAACACAGTTTAATAATGATGTTGGGAATTAATTGTTGCAGCTGGAAGGGGAAACAGATGCATAACCTTGTATTTTAGTGGACAGCTGTTTTACATGATATGTTTTACACCTTCCATGCTTTATTAAGTCTTTGTGTGCATTGAGAGTGCTTGATTGGCACAGAAAAACCCAAAACGTTGTAGGAGAGTGTCTATTGTATTACCGGTCCTTTTTTTGTTGCTGTGAATTCCGTACTAGAGGACGAAATTTGGAGCAAAGATAACACTAATCATTCACAAAGTCCTAAAAATTATGGATTTTAGCAAAAGTATGTGACTTGCTCGCTCTGATTTTTGGAAAGTATACCTCAAGGTATTACAACCCCTCTACAAAAAGTTATCTTGTAGGATGGTGCAACGTCGCATTATAATTTTTTAGATCAAATTATTGAGGAAAACTTAAATTTTACGAACATACAGAGAATCACTTAGATACATAATTCAGCATATTATTTTTTTTTTTTCTTAACCCGTTGAGGACGGTTTGATTTTGTTACAACACGCATTTCCCATAGATGCTGAGTATACTCGGGACTCGTCCTCAAGGGGATGTCATGTATGAAAGAACTGTTACAGGGACTGCCGCAGTAAACATACGTAGATTTGTAAACAATGCTTGATGAGATGACGGCCCTTTCCTCGTAACAAAACGACTAAAAAAAAGTTCTCTAGGATTATGACACACAAAAGAAGGAGGAACAAAGGTGAGGTGGGTGGGAAGAGGGTAATGAGTGACCTGGTGTGATTTTACTCGAAAAGCTAATAATTGATCATGAATGTGGTTATTCTTCAAAATGATGAATTAACATTATTTGTGTCTTTGTGGTAGTTGCCATCAATTAAAACTTGTTGGCTGTAGTAAACAACTTTCTGCAGTAGGAAACATACTGCAGGGTGTGTTTGTGTCTTTCTTGTAATTTATCCATAAAGTACAGTGGACTCTCGTTATAATAAAGTCCTTGGGACCGGCAGTTTTTCTTTTATTATATGTAGAAATTTCATTATAACCGAACAAATAAACAATAAAAAACATAGAGCAGAAAATTCTATGACCTGGATTCTCATTTCATTGTATTAACAACCGGAATTTTGTCATAACTGTGTTTGTTGTAACGGGAGTGCACTGTATAAATCAATTTTATCAAGTCAAGGCAAAGTTTACTCTATGAGAAACATTATGGCAAGGAATATTGAAAGGGGTGAGGGAGATGGTGGTTGATGGGAGGGAAGGAATGTGGTTAATGGAACATAACCCAGAATAATAATATGTACAATTATGTATTTTTTTTTAGATGTGGGCTGTATGATTGAAAGAATTTATCTTATGTTCAGCGACTTCGACCTGATTCACTGAATGCATTCATTTTGCTTTGCTTCTGATGCAGCGCTATCTTTGATCACATTATTCCTCACGCTTGAGTGCTTTCCTGTACATTTGTATGAAGTATGGCTGTTTATTTGCCACCTCTGTGCGTGTTTAGGTACTATAGAGTACTGTATATGCCAAATATTTCGCGAGGTTTTTATTTTCGTGAATTACGCGAGTTGGGTGCTATTCGTGAAATTAAAGACGTGAAAATATTTACTCAGATCCCAATGTGGATGTGACGTACGCATGTACATTTCTCTGTTCAATACAGGACTCCACGATCGTGAATTTAACCACTCGCGGAATCGTCAGGAATTCCCAATTCTCGAAAATTTAGACTAGCGAAATATATGGCGTATACAGTATTCAATACAACTCAGCTGTACATGTACCTAATATTACAAGCTGTACATAAACCAATGCTGTACTGTTGTTTGCTCAATCAACCTCATATTTTTGTCTATTTTGTATTTTTTTTTTACCACATTATGTTTGCAAATCATGTATTGAAAACACAACTTAAAGAAAATTTTTTTTTTTTTTTTTGGGGGGGGGGGGGGCAGCATTCAGTCACATCCATTTGTATAAATTGTAGATAATAGTTACGTTCGGACGGGAGCCCTTAACCTCGAAGTTAGGAAACTTCGAGGTTAGAGCTTGTAGTTAGGGACCGTGAAGATGCACTCGTAGTTAGCAAACCTCGAGGTTTGCTCGATGTTTCGAGCCACGAGAAATCTTATGGTTAGCGCTCTAACCACGAGCTGCGGGTGGTCCCCACTCATAGTTAAGCACCGTGTGGACACAAAAAACAACAAACTCGAAGTTAAAGGGAACGTAAACCCCAAGAATAATGTGGATTGAGTGAAAGCAGTAATATTAGTAGAACACATCAGTGAAAGTTTGAGGAAAATCGGGCAATCGATGCAAAAGATATGAATTGTTAAAGTTTTGGTGTTGGAACTGCTGGGAAAGGAGACTACTAGAGTTTATGACGTATGAGTGGACTACAATATAAAGAAAATATAAAGGGAAATCGGTAAAAATTCATTTTTCATGAAAATTATACATTCCCTCAACTTGATACTGACCTATGTGAGGGGTAGCACTTATTCACCCTGCTTTCTGAAAGTGGTTAGTCAAGAGCTCTTTCATTTTGGTAGAAAAAGGAATTTTTGTGAAATTCCTTTTATATTTTCTTTATATAGTTGTCCACTAATACGTCATAACCTCTAGTAGTCTCCTCATCCAGCGGTTCCAACACCAAAACGTTAAAAATTCATAACTTTTGTATCGATAGTCCGATTTTTCTCAAATTTTCAATGATGTGTTCTATTAATGCTAATGCTTTTACTCAATCCACATTGCTGTTTGGGTTTGCCTTCCCTTTAAGAGTGACCTCGCCGCAAACTCCAGCCCCCACATTTTCCCTCTGCTTCCGGGTCAACCTCCCAAACGTACACCACAAATACACTACACATGAAAAACCTATGACGCACGACACAACAACATCATCTTTTCTTCCCATGCACTTGATCTCTGAAACTGAACATGTCGAACTCGCTACTGTATTCTATATTCTTCTCCGACGCTAAAAAAATGTTTTCGATGAATAGCTTCATAAAGGCATAAAGTCATCAGTGCAGTGCTATCTCTGCATACCATGACAGAGAAAAAGAGTACCTGTAAGCGAGTCCGACAGGGTTGGACTACAGAATAAATAGACGCCTTGTTAGCAGTGTGGGCTGAAACTTACGGTTTTGTGGTTTTAACATCGAGTGGGACCCACTCGTAGTTAGGGGGGGGGGGGCAGAAGCTTAACCTTGAGGTTTCGTCGTGTGGACACACGTCGTAGTTAGGGGGTAAGAGCTAAACCTGGAGGTTTCCTAACCTTGAGGTTAGGGCCTGCCGTCTGAACGTAACTATTACCTGCAAAAGATACTTTTGAACTCCATTGAGATAATCAGTTTTGGAGCTAAACAGAATAATCAGTTAAACTAACAGGAGGGGCGATATTGAAGAGATAAAAGAAGGTAAGGAGTGATATTCCACTGTAAATCTGGTGTAAAGTTACAATGAAATTGTGACTTTACACCAGATTTTGACTTTGTGACTTTACACCAATTTCATTTCACAATGAAATTTTCCTTTAGGGAAATCTTCATGTCATACAGTTTTATACAGCATAATTATGACACCTCTGGAGCATGGCTTTTGTCCTGAATGAAAATGAATAAGATGTTTAATCTGATTGTGCTTTACAAAAATTTCAGTACATGGGCCCACACTTGAACATTACACACTTGCTCAGACTACGCACTTGCATACATCAATTGAATACAAATTTTTATTTGAGCATCACGTGGTGATTTAATTGGAAGCAGTATCACAATCATACAGTGCACCAATATAGCTCTTTGCAGCTATAAAATATACATGTGTACAACATGTATCTCGAGGTATCCATGTAAGAGGCAATTAATGAGCATTTGAACTCTTGCATAGTCGCATAACTTTCCAGACCCGAGTCAGATTATTTGTCAAAAATTGATTTGTCAATCTGGTTTCATCATTATTAATCAAAACCACTTATCCTTTTATGTTGATTTTAACCCTTTCATTGAATGAGCACATGTTTGAGCGATATGAATTGGTTAGCAGCTTTTCTGCGATATGTTGCAAAGTCGGCCTCATTGAGGTACGCAAAAGAAAAGGAAAGAAAAAAGAATGAGTCTGAATGTAGGCTACCCAGTTCGTCTAGACAGGTGCTTTGTTTGTTTTCTTTCTTTCTTTTTTTTTACACACCCAAGTGACTTCCCCTCTGTGTGTGTATTAACAGTGGGGCATGTTGAATGTGAGCAGACTAATGCACTTCTGATACAATGTACAAGTGTATGTATTATCCTAGCTGCATACAACACGTGGAATGGTGACATCAAAGTGCGTGTTTACCAAAGGGAGTGATTCAGTCATTTTATGTCCTATTTGTACATCAGCAGGTACAATGTACCTTTGTTGAATGATAAGTTTAACACCAAAAAGCACGTATGCAAATTCACTGCAGTATTAAGTGGTTGTCCATGTCAGTAGGGGCCTATAGGCAGAGATGCCAACTGTTACTGTTTTTGCGATTTTGTGTACATTTTTTTGCCAAAAATACTGCAGGTTTCATGGAAAATACTGTTTCCCCCAAATTGTATTACCTCACATGTCTATTGCAGGAAAGGTAAAAATATTGTATTTCCACCTCCTAAAAATGTGGCTTTTCAGCCCTGAGAATACAGCAGTGCTGTTTACAAGATTGGCATCCCCTGTAGTAAAAGGGAATATCATTGACCAACACTTGGATGTCTGGAAGCAAGACTCACATTCATGAAGAGCCTACACTTGGTACAAATTTTGTATCTTGGGTAGAATTCTGTGAACTATTTGGCTCAAAGTAAACCATAGAATACATATATGGCTGTAAATGTCAAATACCAGCAATTGCACAAACATGGCTACTTTGATTTAGTTCAATATGCACATAATTTTCTCCCATTGGCAGATCCATTTTCTTGTATCAGACAAATGGCAAATGAAGCAAGTGATACACAGTATTAAATCGGGAGGGGGGGGGGCATGAAATTTGGGTGTTATGCAAAGAAACAAGATTTTTGTTGTCATTGTCTCAAAATGAAAAGCCAAAACCAGCCAAGTGCAATCCTTTGCATTGTTGCTGGATATTTCATGCTGGTTGCCATGAATAGCTCTGGTAAGGATTATCACCATTCACAGACATCATACATTGTTGTTTTTAATACTTATGCAATTCGAGGGGAAATCGCAAGACCTGGTGGTACCAGCAAAATTCAGCGAGAGCGGCAGCGTATTCAGAGACTACCAGCAGGAGTCTTAGAACTCGGCTATGGAAGCTCTAGAGCAGGCACGCTGGAATTATCTATAAGAATGATGCTGAAACTTGTAGATTATACCAAAGACTCTTTGCAACTGATTGACAAATTGCCCTACATCGACGTAAATAAGCACTGAATTGATCAGTGTTTTAGTAGTAGCCATGATAAAAAATCATGGGCGTACATACTCGAGCAGGATTCGAACCTACGACCTCCTGATCACCGGACAGGCGTCATCTCCACTAGACCACCGAGCTTTCGCCCGACAGCAAGTGTTGGTTCTAATCCTTATAGCATGCAGCGGGTACTGCTTTGTTATTCAAATTTATGAAATTCTTCCGTCGAGATGTTTTCATTGCAACTGATTGACAAATTGCCCTACATCGACGTAAATAAGCACTGAATTGATCAGTGTTTTAGTAGTAGCCATGATAAAAAATCATGGGCGTACATACTCGAGCAGGATTCGAACCTACGACCTCCTGATCACCGGACAGGCGTCATCTCCACTAGACCACCGAGCTTTCGCCCGACAGCGAGTGTTGGTTCTAATCCTTATAGCATGCAGCGGGTACTGCTTTGTTATTCAAATTTATGAAATTCTTCCGTCGAGATGTTTTCATTGCAACTGATTGACAAATTGCCCTACATCGACGTAAATAAGCACTGAATTGATCAGTGTTTTAGTAGTAGCCATGATAAAAAATCATGGGCGTACATATTCGAGCAGGATTCGAACCTACGACCTCCTGATCACCGGACAGGCGTCATCTCCACTAGACCACCGAGCTTTCGCCCGACAGCAAGTGTTGGTTCTAATCCTTATAGCATGCAGCGGGTACTGCTTTGTTATTCAAATTTATGAAATTCTTCCGTCGAGATGTTTTCATTGCAACTGATTGACAAATTGCCCTACATCGACGTAAATAAGCACTGAATTGATCAGTGTTTTAGTAGTAGCCATGATAAAAAATCATGGGCGTACATACTCGAGCAGGATTCGAACCTACGACCTCCTGATCACCGGACAGGCGTCATCTCCACTAGACCACCGAGCTTTCGCCCGACAGCAAGTGTTGGTTCTAATCCTTATAGCATGCAGCGGGTACTGCTTTGTTATTCAAATTTATGAAATTCTTCCGTCGAGATGTTTTCATTGCAACTGATTGACAAATTGCCCTACATCGACGTAAATAAGCACTGAATTGATCAGTGTTTTAGTAGTAGCCATGATAAAAAATCATGGGCGTACATACTCGAGCAGGATTCGAACCTACGACCTCCTGATCACCGGACAGGCGTCATCTCCACTAGACCACCGAGCTTTCGCCCGACAGCAAGTGTTGGTTCTAATCCTTATAGCATGCAGCGGGTACTGCTTTGTTATTCAAATTTATGAAATTCTTCCGTCGAGATGTTTTCATTGCAACTGATTGACAAATTGCCCTACATCGACGTAAATAAGCACTGAATTGATCAGTGTTTTAGTAGTAGCCATGATAAAAAATCATGGGCGTACATACTCGAGCAGGATTCGAACCTACGACCTCCTGATCACCGGACAGGCGTCATCTCCACTAGACCACCGAGCTTTCGCCCGACAGCAAGTGTTGGTTCTAATCCTTATAGCATGCAGCGGGTACTGCTTTGTTATTCAAATTTATGAAATTCTTCCGTCGAGATGTTTTCATTGCAACTGATTGACAAATTGCCCTACATCGACGTAAATAAGCACTGAATTGATCAGTGTTTTAGTAGTAGCCATGATAAAAAATCATGGGCGTACATACTCGAGCAGGATTCGAACCTACGACCTCCTGATCACCGGACAGGCGTCATCTCCACTAGACCACCGAGCTTTCGCCCGACAGCAAGTGTTGGTTCTAATCCTTATAGCATGCAGCGGGTACTGCTTTGTTATTCAAATTTATGAAATTCTTCCGTCGAGATGTTTTCATTGCAACTGATTTTTTTTTATCGTGGCTACTACTAAAACACTGATCAATTCAGTGCTTATTTACGTCGATGTAGGGCAATTTGTCAATCAGTTGCAATGAAAACATCTCGACGGAAGAATTTCATAAATTTGAATAACAAAGCAGTACCCGCTGCATGCCATAAGGATTAGAACCAACACTTGCTGTCGGGCGAAAGCTCGGTGGTCTAGTGGAGATGACGCCTGTCCGGTGATCAGGAGGTCGTAGGTTCGAATCCTGCTCGAGTATGTACGCCCATGATTTTTTATCATGGCTACTACTAAAACACTGATCAATTCAGTGCTTATTTACGTCGATGTAGGGCAATTTGTCAATCAGTTGCAATGAAAACATCTCGACGGAAGAATTTCATAAATTTGAATAACAAAGCAGTACCCGCTGCATGCTATAAGGATTAGAACCAACACTTGCTGTCGGGCGAAAGCTCGGTGGTCTAGTGGAGATGACGCCTGTCCGGTGATCAGGAGGTCGTAGGTTCGAATCCTGCTCGAGTATGTACGCCCATGATTTTTTATCATGGCTACTACTAAAACACTGATCAATTCAGTGCTTATTTACGTCGATGTAGGGCAATTTGTCAATCAGTTGCAATGAAAACATCTCGACGGAAGAATTTCATAAATTTGAATACCAAAGACTCTGCTTGCACCAACTACAAAGCTTTCGCAGTGTCCACCATGCTCACCATATCATATATTTATGCAAGAATTATAATGGTGATGTAAACTTCAACAGTTTTTTTTTTTTTTTTTATCTCACGTATGTGTTTTAACCTGCCATTCTTTTTGAATGAAACGGTGGACATGGTTTTTTGTACATATTATGTCATTCTCACACTGCCTTGAACTTGAATAAAGTCATGATTAAACATGATAGTCACAGTAATGATAATGATGATCAGTGGTGGATCCAGGTGGGTGTACACCGGGCGTGCGCCTCCCCCCTTTTTTTTATTAAAACAAAAGAAATAAAAAGAAACAAATGGGGGTGGGGTACAAATGTACGTGCACCCCCCTTTAATTTTGTAAAGGCGCCCCCTCTTTGTGGAATTCCTGGATCCGCCTCTGATGATGATCATAGTAATAGTAAAAATGATAATGATAATAGTGATAATAATAATGATGGTAACAAAAGTAATACTGTAGATATAATGATGATAATGATGATAATAGTGATAATAATAATGATAGTAATAATAATGATAATAATGGCAATAATTGTAGATTTTATTGCATATTTTCTATAGGAATATACATTGTACTCAACAATATGTATTCCTCCCTCTCCTCTCATGCTTGATAATGGTTGGAGACATCCCATTGGTTTTGGCGCAGCATTCAGTTTTCAAATTAGCTCTGATTTGTTCCAGGAGCATTCCATCGATACATAATTAAATATGGATGCAACTGTTCTCCTTGGATTAAACCAAGTTTGTCCTTTTGTGGCATTGGCCAATCATGGGGGTATGTATTGCAAATGAAATATCAATGAAATAATAATCAATTCAAATAGTGTTGCTTCAGTCCCACATACCAATTCCTGTGCTTACATGTAAATACCAGTGAGTGTGGATAGTCTGTATATTTTAGGTGCTGTCAAAGATTTAACGCAGTGAGCACTGTTACTATCACAAGAGATCTTAATATGCAAAACAGACAGTTGTGCTCTTCAGAGCATGCTAGTATTGGTGATATTATGAGTAAATGAAAGTGCGCGTTTGTTCAATGCACGCTGCCATCGTCTTCGAGTTTGCAGATAAGCAATCAATAAACTCAGTCTTCATAAAGAGAAAAAAAAAAGAGAAAAAGATTTATTGTAAATTACAACATATACATGTGTACAGTGTACACACAGACATAATAATTATATAGCCTACCTATTTTATGAAGAGTTTAAATGTAAAAACCAATATTTCCATTTTCATTGACTTGAGATATTTGACATTTGAGCTGCTGAAAAATAAAAAAATATGAAAATATATGTGATAATTATTTCTTGTTATGTAATGAGTGCTGTATCATTGACATAATCATAATTTTCTGTGTTGGATAATAAACTCACTTTAAATACAATTAAAAAGTGGCATACGGTTTATACCAAGGTTATCTGATTTTGCATTCACAGTTTACACATTTCTGTCTCATACTCTATGCTTGAGATAGGACGGAAGGATGTGGTGAGCTCCCAGGCCACGTTCATGTCAGTGAAGCCCACCTGTATCTCGAATTGCAGGTGATATAATCTTCAGTGCTGATCACCTGCCTACGCTGCAAATCATGGCCGCGTAGAGCGACGTCCGTCGCTGTCACTGTTGTGCATATGTATACATTGCCAAGTATACATTTTAATCCACATAACTACCCTTCCCATATCGCCAGCTCGAGCATCAAAGGCCATGACGTCAACTGCGATGGATAGGTTTAAGTGAGTTTTGCGGCTTCCGAGAGAGAGGGGAGAGATGGAGAGAAAATTAGCAAGATTGATTCATGGTCCATCTGAGGCCCTTTTCACACGGGTTGAGAAACGTTCTTGCAACGCTGAATTACAGTTTACGATTACGATTGTAATGTGAATTATCGTCCATACACGTGATTGAGGAAGGCTTTGTGGATTCTGGAGTTTTGAATTTCAGAGCAAGGAGGGGAGGAAGACTTCTTTCTGAGTTCCTATTAATCACTCTTGAGCGGTGATTAAAGGCATAATTTACCATTTGCAGATGAAAGCATTAGTGCTGTAAAATAGTTCTAAAATGTGAGTTAGGGATAGAAACAACCACTGTCAAAATTTGAATCCGTATAATCGATGTTAAGTGTTGTTAAATACACAAAATGTGAACAATAGTTATAATAAACAATTTTCCAGACTAAACCGTATACAGTTACGGTTTATTGAGAAAAACCCTGATATCTCCTTATATTTTAGGTTTTATTGCAAATATTTCATATGGTAGGATGTTTTATGATACAACAGACCTACACATATGCATCAAATATGAAATCTTGAAAATTTTTGAAATCACTGCTCCCAAAGGTAAACTGGACCTTTAATGCATGCCTTGACTGCAGTGCGAGCATTTGAGGAGCACAGTTTTTCTGCGAAAGGCGTTGTTGAAAGGTCACCGTGAGCTCTGCCCTCCAAAACACGATTTGGAGGTCAATCTGTACGCATCTCTGTTTTGTATCGTTTTTCTGGAGAATCATGATTGGAATACGCCTCCCGACCATCAGTTGAATCACAATTGGAATTACTTTTCAAATCATCCTCTGCAACTCCAGTTTGCATGTGCACGGCCAAAATGCGTCATGTGGATCATGATCTTAGTGATGCATCGCAAGAATCGTGATTCACAAATTGCACACTCTCGGTACGTGTGAAAACAGCCTGAGAGGTTTGGGAATGTGGCAGCCATATTTGTAGTTCATATGCCAATCATTGGCACCATGGGTTCCCTCTTGGAGTGGCAGGTAATTTCATGGAGGTGGCCCACCTCCCTGGTTATTTCTATCACCCCCACCCCTTTGACACACACCAAAAAAGCACTCAGTAGTAAAGGGTGGGTTGGGGGGGGGGGGGTATGGGAATGGGGGCAACCCACACACTCACCAGGGGTTACCTCTTCTATTGGACGTGGCAGGCATCCAAACATCAACAGGTCTTGTTCTCTCGGTTTCGAGGGAAGGCTTGAGCCTTTCTAGCCCGAAACACCTCATTTTTCAGCTCCTGTGTGTTTTCTGACTTGCCAATATCCTTAGCAAACAGCTTATAGCATGTCCTGTCTCTCAAACTGCATTCTGCAATCACTCGAGCAACTGCATAAACTTTTGTCTGTCCTTCGATCCAGTAAAATGCCACTCTATGATCAATCCGATGTTGATGGGTAGAGCAAAATTCAGTATGACGGAAGTCCCACTTATATAATTTGTTGAATTGAGAGTTTTAGTCTGTATTCATATTTACAATATTTGAAAAACAATGCTGAAAATCACTTTATAAGGTGTGGCAATGGCGCCATCAACTTGCCACTTTTCTCGAGAAAATGTTTTGTGTTCTTTTTGTAATTTCTCTGTTCCTCAGAGGAATGCAGGGAAAAATAAAGTAGACCAAAAAAAAAAATTCGGTGAAAAGACAGAAACAGTCCTTGAATAGCCCTTAAAAAGCCCCCAAAGATTCTTCAGGCTTGTACGAATCCTGGAATAGTCTTTGTAAGGCTATTTGTGGCAAGTAGTTACCCCCCTTTGGTTCCTCCCACACACAAGAGTTGGAGCAGGTGAATGCCGATGTTGAGTGGGGGTAAGGGGGGGGGGGGATAAGAGTATACGGGTGCTGACTGCACCCACATGCGTTTACTGTGCTGCTACTGCTGCTGCTGCATAAATGAAGAATAAATTTCATCAACAAGGTACAAATAGTATATGGATGGCTGTGTGGGGAGAGATTTTAATATGGCGCAGTGGAGTAGAGTCATACAAATTATTGTGCTGTATCTTAAATACAGTAATCAAGATAATCGTAATATTTGATGAGGTTTGGATTGCAATGCTTATCCTGCTGTTTATTAGTGAGATTTTTAGATCTTGATGCAAATCTCGAGGTTTGGATCCCACTGATTTGCGTCGGTGTAAAGTGCCACTATAATGATAACAAGTTATGTTGTTGCACCAATCCTCTGGTGCTGTATTCCAAAATCACAACGTAATAAACACAGTCTCTTTTTATGTAGTATAAGTCATTGCCAGGGTCATTGCCAATTTCTTAATAAGTTCTATGAATTTGATGGTTATTCACCACTATTTAGGTAATCTGCATTGTAGGTTGTTGAATGCATTTTTTTAAACTACAGGATTGCTGACAGCACTCAGTATTTATAAACATGCTCAGGAGAGACACAAAGTAATGTAGTAAATGATACACCGTATCATTGCATCTCGGCTTGCAAGTACTATCATTTGACTGTTTCTTTTGTTATATTTTCATTTGTGGGAGATGCTCAAATTCAATTCCAGATCTGTTTTGTTTAGTGGTACAGTTTGGCATATATCGAAGCGTTTATTTGCAAGACATCAGTGTATAGGATTATTGTTATCCTTTTGCAATCAAATTCTTCATAACTTGTAGGCCTATTATCTCAAAGATTGAGAATCACTAAACTTTCCTACTTTTGAAGGAGCAATGCGTATTATTTCTCATACAATCACTGTGGTTCTCAACAACAAATTTAGCCACCCGTAATATTGTCATGCAAGTCTTGATTTATTAAAAACATATGCCAAAATATATGGTGTGTACAGTAGTATACCTGCTCTTGCAATCTGATGTATGTATTGCTCGGCAAGTGTCCTGAGGTGTGTTCATTTCATCTTCACTCTCTGCAGGTCCATGGTGATGTCAACTTGGTATGCTCTAAAATCCTCAGTTACAGTGCAGTCAATCCCCAGTACAGTGCATTCAATCCCCCAATATATATTCATATTGCAAGGAATTTTCTTGAAATATAATTTCATATTCTTCTCCCAAACCTCGCCCGTGAGAGTTTTACCAATCGTGTCGACAGGGAGCCAAAAGTGTCCATTACCATTCTCTCTCAAGAGTGATATGAAAATCTTCCTATATAATCAGCAATTTCTGCTCGTTAAGCCTTTACTGACAAAAAAAAAAGAAGAAGAAGAATTGATTATGCAAAAAAGTAGGAGGATTCCATCTCACCATTTACATTCAACAGACTTGCAGTTCTCTCTGTTGTTTTCTTCTTCTCTTCTTGCTAAAGTGACATGAGATGAACATATACAATGAATTTAACTAGGTATTTAGCCGATTCATATCTCACTTTGCGACTAGATAACAAGTTTGGTAGACAGGAAATCTTTCGCGTCCCTCAGGGTCGTGCTGTGTTTTGCCCGGCGTTGGGGGAGATGACGGCTCGCGAGCCTTGCCGTAAATCTTCCAATATCGACGCCAAATCCTTTACCGGGATGAGCAAATCGTGATATCACGGCTTTGAAAGGAGAAGATAGAGAGGGAGAGATAGAGAAGGGAGAGGGGAGATAGATAGAGATAGATAGATAGATAGATAGATAAATAGATAAATAGATAGATAGATAGATAGATAGATAGATGGATAGATAGAGAGAGAGAGAGATAGACAGATAGATAGAGAGAGAGATAGACCGATAGATAGAGAGAGAGATAGACAGATATACAGAGAGAGAAAGAGAGAGAGAGATACTGCTCATATCCCAATCTAAATGCTAATTTTAGGAAGATGGGATTAGGCCATCAAGGATGAGACTGGCATGATGAAGTGATGAGCTTTCTGTGAGCATCGTTTAAAAAGTCTGGAATTGCCTGATTGATGTTCCTGAATATGAAAGATATATATATATATATATTATACATATATATCATTCTATCTTTCTCTATCTCTCTATCTCTCTCTCAGTCTCTCACTCTGTCCATATACCTATCTGTACATTTCTGAAGATCATCTGAAGTCTATTGAGCTCATATCGCTCATTTGTTGTAATACCAGGTGATTATTATGTAAAACTGCATATTTCTTTTCTGACAGAAGAAATAATCGGCTACTCTTTTGAAATTTAGCTCTTCAGCAAAGAATCACACACACAAAAAAAAATCTGTAATGAAAAAACTTAACAACATTTCCCCTGACTAGTTTATCACTTTGTGCTTCAGTGAACGGAAATTTGTCTTATATTTTCTTTTCTTTCTTATTTTTAATTTTCTGAACCAACCAAATTACCCGCTGAAAACAGAAAGCATAAAATGAAACAAACAGACAAAAACAAACAAAGGATATTAGTGCAATAACTTTTTAATGCTTTTGATTTACATAGTAAGACTGCCAGATTTCATTCTGGTAATTCATGTGGGTTTGTTGTTGTTTCCCTCTCTGAAAATGGTGGGTTTTGTCTTAAATGTACTTTGCTTGAGAAAACATCAAAACAATTGTATTCTGATTTTCGTACAAACAGGAACTGGGAAAACAAGTATTGTTCTGCAGTTGTAGTCATCTGAAAGTTAACACAAAGTTTGTTTGAATGGAAAGTATTCTCAGATAGATGAACAGTAATATTTGTGTTTGAGTATGGGAGCATCCCAGTTGATTGCACTCTACAGTCAAATTGCTCTGGTTTTAAAGTTCTCTCTATGAAACTTTGGCAAAGGCATATACATACTGTATACGCCATACTATTATTTCGCAAGTCTAAATTTTCGCAAATCAAGACTTCCCGACGATTTTGCAAGTGGTTAAATTCGCGACCGTGCAGGAGTCCTGTACTGAACAGAGAAATGTGTACGCGTACGTCGCATTCATATCAGGATCAGAGTCAATATTTTCGCGTGTTTTTAATTTCGCGAATAGTAGCTGATGACTCGCAAATAGTAGCTGACTTGCGAAATTCGCGAAAATAAAAACCTCACGAAATATTCAGCGTATACAGTAGACATTTCATGGGCTTGCCAATACTTTTACTGCTATGGTTTTAATACATGTACGAAACCAACTGCATTGCAATCATGACAGTCCACTATTGAAGAAGTGAAGTCACTGTAATGCTAGCCTCCATAGCGATGTCTGATGCATTTTAAGACAATGCATTTGGTCACCCATCAGTATTACGACGTATGTAAAGGCATTCCATAAATAATTTTTCTGTGCGAGTGCACATGTGCAAACAAGATGTCACTAATTATAGCTGGCCCAATGTCAGAAGGGAAACCACAAACTATCAAATTTTCCCTGTCGTTAATCTTGCCAGTTGATTCTTCCAGATGATGGAGATACAGCTGTACACAGTACACATAAGACATTTTAAATTGGAATCTACAGCAGGCTTTATATCTCCTTATATTCTTTTCTCCATCTTTTGCCATTTTTTTAAAATTCTTGTTCTATATTCCACATTTCATACAAGTTTTATATTCCATTTGATTAAAAAAAAAAGATATGTGTAACACTACAGTCAATTTGAGATAAAGTTTCACAAATGGATATGAGGACATATAAGTGATGTGTAATATGAGTAACCTAATAAAAAATTAAAGCTCTTGTCCCTTTCTCTCTCACACATACACACTTTCTCTTTCACTCTCAGTCTTTCTCATACTATGAACTGTACAGTATGTACCCCCCCCAAAAAAAAAAAAATTACAATCAGATTTTTGCATTGATAACATCCAATATGATTAAACTGTCTAAATGCTACTTCAAGGTCTTGAAATATAACATCTTAGCTCTATTTTGCAGAAAACCCCATTCAATTTGGTTAAGCGGTCACAGAGAAACGTGGATTGTTGTAAAGCATGTCATGAGTCTGATTCCTCCAAGTTTAACACTTCGATGCTCTCGTGTGTGAATACAATAGACAAAACTTGGAGGGAAGAGATTCCTGACATCCTCTACAAAATTCCTCATTTCTCTTTGACCACTGAAGCAAATGGAATGGGATTTTCTGTAAGATGTGGGCAATGAGTCATAGTTTCATACCCTGAATTTGTATTTAGATTGATTCACTATTTTAAAAGATATCATTGCGGAGCTCCCGTTGTAATCTCTTTTGGGACATACAGTATAGTTCTTTTGCAGCAAAAATATGATGTTTGACGTACTGCATGTGAAGGCCTACATTGTATGTAAAGACATACAATTTTATGAGCATTTGAAAGTTAATTTCGTGAATATCGGCTTGGAAATGGCTGAGAAAACCAACAACAAAGTAAGATGAAATTGTTCTAAGAAAAGGTGGGACCCACCTTTGATGGACCACTTTGTTTGCTTTGTACTAGAATATCTCAGCAATTTCAAATCCGAATGTCATCAAGTACAATGTAAACTTTTAATTCCTCTTATTCTCTGCTCTGCAACATTTCATAAGTGGTTTCGTAATATCTCACAAAAAGTTAAGAGCTCAGTCCTCATCTCAGCCAGTACTATACCATACCATCCCTTTAAGTGGTTTCTAATTATCGTGTAATAAAAATAAAACCTAATTTCTCATCTCAACCAAAACTATATTATCCCTTTAAATCATGCCATCTGATTGAGTGTCAGTTTTGCTCTGAATACCTCTGTCTCTAGCCTTTTTCTCCAGCCACTACACTCTTAAAAATATCTAGTCATTTTGTGACTAGATTTTTGGTTCATATTTTTTCAACTAAATTCTAGTTATTTTGACTAGAATTCTATCAACTTTCAAGCAAATTTGACTACAATCGAGTCAATCGTTTTTACGCTTTAGCTAGAACCGTCTTGTCAACACTTCTTTGAAACGTGATTGGCTCTTGTCTGCGCGCTGCACGCAAAGAGCTAGATGGCGGCGCAGGCAGAGAGCAAAAGCGTACTCGATCGCACGATCCGTGAGGAGTGTATGCTGAGCGTATAACGCATCTACCCTAGCATACTAGCAAGCGCCACGTACATACGTACGTACGTTAGTACGTACTTGATCAAAATGGAGTTTGTGGATGACAAGCTTTCTGAGTGGGGCCTCGACAAATTTATCAAAAATTTTGAGGGTAAGTGCTGTATTTATTTTGTAGCATATTTTAAATCGTGTTTAGAAGCTTGTAGTGTACAGCTTCATGCATATTAGGTATTGATTCAGTATTATCTAAAAAGATAATTCGCTAAAATTGGGCGAGCTCGGGGGAGAGCTGCTGCTGCCTTGGGCCTATCAAGTTGCCTCAAATTGTTCGCGCCTAGCCTAAGTAAATGTGTAAAACGTACTGCATGAACCGTTGCGTTGTTGGGCGGCAATGATTAGCAGCGTAAACATCGGTGAACATGGCAAAAAAAAAAAAAAAAAAAAAAAAATCCCCCCAAAATCGGCTTTGTGACAAAATCATGGTTTCAAGCAATTGTAAGATATGCTGTTACAATATTGGGAGGTCTTTACTAATTTGGTTAGAGACGATTACGGTGATGTAATCAGATTTACCGCACTTCACCACCTTTCAATTAACTGTTACTGAGTAGCAGAAGGTTCACTTTTCGAATGAATTCACAAACAACCGCGCACTCGCAAGTCACAGGCGAACGAGCCGATCTCCGTCATTTTAGGGGGCTTAATTCATTTTGGCTCATCCCTGTCAGTCCCCACCCGTCCTCTTTCCTTCGGTCCAAGATCTATTTGGCACCTAGTTCTAACTGCACTTGGTACAATGGTAGCCTATAGACCGGTGATCTATCTATCGAGTCTCTGTACTGTAGTGTAGACCTAGACCTATCTACCAGTACCAGTAGTACCAGACAAAAGGTCTAGCCTTCATCATGTAGAAGAACTCTAGTAGATCTATAGTATAAGGATGTAGGTAAAGTACTAGGTCTAGAGGCATTATTGTGAAATAGGTCCTCATTCACTTCTTCGCACGCGTGCACTTGCGTGTAAAGTACCGTACTAGAATCTAGCAGTTAGTCTTAGTTGCTTGATCTTTTCCTGATACGATAAGCTAGAAATATAGTCAAATACACATAGATCTAGATACTTGGTAATTGAACATCTAGTCTAGATCTTCTAACTACAACGTATTCATTTTTGCTAGTTTAAGCCCTTTCAGTCCTCTTCTCATTTGGTCTAGATCTAACTGACACTTGCGCTTGGTACAATGGTGCCTAGACCTCGGATCTATAGGTCTACTGTAGAAACTACCACCAGTTCCAGACAAAAGGTCTAGCCTTCATATAGAACCCCTAAATAGTGAGAAGCTCTAGAGGCATTATCGTGAAATAGGTTCACACTCATTCACTATGCAAGCGCGCACTTGCGTGTAAAATAGTTTTAGACTTAGTCTAGAATAGCCCGACCAGACGCCGTGCGGAGCCGGTTGAGCGACAGGGCTGTGTATGTACTATAATTAAGTCTAGAATTAAAAGTCTAATGACACTGACATATCTAAAAGGAAATTCGACAAACTGATGTGGCTCTAAGTACTGTCATGGAACTGGGTTTATAATCCCCAGAAAATGATTGTGTGCCAGTCATGTTATATTATGGTCTCACACTGGCAATATGTTCTGTACCCATTAGGAGAATAATGTGATATGGCGGAGGCATACCAGTGGCACAGCGACATTTCTAGTTTTTAAGTTAAACAAAAAAGTATCCTTTAGGACACCTAAATATTGTGCACCTATCAGGATCAAAGTGGTCATAACTTAAAGTATTTCAATTCTATCCCTAAAGATACATTTTCAAAAATGAATTTCCAGAGGATTTCCAAAATGTAATTGAGAATGAGGTAGGATAAGGTGGTAACATCTTATAAATGGATAAATTTGACTTTTGATCCAAAAATGTCTTATTTTGAACATCCTATGTGTTTTCCCTTTGCTCTTACCATGAAATTTTCAATATCTTTTAATAATTAATCATGAAATCCTATTTTTGATGATGCATAAGTTATGATTGGGGTTTGTTAATTTTATAATGAAAGGCCTACATGTTAACTTCTGATTTTATATATCACAGGTTGATCAAGACTTTCGGATACTTTTCGAAAGTGAACTCTGCAGATGCCCTCTTCGAAAAATGGCCGAAAATGTCAGCAAGAGTTCTGGAATATGCAGAAAAACAAGTGCAGTGGAAGAAGATTCTCAATGTCGAAGATCCACATTCAGGTATCACATTACCATGAAAATAGCACAATTCTCACGGGAACTTAACCATTTGACTCGTGTATGCATTATATAGGAGGGACAATGATCTAAGCAGATATTGGGGTCACAATTTTAAAGGTCAAGGTCATTGCGTTTATATATGTGAAAAGGACACTCTTGTGCTAACTATTTATTTGGTGGATCAAACATGAATCATACTTGCATATGAGAGGGACAACGATCATATTTATAGAGTTGGGATCACAACATTGGCCTATAGATGGGGAATCTGCATGGTTTACGTGCAAACGTAATGTCAATGACCTTCGACCTCGCCCACCGTTGACATTATTTGATCTGGCCGGCAGCCACTATTTGCATAACACACTTGTTATTCACATCACACCCTTCCCGAGCTGCTGCCCCGCCAAAATAGCCCGGGCTTAATCAGGTTAAGTGTTGAGAACCATTAGATCAATATGAAATGGGCCTGACGCAACGTCATTTAAGTAGATTTTATTTTCCACTTTGTGTAATACATTTCAAATTGACACTGTCAAATTCCTGATCTGGCAAAGGTGGAGACATAAATTTTGACCCTGTGCAGTCGAGGATTCATCTGTAGTAGTTTTTTTTTTTTTTTTTTTTGACGGGGGGAGGGGGGGGGGGTTGGATCCATTAGAAGAGAAAAATGAATGTGTTCACTCATGCATTAAGTTTCTCTTTGTTTCAAATACCAGGTTAAAAGACCATTGAATGTTCTTTAATTTGATACATAATCTATTGATCTTTTGAAATCCTTGAAAAATATGAATCTTTTCCTGAGTCTTGATAAAGATTTACAATTAAAAACTCTGATATGAATAAATGAAATAAAACTAATTTTGGTAATAGATTGAAAAAAAATGCAACCCTCTAGAGAATGCAACCTTTATAAGGGATGATTGGAATTGAAATGTGTATCTTCTTTGTCATTTGAATTTTTACAGAGAGAAAGTATTAAAAAGATAATAAAACTCCACGTGCCACATTTCATGAACTTGTCTGCTAATGTTTGTGTTCTCCTTAGATGATGAGAAGAGCAACCTGGCTCTACAGGTTCTTCCTCTGTTGTTTCCAGCTGGGGTGAAGAAACGGGCAGAGAAGTGTACAGCGTGCAACTATGGAAGAGAGCATGCCTGCATTCATCAATGTCGAGAAGGTGATGATAGAAATAGGGATCTAACACTGAATATAGTGCAATACCCTGTGTTGTGTGAATGGGTCAGTTGACATGCTATGAAATAGTTGTCACTTGAGATCTATATTCAGTCAAGTGAACACATTCCTTTTATCCTTTAATTGACATTTAGTTATCCTTTAATTCACCATATAGTCAAATTGCTCTGAAAATGCTTGCTGATTCCTGTTCATTTAGTAAGTAATCGATGGAATTTCTATTAATGATAATGATAAGAATACTAATAACTGTATCACCACTAGTGCTACTACTAATGATAATGATAACAATTACAGTCACCATAATAAAATGTGCTTCGTATGTCCATAGTTTATTGCAGCTGGAATTATCTCACTGTCTGCTTGCTTGTATTGTAAGGCAAGATCAAGTAAATTAAAACCATAAACTGGTGAAGGGCTGAAGATAGAGGTGTGCAGAAGGAAATGTAAAAAAAAAAAATGATATAAAAGTGGCATGGCAAAATCATGTAGATGAAGGGGGCTTTCATTGGCAATATTTTTTTTCCAAATTCAGAAAATGAATGAATCTCCCAATGTTTATGATGGTATATCAACAGAATTCATGTTTGATACACTGATTGATGTTTCTGTTTTTATATTGGTTAGATTATTCAAAAGCACTTCTCTTTTATGCCTTGGTTGTGGATCAAAATTTTGAATATTTGTCTTCTTTGTGTTTGTTAATCTCTTATTAAAGCTATTAGAGAAATTTCTTTATTTGCGTTTTTACATATAGATGGGACGAACCTGCCTATGTATTTGGAAGGGAAACGAGAACCTCATGTCCTGGTCTTCGGGGGGAGAAAGAATCCGGAGCAGGCATTCGTGGCTGTTGAAGGAGATGCGATCCCTTGCACATCTCTGCTGAAAGCAGTAGATGTATGTTTCAAACTTACTTATGTGTTGGACATCAACTACTGCTGGCAGTGCAGTCATACATAACATATTTGCAAAAGTATGTGTATGGGCTGGGAATGGGTGATGGTCCACCAACATCCTCTGTTGTATTGCTTAATAACTTCGTTGAGCAAGAGTAAAGCCGTAAGGGCTCCACTGTACACCAGCTAGGGCGCTGAATTGAAATGTTCATTGAACAGTAACATCGTATATTGATCTGTTTTTGTAACACATATCTATTTCTGAAGATATAGTTGATTTTGTGGATTGTGGCATGTGGAAATTTTCTTTGGGATTGTCCAGGTTTATATGAGCTGGCCATAATAAGGAGGGATGGTCGATTTTGGTGGCCTTATTGTAGAAGCCCTTTTTGTGTTGCCTAGATTAAATAGTGTATATGATGCAAAAGAAAATGACACCAAGATCATAATATTTGGTTGATTCGTTTTTATTCTATGCTTCGTTGGAGTAACAACGTAATTTCAAAGGTCAAAAGTCAAAGGTCGAGTGACAGTGCTAAAATTTCACATTTTTCTTCATATCTTTGAAATGGTTCACGGTATCTTCATGAAACGTAATGCATATACAATGTACATGTGTTGCCTGACATTGCTTCTCTGTGGATGTTTTGGGACATGAAATCAAAGATCAAGGGTCAAAGGTCACCTTAAAATGCTAAAATTGCATTATTGAATGCTGAAATTATACTACTTTCTCCATATTCATTCGGAGAAAATATGTATATTCATACATTAATGCACAATGATTGTGTAGGAAAAGTTTTGGGTCAAGTGAAAATGCTAAAATTTTGCTCATCCATATATTGAAAGTGGCTCTTAAGTACTGTCATGGAACTTTGTGTATAATCACCAGAAATTTATTATGTACCAGTCATGTAACATACGGTCTTACACTGGCAATATGTCCTGCACCTAGTGGAGAATAATGTGATATGGCGGAAGCATGCCAGTCGCCATAGCGACATTTTTAGTTAAACATAATTCGAATCTCAAAACCGTCATCTTCCTCAGAAAAATGATTCATCGAAAAAGGCTTCATCAGCATTGGCAATTTGAGATATGAGCCAAAAAAAGATATTTCATTGTTTTATTGTTCAACTTCAGAATCTACAAACTGAATGGAAGTCTGCACAATGATTCAGCATTGTGTATGAGATCAAAGATGGCCGGGTTTGAGCGTACCCAATGAGAACAATCATACTTTTTGACTCTTTTCAAATATTTGATCCCCGTTATCTATACATGTATATACTCGCCAATTGACTGGGCGTGCGAACGCAATGCAGGAGAGCTGTGTGTATGTGGGGCTCCCTGATCAAATCAATCACTCAATATTATCAAATATCAATTATCAAATTGTCTATGTGAACTTTTTATCCGAAACATTTTTTTTTTTGTAAGCCCATTTCGATCAATTAGATCTCTATCATCATTAACTTGCCATTGTTGAATGTGCTATCAACTGAAAGCCTGATTATTGTTGTTTACATGATGCCTCGTTTGTTATGATCTAGGAAACTTGAGATATGTGACAAGGTAGAATGTCATGGAAGGCCGAGTGAAAATGAATGTTAATTTTGAGAAAAAAAAAACAAAAAACATTCGTGTACATGCCTTGTATTCTACACACATTGTTGATAATGCTGAATTTTAAATTTGCAAAGAGAGAGTCGTGAAAGAAAATGAATGAAAAATCATAGATGTTCATGAATCAATGCAATATTCATTGCAAGCTTTATACTCAGTGTTACGAGTAGCATGTTCCGATGATTATTGCTTCAGAATAAAATATGCATTTGTGTCAGTTAAATGTTACACAATTTGTCATTGCATTCATAATTGATTTGTGACTGATGTGTGATTGGTGAGATTGAAAAGATGTTCTAGTCAATTTGAATAGAAACTAGTTGAATTTGACTAGATTCATGAATCACAACACTGACTACATATCTAGTCAAATAACTGATCAGTATATTCTAATCATCTTTTACTAGAAACCGGTCAAACCAACTAGATTTTCTAGTCATAAACATTGACTAGATTTCTACTCAAAATCTGTGACTAGTTTTTTCTAGTAAAAATGACTAGAACAGAGTAAGTGCCCCTGGGATCCTATAATCTAGTCAAATACGACGAGATTCTAGTCATATCTGACTAGGTATTTTTTAGAGTGTATGACGGTATATCTAAAGTAGTAAAGCATTTTGACACTGGAAATCACAATTGACCGAACACAATTAGCATCCTTCTGCCTGTCAAGGAAAAAAGCCCCAAGGGGTCTGCAAACCACAGGACCCACTGAGGCCGTGACCTCAGCTGCCCCTCCTGAGTCTTAGTACTAGCCTCATGTTCAGACTGTTCGTCATCTACCGCCCAGGCATATTTTACACACAGTGACCCCCTGCGGCCCTGGCAATGTAGTTGTGAACAAGTGAGCTAGCAAGAAAAAGAATACAAACAAATGAATGGACAGAAGTTTGAATCGAGAATGAGTTTGCTTGTAACATGCCAATTTGAAGCTTATTTATCATAAGGCTCATTCACATTTGGTCATTTGTCGTCGCCATTCTCAAATACCATGTACCGGTACTGCCTGATTGGCCATTCAGAATTACTTCTGGCATGTTTCTCTTCAAATGGGTAATCATTTTCCTATTGACTTTACTGTGAGTCTATTCTTGTATTACTCTTTTTTTTCCCCCTCCCCCCAAACCATACAGCTTCTTCACTGTAAGCCACTATTGTGCACTGGATCCTCTTTTTGTTTGCAATGCCCTTTTCAAGTGTTTTACATTCTTTATATGGTAGGTCACCCTTAGTTGGGTAAGGCAATCAGATGTGTGAAAGGTGATTATTTACATGAGAAGTGGCTGGAGAGAAGACTACACAGGAGTTTCTCTGTCCCCCTTTATCCCCCCCCCCCCCTTCCTGCTCAACCATACCACCCCCACCCCCATACACTGTTGTGCCATTACTCACCCTGAATCAGTGCACACACACACAAATACACAAAGGGATACTGGCATGCACTGCAGTCCCCCCTCTTCCCTGATCCCATACTGGGACACTCCATCAGTCTTGTTTGCCCTGCTGCATTTGTGTTCGTTCGTCAGTCACTCCGGTCAAACCTCGCTGCTCTCTCTCACACATAAAAACAGACGGAGGAGGGCTCAACACGACTTGTGCGTTTCTCGATCTCCTCCTCGCTCTTTTCTATCCTTCTCACTGTCGGCCCAATTTGGGGAAAGTCGCACAGTGGGGATCCGGTGCGTGCGTGGATGTCGAGATACCCGCTGCACTGTGGTGCACGTCACATGGTGAAGGGTGAAAGTTTATGTGGGAAGGAAGTGGAATAATGCGGCCCGCTGAAGTGAAGCGTATTGAGGTTCAGGTTCGGACGGCCCGAGCTGAGCTGAGCTCCTAGTGCTAGTGCAGTGAGAGACCGTCTTTCCTCTGTCTACAGCCATCACTGCATTGGAGAGCGAGAGAGGGAGAGAGTGATCGCATTCATCTTCTCCTGGTCGGCTAACTGTTTATGTGCAACGGGGAGAGATATGTGCAGTATATGATGCGCCACGCATTACCCTAATACTGTACAACATCCTTGCGGAGTGTGCTGAAACCTTTGAGGGATCTTTTCTGCCCCTCTCATTCTGCAGTCCTTTCCCTATCTGGATGTACTTTTAGGTTTTAATTGCCACGGTGGACATTTTTTCTTTGCTATGTGGATTTAAAGTTCCAGCCAAACTATAGCCATGGAGGATGTGAATCAGTCCAACATTGAGTTGTAAGTTTATATTTTTTTCTATCCTCTCTGTCGGTCAGGGAAAAGGAGTTTTATGTTTTCATTTCCAGCTTGCCCGTGTATTGGCAAGCTGTAAGATGCTGAGGTGTGAATTGATTTTGTGAGGTATGCAGAGTCTGTTTGTGTGTGTGCATACATGTGTGTGTGTGTTTAGGATGAACTCGATGAACAGAGCTTGCTGTAGTCACTAGAGTTTAGTGCACATCTGAGTAAATATTGGGTGTGAATATATTCTGTCCAAATGTTGGATCCATACAGAAACTTGCTTCCAGAATCCCATGGAAACAAACTTTAATTTTTTTAAATTTTTTTAAAAGCCACATTATTGTGCTATTTTGGAAATAATCACAACACTGACATAGACACTGTACTTTTCTTCAGCAACATTGCATACTAGATATTTGTTTCAGCTAACATAGTAGTTGCTTCTGCCAGATTTTTGTTTATCATCAATCCAAAAATTTCAGGCTGTGTGTCCCTTGTGTGATGGTTGTGGGCTATGGACAAAGAATATGTGTTTTACCATCATTCATGATGGAGTTTGCAAGCAGTAGTATTGAATATACTTTGTTCTCTCTTCATGTAGAATACTTGCTGTAAACATATAAAGGGATTTCACTTTGGTAAGCATATGGGGCTCTGGTTGTGCGTTATTGCTGTTTGTGATATTCCGTGCATTCTCAAACTTTTCTGAGCTCTGCGTAGTTCAGGAAAAAACCAGACAATCAAACAGAAGAATGATAACACTGCAAATCCAGATTTAGGAATGCCAAATGAAGCACTTTACATTTATCACAGAGCAGAAAAGATTCAGGATGACAGTGTTACAGTAGATAACCCTATTGTGTGGAACCAGAATAGGTATCAATACACTTGTACAGTGCAAAGTCTATGGACATGGTTCTCCATATTAGCGCAATCTTACTGTGCAGGGATTTGCGTGTTATGAGCAACAAAGGCTAACAAAGGAGAGGGTAAGCATGCTTACTCGTAGTTTGACTGTGTACCCAACCATAATAACAGAACACATGGTGGACCACAGAGCTTTGTTTAGTAAAGCCTGTCTTTGTAGCTGGCCCTTGGTGAGACTGTTCCATTGTTTGCATTGGTGTCCGAACTAAGAGGTGTGTTGTGGCCCTGTATGTCCAGTCAGGGGGCGTTTATTCTTACATTTGTACAACCTCCACAAGATGGCTACATACAATCTATGGTCACAGCAAGAAAGAATGAGTAGTGATAGCCTTTGTCTCAATGCAATACATGGGGCATATAGGCACCAGCCTGCTGTTATTACAGTCACAGCGTGGATGAATTAAAGGACCGGTCTTGAATAATAGTCTGTTTCCTGTGGCTGCTGCAGCCTTCTGATCATGCCTATGAGTTGTCAGCTTTGTCAAATCACCCCTTACCCACATGTGCCGTGCCTTTGTTACCGGGGTAAAAGAGAGATTATCCCAAAGATTTATACAGGTATAGGAAGTCACATGTAAGTAGAATACTATGGATGGGTACGAAAGCAGTGTAAACCAATTTAGTAACAATGCCAGAGTAAAACTCATCACATAGAGACAGAAAGATCAGCGTACAATGTATGTGTGTTCTGCCCACAATGATGTGGCCTCATACAAGCTTACACGTAGGCCCTATTCAACCATTTATTAGCTTCATCATGAATTCCATACAGTAAAAGTTGTATATTAACCCGTTCAAGACGAGTCCCGAGTATACTCGGGCAGGTGTCTGTGGGAAATGTGTGTTGTAGTGATATCAAACCATCCTCAATGGGTTAACCTGTTGAAGACTGATCGGGAGGTTACTTGGGCAGGTGTCTATGGGAAATTATATAGCAAAATCAGCCTGTTCTCAAAGGATGTAGGGTATTTTGATGAAAAGTAGCTCACTACTGAATGAAAAGTGAAAAAACAAACAAGACAGTATGCAGGCATTGGATATATATCCAGAAGAGAAGACAATATGTGTGATACAGAAAGAGGTGTGGAAAATGGAGAAGGACACTAACTGAACACCAAACACTGAACACAAAAGGACAATGTGACGAATACTATGATACAGAAAGAGGTGTGGCGCATGGAGAAGGACAGACTAACACATAACCGAACACCAAACACCAAACACTGAACACAAGGGGACAATGTGAGGAATTCAGGTAAGCAGAGACATTCGATTGTATCCGTAGCTATCACAAATTAAATAGAGCAAGAGCAGCGCACCCCTCTGCCTGCCGATATTAACCCGTTTAAGGACGGACTAATTTTGCTCCAACGCACATTTCCAATAGACCCCTGCTCAAGTATACTCAGGACTCGTCCTAAACATATTAAAGGGAAATTATGCTGATATTATGTCGCTTGATTGTACGATAAAAGAAAAATCACATTTAGTAAATCTAAAAATTTGGGGGGAAAAATCAGACTTGTAAATAAGTTATGAATTGCAAAAGTTCAAAGAATAAAACAGGTTGGCAAGTATGTAACAGCTATGTGTTGAGCAGCTCTCCAATTGTTTTGTACACAAAGATAACCTTTGATGATTGTATAGAAGGATGGAAGAGAGACTTTTGCATTTTATTGGCTGCCGTACCAAGTGTCATATTTGGTATGTGGTGTAGTACAAATTTGTATCATAGAACTTCAACTTGTGGGTACCCGGTACTTACTTTCAAAATTAAAAGTGATGATCAACCAATGCTTGCAGCACTCAACCACTGGAATTCATCATTTTAGGCTACTGTAGGCTTTGACTTTGACATCTGCTGTCAAATGTTTGTGAATTGTTGCTTTTTATTTGATAATGCTTTTATTGTTCTGTGTGTTTAAGATGCTGTCACTATGGTGAAGTGCATAGGGCTTACATTCTGAAAACTTGTGAGGGTTAGCAGAAGAGGGCTTTAACGGAGCAATTCAGGGCAGATACATTGACTGCTATGCCCAGGAAGTTGAACTCCTAAACCTCGCACAAAACACACGTGTGGAAATCGTCAGCATTGCGATCCGCAAGCGGATAGCCTGACAGCGCTCCCACACCTCATGCAGCAGCTAGAGTGAGAAGTATAAGGGTTACAGATGATATGAGCCGCAATATGCCCTCCTGTAACATGTCGCCCGTAATATGCCGCCCATGTTCAGTTCGTTGAAAGGTTGAACGCCACTGACCAGCGTCGCGCAGGGCGGCGCTGGCTGCACGATCGCATTTCTCGCCACCGCTATATATAGGGCATTGCCATCATGCCACAGCCAATTGCCTCATGACAGGCGAGCTTCCTGTAGATCAAGAAGCATCTCTCATTTACATTTTGCCCAAACTTCTCCTCCTCTTCCTTGCCTCATCACCTTCCTGTTTGCAGTCAGTCTTGCCCGCTTATAATCTCATCTTTTCTCATCTTCCTTTCCAAGCTTTTGTCTGTGTCTTCTTCTCCATCTTTATCATCTGCTCTTCCATCTCTTCTTCATCTTGCATGCATTTCTTCACCCTCCTCCTCTTTTTCCTCTGCAACCTCTTATTCATCCTCCTTTTTCTTCACCCTTCTCCTCTTTCTTCATTTCCCATTCATCCTTCATTTCTGTGCCCTCTTCCTTTTCTACCCCCTCCTCTTCATCCTCCTTTCCTTCGCTCTCTTCATCCACTTCCTCTTCTGCCTTCTCCTCTGTATCTTTCTTTCTCTTCACCCTTCTCCTCCTCTTTCATCATTTCTTTGTCCTTCTTCATTTCTTCACCCTCTCCCTTTTCAAGCCATCTTCTCCTCATCTCTTTTTTCTTCATGTTACCGGTACTCTTTTTTTTTAATGCTATCTCGTCATTCTTCATATTTTCACCATCTTCCCCCTCTGCCATATCCTCATTATCCTTCAGTTTTTCATCCTTCTACTCTTTTTCTGCCACTTCCTATTCATCCTTCTTTTTCTACACCCTCTTCTTCTTATGCCATCTCCTCTTCATCTTCCTTTTTTTTTTATCACCCTCCTTTTCTTCATCCTCCTTTCTCTCCACTGCCACACTCCTTGTCATCCTTCCTTTCTTCACCGTCTCCCTACTCTTCCTCCTCTTGCTTTTCCTCCTCCATGACTGTGTTTGCCTTCTTATCTTCACTGTCTTGACTCTCAGCTCATCGTCTTCTTTCTCTCTTCTTCTTTCTCTTCTTCTACTTCTTCATCTTCTTCTTCATCATCTTCTTCACCGTCATCCTCTCCATGTTCCTGGTACTCTTCTCAAATTATTATCTCATTTTTGATTGTCATTTGTCATTTATATCTCTTTTGCCATCACCGTTTTAAGTGAAAGAAGCTTTTGTCTAAATCCTCCTGCCATGTAGACAGAACAAATCTAGTCACAGTTTATCCAGTGTTCTCAACAATATACAGTGTGCACGTACAGCTGTATACATCGTCGCTGTCACCACGAACTGGCATTTTAGCGCTCTAGCGCACGAACGTTGATTTCGAGTAAATCGCGTTTGAAGTTTTCATGTTTTTAAACTTTATGTTTGAATGCGTTAATGGAATAAGATTACACTGAATTTGATATGTAGTCAATCTACATGACTCAGGCTTTCTATTGGAGTATTCTTTTATGATCAATCATCAAGAATTTCGTCAGAATTAGCTTCCATACAAAAATGTCAGTTCGTGGTGACGAAAGAAATCGTTTTCCCGCTGTGCGCAGTCACCACGAAGTGACATATTCAGTGTTGCGTACGCATTGTCAATGGAGTATCCAGCACAAATCATAAGAAATCGGGCAATCGTTTGTTTGTTCATATTTCTATACTTGAACTTATTGAAAATATTTCACTATTAATTAATGAGAATAAACAGCACACAAGCTTTCCATGGATGTGAATCGTGCTGAAATATCAGTTCTCAGTACGCCAATATGGGCTTCCAAACAAAAATGTCATTTTGTGAAAACTTCACTACACAGTCCGAAGTTTTGACAAAGAGACATATACAATGCACATTCTCACATTATAACACAGGGTGTACACAGACATTATGGGTACACACAGACAAACACACACACTCACAACCCCCACCCCCTACACACACAACACACATACACACCAACAGAAGCTCACACAGCTAATATGCAGAATGACATATTCAGACATCTCGACTACAACAAAACAAAAAAACCCGTGATTTTTCGGTGATCTTCGGGCGCTCACCATCTCCCCCCCCCCCACGCGTCATACTATGAAAAAAAAAAAGCAAAACAAAACAAAAACAAACAAACCAAAAAGGTTTGGGGGAGGAGTCGAGGCACTAAAAATGGTCAAAAATGGTCTGAAAAATAAAAACAAATTTGGGTCGGGCCTGGTCACAATAAAGAAATGTGTGACACATTTACATGTGAGCGAAATACTCTTCTGGTACAATACAACCATATGAGAATGCATCATTCCAAAGGTAAACAAGTATGCAAATTATTGATAAAAAATTATGAAATTTTCATCAACATCCAAATTGGTTTTATTTCATAACACTGGCTCTAGTATTTCATTAAAAGAATTCAACAGCATATGTTCGCTTTATTGTTGAATATTTCTAAGATTTGATTAAAGAGATGAATGTGATTGGTTAGCCGTACCAAGTTGTTAAAAAGGAAAAAAAAAAAGATCAGTTTCTGAAACCGAAGTATTAAACGGATGCTATTACTATATCAAATGGAATTTACGAATAACTATCTCCATATCTACAAACCATCCCCATGAGGTTTCATCAAACTCCAACAACCATATCCCGCAGAAGTATGATGAAATTCGTTGCTTTCACTTCTTGAAGCACCTAACAAACTTTTTGAAGTGAAAGTTTCGGGACTCCATAATTATTTACACAGCACCAGGGACAGTGAAAGCATACTAGAGCTACACATCTAACAAATTTGAGAGACTACAAAAATATAGTAAACAATGTTCTTACGACTATAAACAGCATATCACCTGTTACACACTCCCAAGACTCCGGCACATAGAATTGGGAAATGTTTCATGCTGAGCTCACATCACGATTATTATGAAATAAAATGGATATATTAATACATAATTGTTCAGCTTTTTGAATGGAAGAGTGAGTCGTTGCACTGCATTGCTACTTCCATCAGGAGAAAAGTCTGTCTCACCCCACACAACTGTTAGAAGCGCCTAGTTACTCCCACTGAAACAGATTTGACCTCATAAGTAGGCACCTATTTTCACTCAAAATGCACAAAACAACATCAGGTAAATTTAATTTTGTGCTTGCCACTGTAAAATTGACACATTTTTGTGTCTGGAGATGAGTACTTTGCTCACACCTTTCCTTTTGTGATGAATTCTGAAATCATGGAATAGAACCAATGTTACTACAATGCAGGTGATTCATGATGGCTATGCAATGGGATACTCGGGTCCATTTTAGTCAAGGGGCTTGTTTTACTCTTGTTTGCCTCCACCTCTATAGGGTGGTCTGCTGCTGCCCATCCCTTGGTTCCGCAGCCCCTGCAATCATGCAATTGCCTTACAAGGTACTTAGGGGTCACTGGGTGATCTTGCCATAGAGACAGGGTGAAGACATGGGGACTTGCTTGAGCACTCCTAATACAGAAGATCCAATGCCCAACCTTACCAGCAACCATCCACAGAGCTATCTGACAATAGGCATGCTGACATTGTTGCCTAAATGCAGCCATAATTTGATTTGATTTGATTTGATTTATTCACAAAATTCATATACATACATTATTCACAAATATGTACATAGTTTTTACATGAAACATGTTATTATACATTTTGTGTGGATCGTCATAAGCTATGAAAAGCTTGACTGGGACGTCCAGTATGGACAAAGTGCACATAATGTACATAAACATCATACAATAAAAATGCATTATACGCATTCAATTGATTCATATAGATAGGGAAATGAGAGAAGGAGAGAGAAAGAAAGAAAAAAAGGAGAGGAAGAAAGAAGGAGAGGGATACTCTACATCATGGTGGTTAAAGGTATACAAGATCACAATCTGGTAACAACTAACATAGGTGAAAGGCTTCACTGTTCTCGAGGTATATGGGTTTTACCGCCAGTTTTCTCGGAGTGAATGTATCTGCATATGATGTCAAGGGAGCCTTTGAGATCTGTAAGGTGCTGCCTCATTCTCATCAATGCCTCTGAAATCCCACAAGCCAACCTAGATTTCCCTCCCATCACTTGAAAGCTTTGACCCCCAAACTGGTGGTGCAGATGCTGGTCTGATGCCATCTCTGATACCACCTAAGTTACCTACAATACTGTCTCTGGCCTGGCAACAAAGCCAAAGGGCTTCAACGGGTGGTAAAGCAAATTTTCATGTCTTCATCCTGTTTCTATGGCAAATGATTACCCTCTGACCCCTGAGGAAGTGCTGAACATCATCAGATGTGGTTGCAATTAAGGCAATTGCAGGACTGATATTTATGCATCTTTTGCCTGAGAATCCTGCAAATTTGGGGCTGATGTCGCCTGCTGCCAAACATCAAATTAAAGAGATCTTTGAAGACAATAAAAAGGACAGTTTTAGTTTTAAGACAAGAATGAATGACCTCATGATGTCAAAGTATATAAATCAACACCTGAGAACTGAGAGAGAATTGAAAAAGGTACCTCACATTGCTCGGTGGTTGATGCTTAATTGATTTGATTTGATTTGATTTTATTGTTCCACATCTCAAAACATCAAACATGATACGATCGATTGAACATAAGATTGAACATAGCTTCGTGATTACAAAGAATACAAGAGAAGACAATTTAACAAACATGAATGTGGGGACCTACTAAAAAGCAAAGCTTGTAATGTATAGGTCCCTGTATAGATGAAAGTGTTGGTCTTCTTTAAACAACCTAGTAACGAAAACTATGAAAGGAAGGAAAGGGACGTAAAAGATAAGAGAGCAAAAAGAGCAAGAGAAAGGAATAAGATATACGAAAGCATAGCGAAATACAAAGTAGCCACCTGTAACGCGTTTACAAGACTCCTTGCCACCCGAGCAACACAGTTACGTAAATGTAAGAATGCGCAAAAATGCACATGATACATAATGATTCATTAATTCAGGAATAGCCTTGACATAAATGACTCAGTAAAAAGAACGAAAAGCAAACCTGGAATACATAATAAACAACGAATCTGATAAAGAAGAGGGAGTTCAAATAAAATTGCATGATTTGTTATTAGATATAAGCCTACACAAGGGATTTTTTTAGTTTACGTTTAAAACAATTCAGTGACAACGATTCAGTAATGTCGGAGTGAAGGCTATTCCAGAATGTCGGACCTGTATGTACTATTGTTTGCAGTTCTCACGGGAGAAAAGTGAAATGAATTTTCCTGTCTTGTAGGGTAGGAATGTATAACTTTATTTTTTACAAACATGGGAGTGAAAGCATAAGGTAATTTAGTGAACTGGTACATAAATATCCCAATGGAGTAAGAATATATATAAAAAATCTTTAAGAGGTTATTACTTTTGAACAGTGGGCTTGTCGGTGCTAAATAATTGGTACAATTGATAATCCTTATAGCTCTTTTTTGTATTCTGAAGATAGACTCCAGGCGTATTTTGAAACAATTCCTCCAGGCCAGTATACTATAATGAATAATGAATATTAATGAATAGTTTGTACGGTATTGCGTTAGGACTGTTTCGTTTATGCCTTCACCGGTTTTTGTTGTTTTAATTCAAGAAGAATATCAAGTTTGCTCGATAATATCAAGGCGGTACTCCTAAATTATATCATATCGCAGTGATGGAGGTTATGATCCATTTCAAACTCGCCTCAGGACCCCCCCCCCCCCCATACTCCTTGCTGAAAAAAGCTACATCGTAAAGGGTTTTTAGTTTTGTCATTTAATGTCCGATGTGTTTTTGTCAGCAGCCATGTATCTCTGCATTACTGTATAGGATTTTCTGTACCCTATTAATAATGGTTTTAGGGGAATGCATATTAGAAGCTTTGCTTTCTAGCTTCCCCTCCATTTTTAACATTATTTGATAAATACCATGCATCTCAGCATCTTAATATATTGTGTAAGTATGACATTTTTATATTCAACCTGCATGTAGAACATGATGGTATTGATTTTTTGCGTGATGTTAAGTGCACTTTTATTCTTTCAATGTCTTTGTTGAAACAAAATAAAAAATATGAAATTGTGTTAAACATCGTAAGGCTTATGAATATTAAATGCTCAAAACTTCATTCATAACTGAGTATCTGAATATAAGAAAGACCCAAGTCCATGGAAGACCATTTCGAGTAAACTTCAAAAAACTTCATATCTTTTTTATTTGTCCAATAATATTATATTCAACTGTGATGGGAAGGTAACATTGTATATACAAATTAGAACATATTATACTACCTTTGTATTATGACAATTAACATTTACATTATTGTGGAGAGGCCATTTTGTGTGATGGACTTGGGTCGTTATTTGAATCATATACATGATATTCTGCTATAGAGATGAGAGAAGGATGAGAGAGGGAGCTATGATATGAATGTAAGAATGACCCAAGTCCTTCATTCTTACATTCATACTCATTCATTTCAGGTACTTCCGGGGATAATTAGGATTTATCAAATATACACAAGATGAGTCCATGCATAAGCTACAATTTGCTATGTCAAACTGAATTTGGCCAAAAATTGGACTTGGGTCGTTCTTATATTCAGGTCTTCAATTCCTAGCAAGAATCCTAATCTATTTGCTAAATTAGGACTTTTGCATTACAAAAGAATAATTTTTTGTTCAGAACATTCTTCAGATATATGATCAGCACTAAATGTTGATAAACGATGTAGCTGCATGTCAGAAAAAAAAACCAGCAAATTGGTTTTCTATTTCCACATATATTTTTGCTATGCATCTCATACAGGAGAATAAGAGTGGCGACCATTTTGAATTTTAGAATTTAAAAGAATAAAAATACATGTAGGCCGTCTATATTGTAAGTGGCACCCAATATATTTCTATTGCACACGCAACACATTATAATAGCGTAGGTACGGGACTGGAAATACAGTAAATTCATTTTATACTTCCATGCATATTTTTGCCATTCATATTGTACATGAGCATAGGAATGGCGGCCATTTTGAATTGAAAATGAGCTTGAAATACTAAATGAACCCTATGCAATGGAAATTCTCTTGCAAATGCAGATGGAGTAACTCCAGGGACATACAGTGTAACTGTACAAAGTTTAGTGGAATAATTGGTCTTAGAATGCATATTATTGTGATTATCCCGGCCAAATTAGCATATTTGGCGGCCATTTTGCATTTTGCATTTTGCCGAAAATGCTCAAGGTTTCGCGAGTGGCATCAATCAGATTTGGAATCAGCACCCGAATTGACAAAAAAAAAAAAACATTAAAAAACATTGTATACATAAAAAAGAAACAATTTTAGGTGCCGTCCAGCCTGGACTAAAGAGGCATTTTAGTGCGCGTTGCAAAGTGTCTCTTTTGTGATATCTTGATCAGTGGATTTAGTTACGAAGTTAATTTTCACAAAGAGACATTTCAGCGCGCGTTGCAAAGTGTCTCTTTTGTGATATCTGAATCCGCGGATTTAGCTAAATGTCGTTTCTTGTGTACGTCATAATTACGTAACCATTGAAATATGAGTCTCCAAATTTAGCAGGAATGTAAAGGGTCTAGAGTAGTATCGAAAAATGAGAAAATCTCGAAAACGTGAAATCCAACCATTTTTCACTAAAATGCCAGTTCGTGGTGACAGCGACGACATGTAATAGTACTGTATCAGCTGCCATGCTACAGCCTGTAGTACAACTATAGACTGAACAATTTTGCAGTTCTTCCAAGGGCCAGATCACATTCAGCACACACTAAGCTGTCATGGATAGATTGAACTGATTTCAGACAGGAAAAGTAGAGTGAAAGAGACATAGATCTACACTCTATTAAAAGAACTGTCATCTTCTTTTTTTTTCTTCTTCTTCTTCTTTTGCTAGAGGCTAGAATGTTTGTCTGTCGCCAGCAACAGCCAGCTCTGACTCAAGTGCCAGATTCAAGTGCCTTGCCCTCCTGGGTCACTTCCTATCCTTTGTTGACTGTCAGCTGAATTTCCTGCTTTATTTTCCTCAGCCACCCTTGAGGCAAACCTCATTCAGTGCATTTTATACATGGACTCGTTTGCTTGTTGTTGTTTTTTGCATTGATGTTTTTGGTCAATTTGCCACAGAGTTCAGTTAGGAGACATAGATTGGCATTTGTGTGGGAGTACTGTACACCTGTAGGTTGTGTGTGTGTATGTCATACACCTGTAAGTGTTGATTGTAACAAGAGTGGCAACATAATGTGTACATAACATGTGTGTAAAACAAGCAAGTGTGGACTGGTTTTGATGCATAAAATGGTACAGGGTTTGTTTGTGTTCTGTTTTGTTTTGTTTAAAATTATCATTACATCTATGAACAGGGCACCAGGTTGTATGTATACAATAGCTTTGGACATGAAGCAATATAATGGGCAAACATAGAGAAAGAGAGAGAGACAGATATTGTATAGACAAAGAGACAAAAAGGGAAGATTTCTTTATATTTCTTTTCATTTCTTTCTCTTTGTTCTCAAAGCCTCCAGTCTAGGTTCTACTTTTACATGGGAATGTTGTGTAAAATAATGATTATTTATACTTGTTATTGCAAAGTATGCATGCCAGACCAATGAGTATTTTCTAGTATTTCAACTTAAATTGTAAAGTTTTCTCTGTTCCTGAGATGAAAAACAAAACAAAACATAAGGAAATACAGAAGTTCTGAACTCAGAAATTATACAAAAGAGGGGGAGGGGGTAGGAGGTAGGGTGCTGTGATGGGAAGAGGGAGAGGTCATTATGTTTTATCAACCCCCCCCCCCACACACACACACACACCTCCCCCAAGGAAATTCATCAGTCAAGCTTGTTATGATTGTGCCCATGAACCCAGCCATATTTGCAGAACTCCAGTGCCAAGGCTAAAGTCTTTTGAAGCAAACTACATGTAGACACATCTTGATCACTTGTGCATGCATAGTAGCAGAAGTTGAGATCGCGTTCACATTCCTCCTTTCATTCAAGCATGCCTTATGAGTACAAGATGCATTGTTTAATAGCCACGCTACAAAATGTAGTATTCGATGTCTGCGGTCTAAATGTATTGAGGTTTCTCACTTTATGAAAGAACCTGCTTGTAAGCATGTTTTGAAATGTATTTCATGACATGTTAGTACATTTTGCTGTAAAGTGATCAAAGCAAATTTTAGTGACATTTTTTCCAAGCACATTTCTCAGATGTGTAATACCAGGTATAGATATAAAACCGCACAGCAGCTCAGAGATGCAGAAAAATACCGGCTACATGTACATGTGCAATATGTGACGAAAGTGGCTTCAGTTTCTGAGCAGCTGGACTGCAGAACTTGGAGTGTTGGAGACGATATAATGATACTTAAAATGATGTAGCGGATCCTAATCACACGAATGATTGAGAGTGTACACATGACGAGACATTTATCTTGCCTATGATCAAATAATTTTGCTTTTGGCTGGTCATTAGTAAAATATAATGACCAGTCATGAGCACTTTCAGGTTGTGATAGTGACTGGGTGAGATTTCATCATTTTAATTACTTCCAAAAATGCCTGCCACAGAATTTAAAACACCTGCATTTGAAATTCTTTTGACCATAAGGATCTGCTTAATTATTTTATAAAACAAATAATACATATCACATTGTTAGGACATTAGCATACATGATGTAATTACTCACACTCTGTACATTGACGTACCCTTGAAACAATCCAAATATACCTTTGTGGCTAATTCTTTCTAATGCCCTTTACTGATGTGTATTATTTGCATTTATTGCTGTTGGATAAAGAGCAAGACTCGTATGAATTTTCATTTGCCCTCCAAAAGTCGTTTGCAGAATGCATGGATGGTGAGACAAAACATTATTGCACTGGGGAAAGACCTGTTAAGGTGTTGCGGTAATTACCATTAACGGCACATCCTTCCACGGTGTCAAACTGTAATGGGCACGAGAGCAAAGTGTTATTTTTTGTTTTGTTTTGTTTTTTTCTTCTTTTTTTCAAGCACAGGACCTTGTGTGCATGTCGAATGAATCACTGTCAGAAAGCCAGATTCGTGCACAGGGCAACATACATGTACACACATCGTACATTGTGTACACGTGTGTTATAAAACAGAGTTCCCATTCTAATTCTGTGACACTGAAGTCGCAGGAGGCGGATGGGCCAATACATACATTATATATTGCAAACCGTTCGCTTAGATACATGTACATTGTAGGGCCTACATTGTATGTTTTCTCGCTGTTATCGTTGTTGCTCTTGATTCTTCCTCTGCAGTGGCTTATAGCATAGTAGCCTTCCTGTGTAAATCATCTGTAGGGATGATGAGGAAAGGATGATTTACACTATATGATGCGGTATTTCATTCACATGATCTCAAGTTTCACTCTTTCCACAATCTGTTGCTGAGCTGTACAGTGCATGGCTACAGAGACCTCCAATATAGCAGTTTGTGCAAGATGAATATTCACGAGATATGAAACTCGTCACACTAAGGACGAGTTAGGTGATACGCTTGGGGTCATCAGATGTCGGTCATCCGTGATCGACAAAGAAAAGAATGTGATATAGGCACCTTGAAATTATTCAGCGTGCATGCAAATCCGTTTCTCTAACCACTCGGCCACGGGACATCCACGGAAATGGTTAGGCAAAAAAAAAATGTATAGATATTACAGGGGGGGAAAAAGTCAATGCCCACTCAACAAACGGGGCCGCGTGAACATGTATTGCATTGCTAGACGGAAATGCGGCCTTGTAACGACTGATGTCGCTATGCCATTTCTGGCGACTTGGGAAAAATACGTGCCGTAGACATAAAACCTGTAATCGGCTGGTTTTGATACCTTGCCTTTAATCACAATTTTCAGTGTGATGACGTCATCAAAGTACGAAACAATAAGCCAGTTCGGGGTTCCACTTTGAGCATGAGCAGAAAAAGGTCATCTGTACCAGCAGAGCATGGTGGTTTTTAAATTCACAGAGATAAGCATCTGTAATGTAATGATTATTCAACTGATCCCTATAAGTGGTGCTTGCCAGCACATCCACATGACAGCAAAAGCGGTGTCTGACAATATCAATAGAAAGAGATTGTTAATACATTCAATGCAAAATAATGAAATGGATGCTTTCCAAAATGTCAATGGAAGGATCATTCTGGTCACCTGGTCTATGCAAGTTCATCCTTTGTTTGAACATGACTGATGAATTCCATAAATTGTTACGTTGGGCAAGCTCATGCCTTCTGTCGCTTGAAACTAGTGGAGTGCCTAATCAACTGAGAAAGAAGAAAGGTCATTTGTACCCATGTGCCCATGAGCTAACCCCGAACTGGCTTATTGACATGGTCTTGAAAGACAATTTTTCAAAGTACAACACCTCCGTCGTCGTCATTACATACTATGATCGGTTTGACAAAGTCAGCCTGCAAAAGTTTGCAGCAGTCGAAGCAATGTGGTCTCCAACACAAAAAAGAGGGATATTGTGTGTGTGTGTGTGTGTGTGTGTGTGTGTCTGTGTGTGTATAGGTGCGTTTATATACGAACTTGACTTCTACATGGACGAATATGTAATACACCATTGAAGAAAAAAAAGTAAAATAGCAAAGTATTTTGTTTCGTGATCTTGTGGGGTTCGAACCCGCACGTATGCAACCTCACTTCTCTGAGACGTCGCCTTTAATCACTCGGCCATACGTCTCGACGAGAAAATATGACGAACGTAAACTTATGTGTGTGAAAGATGAATCAGGAATCGTTTCGTCCACATTCCATTCTCATTTTCAGTTTTAAACTGCAAAATTGTCAACCTGATGAGGAGATTTCAAAGAATAAAATGCATGATTACTGCAGCTTATTGTCTCAGCTACAACATACTTTAGTTTCAGAGGAAACGAAGCAAAATCAGCTGAGATAAAGGTGCTTAAACGTTGTCAAGTCAATGCATGGTTTAAAAGAAAAATCACCTCCCATAGACATAACACGTAAACTTGTCCGATTTTGCGTCTTTACCTCTAATCACAATTTTCAGTGTGATGACGTCATCAAAGTACAAAACAATGACATGGTCTTGAAAGACAATTGTTCAAAGTACAACACCTCCGTAGTCGTCATTACTTATACTATAATCGGTTTGATAAAGTCAGCCTGCAAAATTTTGCAGCAATCGAAGCAATGTGGTCTCCAACACAAGAAAGAGGGATATTGTGTGTGTGTGTGTGTATAGGTGCGTTTCTATACGAACGTGATTTCTACATGGACGAATATGTAATACACCACTGAAGAAAAAAAAAAGTAAAATGGCTAAGTATTTTGTTTCGTGATCTTGTGGGGTGCGAACCCGCATGTGTCATGGTATACCCTACTGTAAAGTCATGTAATGTCGTTGTGTTTCTACTGTCTTGTTCTCTCCTGTCTTTGTAAAAAAAAAAAAAAAAAAAAAAGTTTAATGTATTCACAAGAATCCTTTTGAGTGGTTCACAATTTACAAGCATGCTTTTCAGTGAACCTCTCAGTTCTTTCTTTTTTTTTTATCCTCCAAACATAACTTTGTATTTTGCCGGTATGCATGTATAATTTCGTATTTGTTAACCATTATCTACCATGTAAAGTCGAATACATGCCTATGTTATATCTTCTGATACATATCGTGTTATGTTTGACGAAAAAGAAAGAAGGAATGAAATAAATGAAATGAAAATGAAAATGAATGAATGAATGAATGTGTGCAACCTCACGTCTCTGAGACGTCGCCTTTAACCACTCGGCCATACGTCTCGACGAGAAAATATGAGGAACGTAAACTTATGTATGTGAAAGATGAATCAGGAATCGTTTCGTCCACCTTCCATTCTCATTTTCAGTTTTAAGCTGCAAAATTGTCAACCTGATGAGAAGATTTGAAAAAAAATAAAATGTATGATTACTGCAGCTTATTGTCTCAGCTACAACATACTTAAGTTTCAGAGGAAATGAAGCAAAATCAAGTGAGGTAAAAGTGCTTGAGCGTTTATCGTCTATGCATGGTTAAAAAAAAAAATCCCCCCATAGACATAACACATAATCTTCGCTGATTTTGATATCTTGCCTTTAATCACAACTTCTAGTATGATGACGTCATCAAATTAGAAAACATCGACATGGACTTGATAGACAATTGTTCAAAGTATAACATATTCAACGTATGTCGTCAGTTTGGTATTGACTGGACGATCAAACACAGGAACATGAGGCAGCGATTAGTAATCTTCGCTGATTTTGATATCTTGCCTTTAATCACAACTTCTAGTATGATGACGTCATCAAATTAGAAAACATCGACATGAACTTGATAGACAATCGAAGGGGTCGATGCAATATAGTGCTAACCCACACAATGTTCATTTTGAGATAATCGCTGTTGAATGTTTGGAAAGTCCATACATTGTATATTGATAAAACATGAATGCATGCATTTTTTACCATCTTATTGGTTGAATTCAAATATGATATTTTCACGGAGGTTAGAGTAAAGGATAAGGATTATGAAAATGCTTAATCGTGTCATTAATTCCCAATCAATGACATCCCTACTATAGGCATATCATAATTTCTCATCTAAAATCAATGGTCTATAGGATTCATGCACCATTACTTGTATAGTGCATAAACTTTGCTTTTTAAGCTTTGAGTGAAACGTGTCATAGCATAATTCTGTAATTCCATCAGCAGTGATTGACATAATGAAGAAGAAATATATATCACATTGAACGCTTAGAACCTAACGGGGGGGGGGGGGGGGTATTATAGCATGATACTCGGTTTTTTACTGCCCAGCTAGATGCCAACAACATCCATCACTCACGGCTACGCATAGAGAAACAGCCATGGCGAAAATAAAACTTTGCTTTCTCATAGGCACAATGACACAGAACCCCGTCAAACACACTTTTCTTGGCAGGGATGGACATGAAAAAGTTCATTACTAATACTAAACAGCGTATGCATTCCATTCATGTGGAGCTAGATACCTCTATAGCAACATAAAGCCTGTCTTCAACTCCGTTGATAGAACAATGACAACCTGAAATTTCAAAGAGATGAGCGAGACGCTATATACACCTGGCCTAGAGTTAATTTATTCAGTTCTCATTCCTACTTCAAGTTGGGTTATGTTATTGTAATCATTCCCATCTGCAGCATAACAAAACCAAAGTGAGGGAAAAGGGGAGAGAAAAACGAGAGGTGGCAAAAGGAAAACTGCATGCACAACTGCAATCCATAGCATTGCGTGTGACAAGTGAAACAAATGTTTTAGTTGTTATAGCAGTGTTTTATGAGCATACACAGACAAATAGACAGACAATGTCAAATTTAAAAACCATCAATTTAATGTCAGAGAAGATGGTAAACAAGATGCATTGAAACCGTAACTAAATCGAACATATTCAGATATAACATTCTTGAATTAAAAACAAGATAAAGAAAAATAATGTCCACGTCAGGATTAAAAAAAAAAAAACGCCGCACGAACATGCATTATATTCTTGATGCAAAGTTCCAAGGATTGTCTCATTAATTTAAAAGCAATGATTCCCTTACCACCACCAGCACCACACCACAATGACGTCTCTAAAATCAATGGTAGCACATATCATTGTATCTTGCATTGAATTAGCTCCCTTTTCCTAAACTACCAGTGAAACGTGCCATATTATATGGTGTAATTCGATCAGTAGTGATTGACTTTAAAGAAGAAAGATAATGCAACAAATTGAATGCTTACCACATTGCTTATAGGGCTATTCCAGTTTGGTACTGATCTGTTCTATTCTCCCAGATGCCAACAACACATATCACCTATGGCTAAACTAGTGAAACAGCCATGACGAAAATAAACGACAGAGAACCCTGTCAAAATCACTACACTAATTGGAAAGGTATTGCCCGAAATTCCTCATATAATATGAAGCAATATCAAGTCACTTCCTTCCCTGCCTGTCTTTAACTCCGTTTTTGTCAAACAATAACAACCTGGAATTCTAAACAGATAAGCGAGACGCCATACACCTGGACTAGAGTTAATTAATTCAGTTCCCATTCCTGTTAGTTATGTAAACGTACACGTTCCTAAATATCCTGCTACAGTATAACAAGAACAAAATCTAAATGAAGAGAAAAGGAAAGAGAAAAAGAATGGTAGCAAGCGTGGCACTGTTTCAAGGGGCAATTTACAACATTACGCGTGACAAAATATGAAGCAAACCCAACCTCCAAACTCCAATACAAAACAAGGGAAATAGAGTAGCTGTGTTCATGACATCAGAGTGAAGCTGAACTGCTGAAAAAAAGAAAAGAAAAAAGAAATAAAAGGAAAAAGTCCTGCGGGACTCGATTAACTTCTCTCCTTCCGGTCGGGCATTATAAACACGCAGCGTGCTAAGCGATTCTGCCACACGGAAGATCCGAAGATCCTGTGCGAAACTTAAATCTATCTATGTATGCTATACACAACACAAATTTACATTGATATTCAGTTTTTTGGCGATATACGTCAAGTGACTGATAGCGCTGTTCAACTTCCCACGAGTGGCCGCGTGGATTCGATCAATATACAGTTACAAAGATAAATCGGGAATCGTTTCGACCAGATTCCATTCTCATTTTCAGTGATCGACAACGAAAATAATGTTAAGTAGCGACTTGAAGTATAATATAATATTGAGAAATATTCGTGAAGTCCAATTCTTTATGCAGTCCTACATAATTCAGATGAAATTGTTTCTGTCATGCAACCAATTGAAAATTTCGTGTGGTGTCGGCGTGTCCAAGTAAGTTGATTGGAAAGGATATGTGAATGAATATTTACCAATAGGTCTTTATATTGTAAAAAAAAAAATCAAACATGGCCATGCGGTCTTTTAAGAGCCATCTTCACTTTAACATTTGTAATTTCAAGTCCAAGTTGCCAGTCAAAGCAATGTGGTCTCCAACACAAAACAAAGGGATATTGTGTGTGTGTGTGTGTGTGTGTGTGTGTGTGTGTGTGTGTGTACGTTTACATGAAAACGTGATTTCTACATGGACGAAGGTGAATACTCCATAAAAGAAAAAAAGCAAAAGATGTAAGTATTTTGTTTCGTGTTCTTATGGGGTTCGAACCCGTACGTGTGCAACCTCACGTATCTTGTGACGTCGCCTTTATCCTCTCGGCCATACGTCTCGACGAGAAAATATGAGGAATGTAAACTTATGTATGTGAAAGATGAATCAGGAATCGTTTCGTCCACATTCCATTCGCATTTTCAGTTTTTAGCTGCAAAATTATCAACCTGATGAGGAGATTTGAAAAAATAAAATGCATGATTACTGCAGCTTATTGTCTGAGCTACCACATACTTAAGTTTCAGAGGAAATGGAGCAAAATCAGCTGAAATAAAGGTGGTGAAACGTTGTCAAGTCAATGCATGGTTTAAAAAAAAAAATCACCTCCCTTAGACATAACACGTCAACTTGTCTGATTTTGAGTCTTTACCTTTAATCACAATTTGAAGTATGATGGTAAGTCTTCTCGAACTAAGAGTGTGGAACGGAAGCTTCTACGTGAAAGATGAATCATGACGATCACCCGTGACCGACACATCTTTAAAGGGATCAGTTATTAGAGGTGGAAGACCTCGTGCCAAGATATTGTTTCAGCAATTCCAAAGCAATGATACCCTTACATTTAGGTATACCATAATTTCCCTCTGAAATCATTGGTATTATTCATGTACAATTGCTTGCCTTGTCCATAAACTTTGCTTTATAAACTTTCAGTGAAAGGTGTTATAACATAATTCTGTAACGCCATTAGCAGTGATTGACTACATAAATAAAGATATATCAGATTGAACGCTTAGCGCGTATAAAAGGGGGATTTTAGCCTGATGTTGTGTTATTCACTGCTCAGATACCAACAACACTCATCACCTACGGTTACGTATAGAGAAATAGCCATGGCGAAAATAAGGTTTTCCTTTTCTTTGGCAGATAGACACACAACCCCTTTGAACACACTATAATTGACATGGAGGGACATGAAAAAGTTCATTACTACTACTAAACAGTGATGCCTTCTACTCATGTGGCACAAGATACCTCTATAGCAGCATAAAACCTGTCTACAATTCCGTTATTGGGTCAAACAATAGCAACCTGGAATTTCAAAGAGACGAGCGAGACGCCATACACCTGTCCTAGAGTTAATTTATTCAGTTGCCATTCCTGCTCCAGTTGAGTTATGTAAATTATTTTCCGACCTGTCTTGTGCAGTGTAACAGGAACAAACGTAGAGAAAAGGAAAGAGAAAACGAAAGGTGGCAAGCGGGGCACTGTATATCAAGGGCAATTTACAACATTACGTATGATAAATGAAGCAAATCCAACCTCCAGCCTCCGACAAAAAAAAAAAAAGGGAACTTGAGTGACTGTGTGTCGTGGGGTAATGACATCGGAATGAGGCTGAACTGCCAAAAGAAAAACAAAGAAAGAGAGAGAGAGAGAGAAAAAAATAATAGCGTCCTGCGGGTCCCGAACATCTCGTCCTAAGGTAGTGCATAATGACCATGCAGCGCGCTAAGCGACTATAAAGCCACACGGCTGTCCCGAAGATTGGATGTGAAATTCATATCTTTATATCATTTACAACATGAAAAAGTTCATTACTACTACTAAACAGTGATGCCTTCCATTCATGTGGCACAAGATACCTCTATAGCAACATAAAACCTGTCTACAACTCCGTTATTGGGTCAAACAATAACAACCTGGAATTTCAAAGAGATGAGCGAGACGCCATACAACTGGACTAGAGTTAATCAATTCAGCTCCCATTCCTGCCAGTTATCTAAACGTACATGTTCCTACCTATCCTGTTACAATATTACAAGAACCAATGAAGAGAAAAGGAAAGAGCAAACGAAAGGTGGCAAGCGGGACACTGTAACAAGGGGCAATTTACAACATTAGGTGTGACAAAATTAATGAAGCAAACCCAATCTCCAAACTCCAATACAAAACGAGGGAAATAGAGCAGCCGTGTTCACGGGTTACGTATACTTGGTAAAATAATACGATAAATGACATCGGAGTAAAGCTGAATTGCCGGAAAAAAAAAAAAAAAAAGAAAGAGAAAACTTCCGCGGGAGTCGAACTTCTCGCCTTCCGGTATGGCGTTATGAACACCCAGCGCGCTAAGCGATTACGCCATATGGCTGTCCTGGAGATTCTATGCGAAACTTAAATGTATGATTATACTGTCGTGACAGTGCTGACTGAGATGGCGCTATTCAACTTCCCACAAGTGGCCGCGTGGATTCGACCAATATACAGTTGCAAAGAACAATCGGGAATCATTCCGTACAGATTGCATTCTCATTTTCAGTTTTTAACTACAAAATTGTCGACCTGATGAGGAGATTTGAAAATATAAAATGCATGATGACTGCAGCTTATTGTCTCAGCTACAACATATTTATGTTTCAGAGGAAATGGAGCAAAATCAGATGAGGTAAAGGTGCTTAAACGTTGTCAAGTCAATGCATGGTTTGAAAAAAAATCACCTCCCATAGACATAACACGTAAACTTGTCTGATTTTGAGTCTTTACCTTTAATCACAATTTCTAGTATGATGACGTCATCATATATCAAAACCATCACATGGACTTGAGAGGCAAATGTTCAAAGTACAACATATCTGAATTTGGGATAATATTGAGCTTAAACAACAGAGATACGAGCAAATGAATGTCAGAAACAGTACCTCAAAAAAATCAATTCCACTTTTTTTTATATAAAATGACGATTTGATGACGTCATCGCGTTTCTCTGGCAATATTGATACTTGGAATGTTATTTACAATTCATATGCTTTTGTAATATGCAATAGAAATATAGGGTCAACGGACGATTTAAAGAGCTATGACGAAATAAACAAAGACATGTTTTTTCACTATATTTGCAGAAAGACGCGCGTGCGGAATTTCAACTTTGACGCCTGTGCATTCCTTTGTTATGGGTCGAAATCGATCGGAAATCAATAGATACTGTTACTCAAAGTATCAGGAATCCAAATCAGTCAAAAAAATTGCATTTCCATGTTTCTTAAGCGCTCTGCGCGCGAAATTGCGCGGACGGACGCGCACGCGAGAAAATGTTTGAAACGCTTATAATTGTCTGAAACTTCGAGATTTCCCATTGGGAAGTCGTTTTGAGCCTTTTAAAATTTTGACGCGCGCTTACGCGCGCCTAATGATGACCTGGGTAACTAGCGTTAGAAAGTAAGATAGAGCGTGACCTGAACTTTATGTCCAGCGAAAATGATACAGAAATGACATCTAGTTATGAAGTTATGATTGATCATGTGACAAGGTCCGAAAATCACAAAATGGCGCCTAGATGACGTCATAGATATGTTACTGTCATGAAAACCTTATTGTGGCTAGATATTGTTATGAGACATGTTGACTGAAAATGTCATGTCATTCCGTGATGTCATTGTTGAGATATTGACGACACAAAATGTGGCAGAAAGAAAGAAGAATAAAAAAAAAGAGAAATTTTGACAATTACAATAGGTGATACGCTGATAGCGTATCACCTAATTATTGGTATGATGATTAGAAGGAGTGTATTGCTATAAAAACAATGAAATTTACTGCTGAGATACCCAAATGATGGTAGATATGTATCTAGTGACGATAATGATAGTAATGGTATATTACTGCTATTGTATGATAATATAATATCAATATATTAATAATGAAAATTGATAATTTTTATTAATGGCTGGGCTAGCTTACTCTACCCACTGAAAATTGTACAGGGAATACAGTACTTTTTTTTTTTGGGGGGGGGGGGAATCCTCTTCTACAACTGTAGTACAATACAGACCTTTCTAAAGTTTAATCTGCAAATTTGACTCAATTGCTAGTCTTGTAGCTCAATGGTCCATCCATAACTGTGGCAGAGCCATTCGGAGGGATTACACACATTTAGTCCAGGGGGGCATTTCATAAAGCATTTTGTCCGACAAAGTTGTCAGACAAATTTACTCTCAGCCAATCAGATGCAAGGATTTCAGTAGCTTGAAACAGTTTGTCAGAAAAATATCCAACCAAAACGCTTCATGAAATGCCCCCCTGGATAACTCTCCACTGTCACTGTCAGAGGAATGCAATGGAAACTCTATGGCACAGCGTCAAATGCACATGCGAAATATGAAGCGGGTGCATCGGTGTGCAAATCTGTATCAAGTGCGGCACTGTAATGAAAATAATTCCAGCTCAAGTCGCTCAGTCATCGCCAGGCAGCTAGAGCCAATGCCAAAGGTCACGTGAGGATAGCAGCAGAGGGCTGACACTCTCATGTGTAGTCTTGATCCCAGCTTGTGCCACTTATTTTTTACTTTCCCTGTGGATACAGGTTTCGGATGAGGTGTGACCAAGAGAGGGATTCTTGCCCACCTCCGTGGTGATACTGTGGTCCCAAGCAATGCACACACCCGAAATCGATGGTCTTCATATTTAACCCGTTGAGGACGAGTCCTGAGTATACTTGGGCAAGTGTCTATGGGAATTGCGTGTTGTAGCAAAATCGGTCCGTCCTCAACGAATTAATGGCCTTCTTCTTCAATTTTGTAATGCTATCTCTCTCTCGCACACACACACAATACTTTATATTAATGTAGTTTTCATCATGATGCAAAAATTAGTTTGTTATGATTTGTCTTGAAACCTTTGCGATAATTTGCCTCACACAGTCTGTCTGAACCAGCATGTGCAAAAAACAAACAAACAAACAAAACAAAAGGAGAAAAAAAAAACAAACTTCAGTTTTGTAATCCCATAAAATGTACACACATGTAACTCGGCACACTAGGCCCAGGGTGAGGGTGCCTACAATAGGGTCATGCTCTGGTCATTATTCAGGCATGCACAGTTTTGAGAATTTGAATGCCTCATTTGCTGCATGATTTTAGTATTCATTCATTTTTTTTTTATTTTTTTTTTATTTTTTTTTTTTTTTGGGGGGGGGGGGCATGTGCGAAAAGGCGGCAAATAAAAAGTGCCATCCAAACGCTGATAACACTTCGCGAGTGAAATGAGTGTCAAGTTAATATGGTGGGGCGTACAATGAACACTGTACAATTGTGAAGAGTTCAAACAGTTGGTATATTCATTGACACACATCATTGTGTTTTGACAGTAGTGTGTGTATTTTTACAGGGTTCTGCTTTTTGCTGTTTTTCCATCATGGCCAATTGCACATTGCCTGTCAATGGCACCATACACATCTTGTGAGCTGAACTGTGGAAGAATTTGACTGTGGAATTGGACTTTAAAGTCCAGAAAGAGGTTTTCGTTCATGAAGGCATAGGAAATCATTTTGCATTAACCCGGTGAAATCAAAAGACTCCTCTCCTTTTGAGGTTAAATTCTAATTATGCATTTAGTAGAAAATAATTCAACTTTAAAGGGACTGTACAGTACTGGTTGAGGTGGGGATTCATGTTTTGAACATTCCTAAGTGAGATAATGAGAAACCTCTTATGAAATATGAAAGAGCATGTACAATAATCTGTAATTAGGTGATCCGAGTATCCTCTCGGATCACCTTCTGTATCTGTACGGATTCTTTCTTCTTCTTCTTTCTTTATTTCTCCCCAAAAGTTGTGCAGAGGTTAGCTCAGAAAGTGCTATGCCTATCAAGTTCAAACTTACACCATGTATGTATCGTGTCCCAAAGACGGCAATCGAACTAAAATCAAAGTGATCAGTCGACCGTGACGTCACTATGACGTCATTATATGAAAACACATTCTCAATCATATCTCATTAATGGAGTGGAGTTTTTCAATGAAATTTACGTCACATAAATTTCAAGTCAAACGCATTCTACGCATATTCTGAAAATTCATCTATACCTTAAAACGTGCGCGTACGCGCGCGTTGAAATATTTGTATGCTCAAATCGAGCTCAAAATTTTTTTGCACACGTTTCAGACCATTTGGAGCATTTTTTGAAAAATTGAAAAAATCGGACGGACGCGTACGCGCGCGCGCGTATACGCACACACAGCTCATATGCAATAGAAATTTCCCGATTTTTCACACGGATCGGATGTCTGAAATGCCAAGGTATATTTCTGCCAAGTTTCAAGTCGATCCGACTCAATATGACGTCATACGGGCCCGTCAAAGTTGAAATTCCGCGCGCGCGTCAATGGCGACATACAGTGCAACTATGCCAAAAAACCGATGATTTTAAATCTGATTTTACTCGTCAGGATGAACGGTGACCCCCCATTTTCTTTACATATTTTGAAAGCTGATGAGTTGTACATGTTATTTCATGGGCTGGCTATGCTGACAAAATGATTAAAAGATATCAAATTTCTTAATAAAGTAAAAAAAGTAAATTTTCAAAATGACGTCATCAAATTTCAAATTCACTCGAGCGTATCTCACTTGAATTTCGCCAATTTTCACCCAGATTTCAGTATGTTGTAGCTTATGAAATGTTCTTTCATTACTGTAAAACAACATTTTGATGGGATAACGTAAAAATGGATTGAAAGTATCCTTGTAAAATTTGACCAGTTTACGTGTTATCTCTATGGGAGAGCAGTTTTTCTGGCAGTGAAAATTGACATGACTATCTTTTTCGAGCACTAGCTCACTTATGCTTCGGTGAATTTTTCCCAGATTTTAATATGTTGTAGCTGAGACTTTGGGCTATCGTAAATGTGCCCTCTATTTTTTCATACGACGTCGGCATCACGTCGAAAAACTTGGTTGAAAAATGGCACGTGGCTTCGATGTAACGTCATTTTGCTTAATACACAGGGCCTATGGAGCATGAAATAGGTCATTGCATAGCGCATCCGACTCGTAATCCTAAGGTCCCTGGTTCGAGGCTCACCCCTGCCAATACTTTTTTTGAAATTTTTTTAAACACTTTTTTTTTTCTTCTTTTTCTTTAGTCAGTCTTAATCTCCTTTCCTAACTTTATCTTTTTCTGATTTTTTCATGCTTCTCCTTCAAATTTCTATAAAATTAACATAATTTTTTCTTTATTTTTCTTTCTTTCTACTACTTTCTGTGCAATAGATGAACAACAACAATGGCTATTAATCCCATATTTTGCACATGTTTTGTTCATGTCAGGTACATTATTTCATAAGATAACAATTACTTGATCGGACACCATCTTGGGTATGTAAATTAGGGTCAAAGGTCATAAATGTTTCATCCTGTATCTTGGTGAATACGTGTCCTATCTCTCCAATATTTTGCACACGCAAAAACCATGTTATAAGAATCATTTCACAAAATAACCACTTTTTCCTCAGATGTCATCTTGGGAGTGTAAAGGTGGGTCAAAGGTCATATGTATTTGTTGCTGTATCTTCGTTATCTAGTGTATACAGAATTAGTACCAAAGATGGCAGACATGACTCCCTTTTCTAAATGAGAATCCAAACATGACACGGCCAATGTCTCTAAATACAGATGAAACCTGTATGGTCATGCCTATTGCGATCATGATTCGAATCATTGATTAAAAAAAAAAAATCGGATCACCTTAATTTGTCAGTAATGACAAATTACAATCTCTAGTTTTAAGAAGGATTTAACATTTATTTGATAAAAATTGGTTTTCAAATGGCCGAGATATCCAAAAAAGTGATAATAATAAAAGACTACAGGCCATGCCTTTTATTAGGATCTCTTTGTTTCACCTTGTTTTTGGATATCTCGGCCATTTCAAAACCGATTTTCATCAAATAAACTTTTGATACCCCTTAGAATTGCATGCGCTTTGACATCTCATAGAGTGGTTTCTGAATATCTCACAAAACGTTAAAAGCTAAATCCCCACCTCAACCAGAACTGTACACACCCTTTAAAATTGGGTCGCACATTCATTGTGGATCACAAAATAGTATGTTTAGCATCTCAGGCACATCTGTACATTACATGCACAAAATTGCTTGTTCTGCTGCTTCACTAAAATACCAAAATACCAAAATTTGTTTTCTCTTGAGTTGTCATGCCAGTTTTGACCTTTCTTATGTGGACGGATGTTATATTTATATGTTATACTCAATAAATGCCGTAAGCAAAGTCTGGAAGAAAAAAAAAAACTTTGAGAAAATATGAAATTGACTCTGTCACTACCATTACATTACTCATTCCAATAGGCCATGAATTCAAAATTTCCAGGTAACATACAGTAGAGTGGAACAGGTTGTCAGTCTTATGGGCACAGTTAAGCGACCTTTGACTTTTAAGTCAGTACAGCCACCAGTGATTGTGACGAAAAAAAAAGTTTAATGACATTTCACAGACAGAATGAATGAAGAGCTAGGCAGTCTTTCAAGACTTCACTTGGACATTAAATCTTGATAGCACATCACCATAAGATCCTGAGAGCAAGCGGTCATAAATTTTTCTGACATTTGTTTGAGTTGACTCGAATGTTACAGTCACACAGGCCTAGCTATCAACAGTGTAAATGTTTCCCATTTAGAGTGCAACCTCATTAAACCGATTTGCTCTACTTGCACAAATGTCACACTATTGTTCTATGCAGCTTCCTTGGGGAGGGGGGGGGGGAGGGGGATGGAGCAAGTGTGCTCTATCCAGGGGGTCGTTGCCATGGCAATCGCCTGCAATTAACAAGTTTATAGTTTCTGTTTCAAAGCCATTTGGAAAATGTAACTCCCAAGACGTGGGCGATATAATGGGGCTCTATACAACCTTGCAGTCTACAAATATCTTTCCCCCTTGAGAAATTTCAGCTAACTCAATTCAAAGCTATTATAGGAAATGTAATAATGGCAGCTTCTGAAAAGAATAGCAAATCATTCCTGTAACATGAACATGGGGCATGTCAGGTTCAAGTATTGAACTTATTTGAACTCTTGATGTACAAATGTATACAGAGAATTTTATTTTTTCTGTGTTTTTTTTTTTTAATTTCTGTTCATGTTCAAACTCTCCTTTGTCCTTGAAGTGAGACTATATTTCTACTCAACACTTCAAAATCAAAATAACAATAACAACTTGCAACAGCTTTTGTTAATCCTGCCTGTCCTACCAGTGACCTGTTTGTATAGAAAGTAACAGCACTATGTGATGATAAAATTCAGGGATTTGTGCATTTTTCATGAATTTCACAAATCACTGTTGGGCCATGAATTTAACAACGTGTGTAAATATTGCAAATGGAAAGGCATTAATGCACTTAAGATAACCTCGGTGTCAAATTGCGAAAACAACATCGAAAATGACAGCTTTTACAGCATACAATTCTTTTCATTTCCACATTTTCTTTTCATCTCTTTTAATACATTTTCATCGTTTAATACTTAAGTGTAATTCCAGGAATTTTATTGTTGTTTTTCTTAAGTATTTTGTCTCCAATTTTACTGATTTTTCTTGCAAAGGAAGGTCTTCAGTATTTTCTTTTAGTTTCTAAACATTATCTGTTTGCATATGAACAGTAGGGAAGTTTAAAGTTTGTTTTTTCAGATTTGTCATTTGAGTGCATTTTTTTTTTTTGGACAATAATTAATACATCTCTGTGTTTCAATTGTAGTATTGTACTGTTTATAGAGTTTATAATCCGTCTTTTGTGCTTTTTGACTTTACACTTGTTAAATGTTACAGTGTACATTGTGCCTGTGCCACATGTGCTGTAATGGTGGTTAGTTGAGATGATTTAACCACAATAGTTTGAGAGAAGTGCTTTTATACTATTTATCATTAAATTCAATTCAATTCAATTGAACTTTTATTTCCCTTCAGCAGAAAGGTAATACAAATACAAATTTAAACCATTAATTAACAGTTTATAAACAATGCGGATCATTGCGGAATGACAATGCGGAACAATGCGGATTAATTATTGTCCAAAAAAAGTTTTTTTAAATACAATATATGTGTATGTAAATGAACGAATATAAACAATGCATACTCTGCAGTGGTAACGAAAAAGTACTTGTGAGCCTTTGTAATTTATCATCTTTTTGTCATGATAAAGGAAGGAATCTTCAATTTGTTCTTTATTGATCAGAATATCTTTGATTCAGTCAAATGTTTTTCACTGACAAGTTGTCAGAACCTGATTTATATCTAGGTTTTGTTTTGCAACTGTTGTGAACTATGACTCCTTTTTGCCGTCTGTGGTTGGATTGACGGATATCACTTTCAGTTGGTCTGCGGTGGGTAAGGGGAGGAGAGGTTGTGGGGTCGTGCTGGCTGAATTCCCCTGCGAAAACTGGGACTTGTTTTGTTTGTAAGCATTGCCAGTTTGCACCCATCCAGCTCTTCCCTTTACCCGTTGACGATTAGACCCGAGAATACCCGGGCAGGTGTCTATTGGAAATGCCCATCATAGCAAAATCAGTTAGACCTTGACAGGTTTGAGAGAGCTGAAAGAGGAAAAGGCTTAAAATATCATATAGAAGCTTCACTCAAAGTTATTGGATCCTCACTTTCATAGCGGTCATATGTTACCAGACAAAAGTAAATTGATTGATGACGAGATTGGTTTGGACTGAAAGATTTATATAGCAGGTGGGTAGATAGACTGTTAGATTGTTGTTTAGCTCTACAACACTTCCCTAATGCTGTATGATATGCACACGTGTAATATACATGTAAGGAGGGATAGATAATTGACAAAATAGATGGAACAAAACAAATTGAATAAGATGGAGACCTACATGTAATATAAGAGCAGAGGAGAAAGCAATAATGATCATATGCCTGGAGTGTTATAAATATAGTTAAAAACTGACATTGTAGGTATTGAAAAAGCAAATGAAAGTAACCCTACTCTCTAAAAAAAAAAAAAAAAAAAAAAAAATTGAGTGAAAATATTCACTCTTGAAGGAGTGAATGCAAAAAAGAGTGAATTTTGAGTGAAAATGTTTATTTTCACTCATTTTGTAGTGACCTCAGGGATCACTCGAAGATTTTGGAGTGATCCGTGAGGTCACTCTAAAAGAGTGAAAATGAACATTTTCACTCAAAATTCGCTCCAATTTCACTCTAAATTCACTCTTTTTTGCATTCACTCCTTCTAGAGTGAATATTTTCACTCGTTTTTTTTTTTTTTTTTTTAGAGAGTATGTGCATGAAAGTACCCATACATTCATGCACAGATGCAAACATTACTTTTCAAGTGTAACTGGGTCCAGCGTGGAAATCCGAATGAACACTTGGAAACTGCGCAAATGAGCAAGTTGCAGGCTTGTGTAAATCGAACGGGGGATGCCTTCTTGGGTATAGCCTTCATCAGCATGCCTGAATGGTATTCACACAGCGCCAGCATGCATTGTCAATATTGACTCCTTCTCTGCCCTATGAAATTAAATCCGTCTCCGTAATAGATTTGGTGCCTTCCCAGAACTTCAATACTCCCATCTTTGCAGGGACATAATTTGGGAAAGACCTGGGAGAAAATTGAGTGAAAAAGGGGAGAAAAATATGATTCCCATTAAAAAGAAAAGTAGGACAAATGTGAGACATAAACTAGCTGTATGAATGTAAACATTACTATCTTGTTGAAAAAGGATAGTGACTATAATATTTTATCATCAGAAAGTAGATAAGGCAAATATGGAAATGGTCATTGTTGAAATCTGTGGCCACATTTTGCCACTTATTGATTTACCTTCCTACAGAATATGATGGTGAATTTCTCCATGTGGATATTGGGGAACTGTGGTATAGTGGATAAGACTCTTGATTTTCATCATATACACAATGTAGGTCCCAGGTTCAAATCCCATCAAGTGCCACTGTCCTTGGATGGGATATTTTTGCCTGTCATGTCCTTGTCAACCAAGGTGTATAAATGGGTACCTGACAACGCTAGGGTTATAATGATGGCAGGGCCCTCTGGTTAGGTTACCCTGGATAAAGAAGACCATGCTGTTGTTGTCATATTATTGGATGATATTTCTATTCTTGTCTAGAATTGAATCTTTTTATCTCTTCTCATCTGTTTGTGTTTTTTCAGGGCCTACTCCTTGGTGGACTCATCCCGTGTGTCTACCTTTCTCATCTCCATCCTCCTCATCGTCTACGGAAGTTTCAGGTGAGTCTATAATCCCTTTCACAAAAAGCCCCAAATTATTATTATTTTTTAAATGTTTTTGTTTCTTCCGTATTGCAATTTTTATTCTTCTTCCTCTTTTCCAAGTTCCTTACAGGGAAGGTCCACCCTGAAAATGTTTTAGTGTGGATAGAAGCATGAAAACTAGACTTGGAATTTGTCAACACTGACAAATTAGGTGATCCGATTTTTTTTTAATCGATGATTCGAGTCCTGATCGCAATAGGCATGACCATACAGGTTTCATCTGTGTTTAATGACATTGACCGTGTGATGTTTTAATTCTCATTTAGAAAAGAGAGTCAGGTCTGCCATCTTTGGTACCAAATTCAGTATACACTATAACGAAGATACAGAATGAAACATTTATGACCTTTGACCCTAATTTACCTACCCAAGATGGTGTTCGATCAAGTAGTTGTTATCTTATAATAATGTACGTGACATGAACTAAACATGTGCAAAATATGGGGGTAATAGGGAATGTCTTTCTTGAGTTATTGCAAAGAAAGTTGCAGAAAGAAAGTAACATGAAAATACATCGAAGCTAAGCTTTAATTTTTGCGAAGTTTTTCGACGTGATTTCGATGTCGCATGAAAAAGAGTGGGCAAAGAAACGATAGCGCAAAGTCTCAGCTACAACATATTAAAATCTGGGAGAAATTCACAGAAGAGTAAGTGAGCTAGTGTTCGATAAAGACCGTCATGTCAATTTTCATTTCCAGAAAAATTCCCTCCCATAGAGATAACACGTAAACTGGTTAAATTTGACAAGGTTACATTATATCTATTTTCACGAGGTGAAGACATCATCCGATTAAAACTTTGATTGAAGAAAACTTAAAGAGTATTACATTGGCTACAACACACTAAAATCTGGAAGAAATTCACCGAAGGGTAATTGAGCTAGTCGTCGATAAAGACAATCATGTCAATTTTCACATCTAGAAAAATTCCCTCCCATAGAGATAACACGTCATAATGAAGATAAAGAAAGAAGTACATATGACCTTTGACCCCACTTTGCACAGACAAGATGGCCTCTGAGCCAAAAATGCTTATTTCATGAAATGATCCTTGTAACATGGTCTTTACGTGTGCAAAATATGGGAAAGATAGGACATGTATTTACCAAGATACAGGATGAAACACTTATGACCTTTGACCCTAATTTACATACCCAAGATGGCGTCTGATGAAGTAGTTGTTATTTTATGAAATAATGTACGTGACATGAACTAAACATGTGCAAAATATGGTGGTGATAGAGGCTGTTTTTCTTGAGTTATTGCAAAGAAAGTTGCAGAAAGAAAGAAATATCTCAATACATGGAAGATAAGTTTGATTTCAACCAAGTTTTTTGACGTGATGTCGGCGTCGTATGAAAAAATAGAGGGTACATTAGCGATAGCCCAAAGTCTCAGCTACAACATATTAAAATTTGGGAGAAATTCACCGAAGAGTAAGTGAGCTAGTGCTCCATAAAGACCGTCATGTCAATTTTCATTTCCAGAAAAATTCCCTCCCATAGAGATAACACGTAAACTGGTTAAATTTGACAAGGTTACATTATATCCATTTTCACGAGGTGAAGACATCATCCGATTAAATCTTTGATAGAATAGAACTTAAAGAGTATTAAATTGGCTACAACATACTAAAATCTGGAAGAAATTCACCGAAGGGTAAGTGAGCTAGTCGTAGATAAAGACAATCATGTCAATTTTCACATCTAGAAAAATTCCCTCCCATAGAGATAACACGTCATAATGAAGATAAAGAAAGAAGTACATATGACCTTTGACCCTACTTTGCACAGACAAGATGGCGTCTGAGCAAAAAGTGTTTATTTTGTGAAATGATTCTTGTAACATGGTCTTTACGTATGCAAAATATGGGAAAGATAGGACATGTATTTATCAAGATACAGGATGAAACACTTATGACCTTTGACCCTAATTTACATACCCAAGATGGTGTCCGATCAAGTAGTTGTTATTTTATGAAATAATGTACGTGACATAAACTAAACATGTGCAAAATATTGGGCTGATAGAGCTTGTTTTTCTTGAGTTATTGCAAAGAAAGTTGCAGAAAGAAAGGAATATGAAAATGCATGGAAGATAAGCTTTAATTTCAACCAAGTTTTTGGGCATGATGCCGACTCCGTATGAAAAAACAAAGGGCATGATGCCGACTCCGTATGAAAAAACAAAGGGCATACATACGATAGCCCAAAGTCTCAGCTACAACATACTAAAATATGGGAGAAATTCACCGAAGCATAAGTGAGCTAGTGCTCGATAAAGATAGTCATGTCAGTTTTCATTTCCAGAAAAACTGCACTCCCATAGAGATAACACGTAAACTGGTCAAATTTAACAATGTTACTTTTAATCCCTTTTTACGAGGTGATGCCGTCATCCAATCAAATTGTTGTTATTATATATCTGAAAGACCATTTAATAAGCTACAACATATTGAAATTTGGACGAAAATCAACTAAAGAATAAGTGAGATATGCTTGAATAAACTTGAAATTTGATGACGTCATTTTGAAAATTTACTTTTTTAACTTTATTAAGAAATTTGATATATTTCAATCATTTTTCCAGCATTGCCAACCCATGAAATGACATGTACAACTCATCAGCTTTCAGAATATGTAAAGAAAATGGGGGGTCACCGTCCATCCTGACGAGTAAAATCGGATTTAAAATTGGCGGTTTTTTGGCATAGTTGCACTGTATATCGCCATTGACGCGCGCGCGGAATTTCAACTTTGACCGGCCCGTATGACGTCATATTGAGTCGAATCGACTTGAAACTTGGTAGAAATATTCCTTGACATTTTAGACATCCGACAAATGTGGAAAAACGGGAAATTTCTATTGCATATGAGCTGTGCGCGCGTATATGTGCGCGCACGTACGCGTCCGTCCAATTTTTTCAATTTTTCAAAAAATGCTCCAAATGGTCTGAAACGTGTGCAAAAAAAAATTGAGCTCGATTTGAGCATATAAATATTTCAACGCGCGCGTACGCGCGCGTTTTAAGAGAAAATATGAATTTTGAGAATATGAGTAGAATGCGCATAACTTGAAATATATGTGACGTAAATTTCATTGAAAAATTCAATTCCATTGATGAGATATGATTGAGAATGTGTTTTCATATAATGACGTCATAGTGACGTCACGGTCGACTGATCACTATGATTTTATTAGACCCGTCGTCTTTGGGACATGATACATATATGGTATAAGTTTGAAATTGATAGGAAGATTACTTTTTGAGCTAATCGATACACAAATTTTGTCCAGAAATAAAGAAAGAAGAAGAAGAAGAAGAAGAACCACCAACAAAGAATCCGTACAGATACAGAAGGTGATCCGAGAGGATACTCGGATCACCTAATGAGAGGAACAGGACAGTGAAAGTTTTGAGCAAATTGTGATCCAAATTTCAGAAAGTTGTGATATATTTGAAGTTGTGATCAATCAGGCACAATTGGCAACTCTGTGATGCAACACATTTGAGCTTACCTTCCATTCGCCCCGTGCATAAGATTTCGTAAAATCTGGGGTTTTTTTTGTTATTGATAAAAGATTTTTTTTTTTTTCCGTGCAGAGAATATATAGGAAACTGTCTACAGTGATTGCGTTAAGGGTGCACAGATTCATGTATGTACAATTGAAATTAATGCTTTAACTCTTGGAAAATAAAAATGTCTTATTTACAGTACAGAAAAAAAATGGAAGAGGGATGAGCTTCTATGTGACATTACAGAATTGCCAATTTGTGTTTGATTGATTACAGCTTCAAAAAGTGGTAACTTTTGTAGTTTTCAACACGATTTGATCAAACTTTCAATGCCCTGCTCATCCTAATTTTTCTGCTTCTATTCATGCAAACTAATTTTCAGGATGGATTTCTTACCTGCAACTGGCAGCTCTCCTTCACTGTGGCTCAAAGTCATGCAAATTGTCAGTTTATGCTCTTTCCTCAATCCCATGCTACTTGTTAATATCTCTTTCTTGACTTTCTCCCCATCTCTTATATCTTTTCCTATCTCTCCCTCTCTCTCTCTCTCTCCCAGTTTCTCTCTCACAGTCTGTTCCACCCTCTCTCACTGTCTTCTAACTCCCCCTCTCCCTGCATCTCAATCTATCTATCTATCTTTCTGTGATCTACCTTTTTATCTATCTATCTATATATATATATATATACATATATATATATACCTGTCTGTCTATCTATCTATCTATCTATCTATCTATCTATCTATCTATCTATCTTTTTATCTATCTGTCTATCTATCTATCTTTCTATCTGTCTATCTTTCTATGTATATTTCTATCTATCTTGTTATCTATCCATCTTTCTATCTTTCTATCTATCTGTCTTTCCATCTATCTATCTATCTATCTATCTATCTATCTATCTATCTTTCCATCTATCTATTTATCCTTTCTGTCACTTTACCAAGTACTCTGGCTTGATTGATCATGTGATATGGCCCCTGTCATGATCAAGCCATGACTCAGCCATAGTTATACTTCACTGTGCCTTGGGATATTATTGATCACAGTCCAATGTTTGATGTACCCTTCAATGTGGATGTTGTGGTATTACTGTCACTGTGCCTCTTGGTTACACTCCTGTGATTGAAAAGAAAGAGAGTATTCAGTTTCCATTGTTCTGAAGATCGCAACCAATAAACGCCAAGTAAATTTGCTATCTAGTATGATACCCGTTGTAGGTTTTGGTTGATAATTAAAAGCGAGAACGTACAATACACACAGCTGTGAGTATTACCAGCTTGAACGAGCATAGTACATGTATGTATGGACAACTTAAAGTGCAATGCCCTGTGACATTCAAGTTGGCTGTGAGAGAAAATTTAAAATCGGGTCTACAGAATCTTAGAAGTTGAATCAAAATGCCACGTTTTATGAAAAAGTACACATACAGTGTATGGAATATTAAATTTGCCACATTTTCATAGAATACTATGAAGTAGTTAGATTGTGAGCAATCACTTTCACAAATTGCAAGAGGGAATGGTGTAATCACCTCACAAAGTTCACTTTGGTAAAAAAAAATCTACTACTATTTCCTCCTTTTTGCACATGAAATTGATATTCAATGACAAAGTTGCATCCTTTACATCAAATCAGTGTAGTCTTTGTAGTAACCTAGTGACAATAGTTTTTAGAGCAAAAGATATTAAGATTGCGGAATTATGGACCAAACTCATATGATTTTAGTGACATTCTTGTGTCCAAACCAATGGGAAACCTGTGATATGATGATGTCATCACCTCTGCAAATTTACATGTGTTTATAACCAATAAGCTTTAAAGCCCCCAAAAAGTTCTGGTACGCCTGCAAAAGTTGTCAAATTTTGCTCCAAAATGTGAACGTGTGCCTAGGAAATGTGCGGAATAACGCTGTAATAACAAGATATTCGATGCGTAACGACGAAAATGGGAAATATTAACCAAAAACATTCAGTCTCAGAACTTACCCGAACGGGGTCAGGCTAGACTCGGACTCGGGGATAACTCGGCCTCGCTTTGCTTGACAGCAGGATGAGTTGTATTCGTTGTCCCTCTGGATTGTACAGTGTGGTGTACTATGCATATGGGAGCGGCCTGTATAAACTACATTGTAGCGTTCTGGCTACTCGCAGTGATGGTCCGAGTTGTTACCTCTTTGGCGCGCATGCAAAATTAGTGTGCGCCTCTCAAGCACCTCTAAAAACAATCAAAGACGCTTGATAAACAACAACAAAAACTTCAAAAACGGCGTGTCTCAGCAACTGAGGTGATGTGCGTATACTAGTAGGCTTGAGGACCGCGCGCTGTCCATTTGTTTTGTACAGGATTAGCACGCACTTTCCTGTCTGCTCATCAAGGCCTCGTTTGGTACCAGTAGTATTATAGAGTACTGATGAACATGGCGATCACGAACTGTGTGTAAATTGTCTGAAATAGGGTCGAGTTTTCCCTGAGACCGAGTTAGTCTGGAGCCTTCTGGAATAAAAGTCGGTCTACCGACTTTTATTATTTTTCTCAAAATACTCCAAAACGACTCATCATTCCGACAAACCGCGTCAGCCAGGTAAGTTTCTTTGTAGACTCTTTCGATACATTGCAAGCAAATATGAAATGGTGCCAGACGGGTTCTCATGCCCTTACCAGAACTTTGTTTTCACTTTAAAGTCATGTTGGTCTTTCTTCTTTTTATTCTGTCTTAGATGAATCTTCTACCATTTTGTTCAACTGATTTTACTTGTACTAGATCTATGAATTTTAAAAGTCTAAAAGTCAATTTTAAAAGTGTGGTGTTCAATTACACTTGAACTGTGTACAAAGGGTATTGTATTCTTTGAGATCATTATGGGTGCATCAGATTTTTCACCTTCAGCTGGTAATGGAATCAAGACGTGTGAAAGTTTCACTCTGCTGTTGTTTTTACTCTAGGTGTCTCAAAATTTGCCATCTGTGAACGTAGTTCAAGGAGACTGTGTTGTGTGTATTTTGGTATTTTTCTTTTGTCTTCTCCTCTCCTCATTCAGTCACAAAAGTTCAAACTTTGGATTTTTTTTCTTACAATTATTTTGTCTGACAAACCTGTAGTCTTATACACAGAATTGCTCATTACAAAAGCCAAATTTGCCAATTCGAGTTGAAACATTAACTTTATTCTTCTGAGATGTGTTGCTGAATTGGGGGGGGGGAGGGTTGCTGTAAATTCAGTGATTTAGAGGCTTTGAATAATTCTGCAGTGCTGCACACTGGCACTGGTCTGACAGTTCCAGACCAATATGAAAATCACTGTCGGACCAGTAACTTTTTCAGGAATGGACCTGTAAGAAATATAAAAACTAGGTACCTTTTGGTCCTACAGACAGGCTAGACTAGTAGAAATAATGGGTTGGCGTGCAGCCCCGAATTCTGTATCTGAGATTTAAAAACAACAACAACAAACTAGTAAATATCCATTCAACATGAGTCAAATTCAATTTCATTTATTTGAAAGAGAAATGTTCATTCAACCTTCTCAAATACTAGCAATGAATGACAAGAATCATACTAAAAAGATGCACCATTAAAACATATGGTTTTGAACTTCATGGGATAATATGTTATCCTGCTCTGACGTGGTGGAATTTTGGACTGCAAGCTGTGTGTTGTTAAAGGGATGGTACAGTATTGGTGGAGATGAGAATTGGGCTTTGAACTTTTTCAGAGATATCAAGAAAACACTTAAAAAATAGTACAGCGCATACCATTCTAAGAGGAATTCAAAGTTCATTTGATGAAAATCGGGTTTGGAATGACTGAAACATCCAAAAACAAAGTAAAACAAAGCAATCGTAATAAAATGTGGGTCCCACACTTTATTAGAATAGCTCTGTTTTGGATATCTCAGCCATTTCAGAACCAATTTTCATCAAATAAACATTGATTTCCTCATTGAATTACATGCTCTTTCATATTTCATAAGAGGTTTCTCATTATCTCACAAAAAAAAAAAAATGTTAGACCAACAACCAAAACTACACGATCCCTTTAATGTGATGCAAATACTGTGCAAGTGTGGCCTAATTTTGGCTTTAAAGGGAGAAATGACTTTTCAGTCCATCCTCTGAAGATGGCAGTCCCAAGACACACTAGCTTATTCAGGAAATAATCCTCCTACTCGAATTCGAAAAGCATTTTTACCTGATGAACAATATTCCAAATGGTATCCTGTACAGAAAACTGCTACACAAAAGATAGTTTGTGTAGCAGTGGTGTAAAGATGCATAGCAAATTGTGATGCGATACCAAGAAAACTATATCCTGTTATTTGCCATAATGCGTCTGAGGCTGATGTGTAATACCAAACTGAACTTCAGTCACTGAATTATGTCATCATACTCCAGTGCTCATTCTCACTAGTGAAGGTTGTCTGTCGTATTTCCTCACCCGCTGTCACTGAGCTCCAGCGAAACCTCTTGCCTCATGAGAAATGAAAACATTGTCTTTGAGCACAATGGCCAATCTAGCCTGGCCTCAAGGCTGATTAAAATTTAATTTTCCCCAGAGAAAGAGAAATAGTAAGAGGCAGAGACTTAGGACAGAATGAGAGAAAGAGAAGAAAAGAGAGAGAGAGAATTATGCAGATTTTTTTTTCTTTTTTTTTTTTGGTCAGCCAACAATGACACAAAATTTTCCAGTGGGATCTCAATGAAACAGTAATTTGTGAACTGAGCTAAATAGCAGAGAAAAATGCACAAATAATTTTGACATTGACGAAAGAAGAGTAAGGTACCACTGAAAATCAGAGCAGTATCTTACAGTAAAGAAAAATGGACATTGGGCAACCTGACTTTCAATGAAACATCTATTGTGGGGTGATCAATGAGACTTGAAAAATGCTGTGAAATGTTTGTGAGACTCCCCACACATCCTGTACATGAAATATTTCAAAGCTGAAAAATTTTGGCAATTCTTAATTTCTGTCTGATTATTTGCAGATTTCATGAATTTGACTAGTTCCATCCAATCTATCTCCAATTTGTCCAACTTAATAATAACAACTTGATTATTTCTTCTGCCAAAATTCTCCAAGGACCTACAACATGATTGGTTAAAGAGGAACGACCAATTCTTTGATAATTGGCTCCCAAGAGAGCAGCCTTAGTCTTAAAGTATGAAATGACAATATGGATGAAAAAGGAAGTTTCTACATCAGTAAACGGCTTAGAGAGAGCTACTAATAAAACAAACTCAGTGTTTTTCATGATCAACAATCTGTATGATTTGTTCACTGGAGTACCGACTGTTAAATTACCATTTTGTTTAACTTTGTTACTTTTTTTTAGGGTGGCAGTGCTGTACCCTGGGTGTCCCCCCCCCCCCCAAAAAAAAAAAAGAAAAAAAAAGAAGAAGTAAAAGTAAGTTTTAGTGTTTTGGGCTAGAAGATTTTGTTCTGTAAGTAATCTTAACACAACAAGAGATGAATGCTAGATATCAAACATATCATGTAATCTAATTATTTTTTTTTTTAAATCTCTCTCCTAGCTCTCTGTGATGATGGTGCTAAACAATAAAGATATGACATTAGTCATCCGTTTCTCGTCATCTGTATTTTGGGAACAGCAATTTTTGCCGGACTCTTGACCAGAAGTTTGCTTTCTTATTGGCTTGGGCACAATTTGTGGTCATTAACTTCAATGAGAGATAGAAAAAAAAAGAGATAGAGAAAGAGAGCAATGTCTACAGTTAGCTTGTGTGTCAAACGAGTGATAAATTAGAGGATAGAGTTGAACTGTACTGATCTTCTGCGGTTGAGCCAGAAAATGGGATCTATGCCTGAAAGAATTTCAATCAGTATGCAAAAAAAAAAAAGTAGGCCTGACTGTGCTCAATGCAGCTTTTGGTAGGTTTCTCATCTCCCTTCTCCATGCCTGCCTTCTCCAGTCCCATCAAAATTCTTTTCTTTACCCTATATTCTCTCCTTCCTTTCCTCCTCCTTCCCTGCTCTCCCCTTTCCTGCCATCTCCTTCCTTTCCTTCCTTCTAAGTTCCTTCCATCTTTTCCACCTCTTCTTTATTCCTGGTCTTTCCCCGTGTCCTCCCTTTTCTGTTATCCAATATCTGCCTCCTTTTTCTTCAATCTACTCTTTTTCTTTTCTGTTCTTCCTTCACTCTCTGCCTTACTTTTCTCTCTGTCCATCATCCACCTTCTTCCTCTCTTCTTTCTTTTCATTTTCCTCTCTGCTCTTTATCATCTTTCATCATCATCCAGTTTTCACCATCATCATTCAGTTTTGATCCAGAATAATGGAGGTGGCTGGATTTACCTCACTCTAAAAGCAACCGCTCTCACACTTTCCGGCCACCTCACCCAATTTTAGACGTCTCCTTTCTCAAGCAAACCATCCCAAGCTCCTCCTCCACCTTTCTTTTTCCACATCTTCTTCGGTCATCCTCGGTCTCGTGGCTTCTTCACTTTAAACTCTAGCACTATCATCAGAACATTATCATCATTCTTCCTCAGCAGTTCCATGACATTTGCTTGATCTGCGACAATTGCTCCCACAAAATATCTGCATGCTAAGCCACAAAATTTCTACCCACAAACATAACCCTAACCCTAATCCTAATCCCCACTTCAAATTAAGCCTAAAACCATAACACAACGGTAACCCTGACCTTAAGTCCGTAGTGAAAATAACACCGCAGCAATTGTCGCAGGAGCATTTAATGTCATGTCACCTCCTCAACACATACCCATACTACCACACCCCATTCACTCTTCCCTTTCCTCCTTTCCTCCTGGCTCAGCCCCTTCCTCCTCTCCTATCTCTCTCCACATCCATCTTCCTTTCCATTTTTCGCTATCTCTTCTCCTTTAATTTCTTCCCATTCTTCACCTCTCCTCTCCTCCTCCCCTCCCTCATATTTGTCTTCATCTCCCTCCTTCCCTTCATCCCTTTTTATGCCTCCACCCGAAGGGTGCCGCAGGCATTATGTTTTCGGGTTGTTCTCCATACCCCCATCCAGAGCCCGTTTATAAAATTCATGCATTCAGCTCACCTGCCCTCTTCTCCCGCCCTGAGATAGAGATAACTGTGTTGTTACCCTCCTCACTTTACCTGTAGACTCAAGCATTTACATTTCCTTCCGCTGATGGCCGGAAGAATTGCATTAGCCGGCGACACTGCGTTGCTGTGGCAACCAGCGCTACGTTAATTCCTTCAAGATGTCTGCAGCGGTTTTCAGTAGAATTTGCAGTTCGTTGGTCATACACTGTAAATACCAGTTTAATAGAGAACACGTAACAACTGTTGCTTTGTACCAGTTTGATTCCTTTTGAAATTCCTAGTGTAAGTTTCACTTTGTCCTTAAATTCTTTAAATTTACTTAAATACTATTAGAAAGATAAGTCTTTTATGAAATTATATTCCAAATTTGAGAATGCGTGCCACAACATATGAAATGCATGCAATGACTTCCATCCAGCATGTGCATAACATCAGGTGATTAAAATATATTTCTTTCAAAATCTGTTATGACAAAACTCATATTTTTTTTAATGTATAAGTGAGTTGTGTAATACAATGTGTCCGATGGAGACCAAAAAAAAAAAAAAAAAGAAGAAGAAGAGCAGAAGAAGAAATGAAGGAAAGCTTGTTTTGGTCTTGCAAATATGATTTTACTGCAAGGTTTGCGGCATATTTTGAATCTGAAACACCCCCTAATATCACATTTTCTGGAGAGAGAGAAATCTTAAAATGATTCTGCGTAAGCCACACCAAGGGCAATATGTTTGTATGCTCCATTCGAGACACAGGAAAATCAAATTCCACAAAAAGAAATTCCACTCTAGATTGAACTTTATATCAAGAAGAAGAGAGAAAAGAATCAAATAGAGAGTTATTAAAAATGTGACTGAACTCAGACAGACAAATAGAGAAAGATCAAGTCTGGAAATTTGATATGTGTGTAGAAAACACTGACAGTGGTCACTTTCACACATGAAAATTTGACAAACTGGGGGGGGGGGGGGAGTACTTAAAGTAGGATGACTGACCATGCATGGAAGTGTATAGTCTCATGAGTTAAGCACATGTTTTGAAAAGCCATGGAGACGCTATTTCTCATGACATATTTACATCAAAATAGCCGTAAGGACCTCATGTTTTCTCAGATTGCACTTAAATATTCTTTATTTCACTTTTCTTTAAACTTGCCATTTTGCTCAGATCTTTATGGAGGAGAACTCTCACTTTGGTATCAAAATTCTTAAATGTGCAGAATGATTACTGTCAACCACAAAGAGGGTTTTGTTCCCTGTGAGATAACTGCATAAAAGCCTATCATTTCTTCAGTTCTGTCTTTTGACTGTGAGTGCAACCTTTAAAGAAAGTGGGGGAAATTTTAGTTACTATACATACACTGTATACATGAATATCTTGTGTTTATCATATATTGTACACATATCATATGGCTGCTTTCAATATCGTAGCACATTTATCTTCCTTCGATCAAAACATAGCACCCCCCCCAAAAAAAAAAAACAACAACAAACAAACAAACAGCCTTGATAAAAAGAAACCTATATGGTGATGTAGTAATCAACATTTGCTTTTTGATCCCATTAGCATGTAATGGGTTAAACATCAATTACAGCAATCTTGGTGAGGTGTCATTTTAATTTTCCAAAAATGGTGAGGTGACAGTTGTGCTTGAAGTGTATCTTATGTAGTTGTTACACCACTTGATATAGAGAACATGGCCGTGTTTTAAAGACTTTCACTCATCTTAAAGTCACAACCCATCTTCTGAGCTCTGTTTATGCCACACCGTAGCTACACCTAGCAAAGCAATAGAACCTTCTTGTTTTGTTTGTGTGTGTGAGTGTGTGTGTGTGTGTGTGTGTGTGTGCTTGTTTGTTGGTTGGTTCGTTTCCCCTTGCAAGGAGGTTGCAAAATTCATCTGCTTTCTTCGGTTCCTCAATTGCCCCGTTAGCATCTTGGAAATGGATGGTTGAATCCTCCGAGGTCCTGAAAAATGCATCTTTTCATGAATTATCGATGTTCATTGCTACCCTTCTTCCCTCTTCTGGAGAAACGCACTGAGGGAAACAAAAAATAAGATAAGACACAGAGAGTTACTAGAAAGTACTGGTATTAGTAATGCTGACTTCTCCTTGTTCCTCTAGTTAAATCCATTACCCTTTTTGTTTTTGTTTTTGTTTTGTTTTTTTTTCAGTTGCAGTTGCAGGGAGAAGGAGAAATATTCTGCCATTTTTATCTTCATGACTCCAATAATATTTTCATTCTCTGTGTGGGGGAACAAAGTACTGAAGGGGATATCACTTTCAGGCTGATGATATGCAAGTTGTAAAGTTGTATTAAGTAGTATAAATGCCTCCCGTCCAGGGGACTTGAAGTTCTAATGTGGGCCGACTGTCAAATTACGTGTTCTTTCGTTTGCCATGATGTAGTTTGTGTACTTATTCATTTTTGTACAGCAAGGCATGTGAATTATGGCAGCCATGACAAGTGACCATGCATGGAAAGCTGTCCTATCTGGATATATATCAAATATATACAGGTGTCACAAACATGTTACTGACTCAATTTGTCTGAGTTGTATAACAGTAACAAGAACAAATGAGCCCCATCCACATTTGAAAGTGCTTAGGTACAAGTACGTTCCCCCATCTGGTGTGAATCGGCCCATCCAATTCCATTATGGCTGACGAATAGATGGATCAGATTTTGCTGGGAAGCCGCAGGGCAGACGCAGGCCATATGCTGTCTTTGTTTTGTTATGTGGGGTTTTTTTTTTTTTTTTTGGGGGGGGGGGGATGGGATGGATTGTGTGTCTGTGTGTTTGTGTGCGTGTGTGTGTTTGTGGTGTGCGGTTGGAGATGAGGTTCGGGGGTACTGTATGCATTTTGCGAGAAAACGTGCACGCTTTGATTGTATAAATGTGATTGCCAGATGATGAGGCACTCGGCAGTGATGCTGCTGTTTACCTTTTCTTTTTTTCTGGGGAGGACACTAATGGACTTCATCCCCATTTCAGGATGGGATTGCTTCCTAATGGACGGTCAATCTGGCTGGACGATGGCTTGATGCTCTCCCTCTTTCGCATTGCATCTTCTGACCGCTAATATTGCATTCCTCAGGCTGACAATCAAAATGGCAAAATTTGACCATATTGACCTTGGACTGTTCCATTGTCCTCTTCGTTCCAGCAACAATGAGTTTTATATCACACACACACACACGGCACGTATGCACAAATATTGTTACCTCATAATCTCATCAGATGGAAGGGGTTATATTGCATTGTCCAGTCATCCAAAGGGTAATTTATCACATAGTATATGCCTGAGCTGCACAGAAATTATGCTTTATCTGTAGCAATATTTATATTCCTCATTTCATAAATCCTCTATTCTGATTGGTTGAAATTGATGGTATAACTTCAACACCTGGCATCAGCCCCATGGTACTCAAACTGCCGAATAGTACCAAACTGCACTCTTCTGGTTTGTAGTGGTATTTATAGATGTACAACAATATGTACAACGTGTATAGTACTGTACTCTCTTGGCTCCTACAGCACAGGGGGACCTGTATCCAATGCAATTGCAGTGCAGAAAACAATTTGTTCATAATAAAATAGTGTGTGACTTGGCTAGAACAGTCGTGACCGACAAAGTAGAGTTTGATTGAATTATATTTTTTTACATAGAGCAGATATGGGTTGCTGTTATTCAGGACACAATTGATATCAATTGCCCCTTGGGATCTGAACTCCATGCTATGATCCTTGAAGCAAGAGCTCTCCTGGTGTCATATCATGGAGTGAAGATCAGCCTTCAAGGGCAATGATATCAACAATGCTCTCAAAAACAGTCCATATCTTTATACAATATAATATGTCCTTAAAGAATGCTATTTAAAATCAATGAGGTTTCATGCCCAAAAGTGTGATATTTGAGTGACATCACAGTCATGTGACAGAGATGATGCAATGAGCACTGTTTGTAATGACCGCAGCGCCAGTATTCAGACAACTACAAACTTCTTGATCCTTTTCTCATGTCATTTTGCATGTTCTGATGTTCTGTCTCATTTGGTTAGCAGATTTTATTAGAACTTTCTGCTTTCATGTGCAGAGAAATGATACCACTCTCTATTTCTTTATCCCTGCATTGCTGTCTTTTCTTTACCCGTAAAGATCCTTTATCAAAAGTGTCTGTTTTCAAGTGCAGAGAAAGGATACCACGCTGATTCTTCACCCCTGCACCACTCTTTATCCCTGCACCATTCTCTATTCTTTACCCCTGCAGATCCCTTATTGCAAGTATCTACTTTTATCTGCAGAGAAATGGCACCGCTATCTGATTCTTTACCCCTGCATATCCCTAACTAAAAGTATTTGCTTTCACGTGCAGAGAAATGATACCAATCTTTGATTGTTTACCCTGCACCACTCTCTATTCTATACCCCTGTAGGTCCTATTGGAAGCATCTGCTTTCATGTGCAGAGAAATGATACCAGTCTCTGATTCTTTACCCCTGCACCACTCTCTGTCCTATACCCCTGCAGATCCCTTATTGAAAATATCTGCTCTCATGTGCAGAAAAATGATACCAGTCTCTGATTCTTTGAATACCCCTGCAGATCCCTTAACATGGACCAGGAGGAGAAGGAGCGACTCCAGCGGGAGGAGAAAGACAACCTGTCGGGGACGACTGCTCCGATCCAACCGGCAGCAGAGAATGGTGAGAGGGTGCCCCTTTTTTCAAAGGGGCGTGGCACCTGTTTTCTAACTGCAGATTTGCTAGTGTGTTGGTGCAGATTAAAGGTGTTGATTAAAGTTTAAAGGTTCAGATTAAATTTGTTGGTGCAGATTAAAGGTTATTTAATGGTTACTTAATGCTTGATGGATGAAAGTCATTCCACATCTTCATTAGATCGTGACATACTTACTCCTCCCCCCCCCCCAAAAAAAAAAACCCAACAACAACAACAACAACAATATACACATATCTCTGGACAGTGGTTTATAGGAAGAATCAACATTTGGCTTGTGTTCCCATCACCATTTATTGGGTCAAACATCAATTACATAAATCTTTATAGTAACATATCTTTTATTTTTTCTTTTAAAATGGTAGAAGTTAAAGTAGTCTGTCCTTGTTACAGTTATTGATACATTTGCTTCTTCTATTAATGGTGAGCATTAAAAAAAAAAAATGTATAAATATAGTACCTCTTTTCGCTCCTAATAATGTGTGGTTGTTGGGATTTAGAGACTGCCCAGTAATTACCATGTCCATTTGGCCCTCTAGTTCTTGAAGAAGGAAAAAAAAAAATGTGATCGAAATGTTGAAATTAAATCTCTCTTCAGTGAGTATTTCCTTTGGTACCCTACAGGACATTTTGAACCCTGACTTGTACATGCAAATTGTGCTGGCAACAGATCGATAGATGATGTTTACAGCCTGACCAGGAGCAAAAATGATTTATGTAGTTGGCTTGTTTGTCGTTCTTCTCTTTGTTTGTTTGTTTGTTTATGTATTTTGACAAAACTTTTAGAGTGAGAAAATGGCCAGCTGTAGTCGGCAGAAACACCTGATGGTTGAGATGAAAAAAAAAATAATTTGTTTGTTTGAAAGTTGACAGAGACAAGGTTTTGTTAGATCACCTGCCATCAGCTATTTGAGTTGTTCTCATTAACTTTGAAGACCACTTGCCCTGAGAAAAAAGAGAAAGAAAGAAAGAAAAGAAACAAAATCCTGAGTTGAACATCCTCACTTCTGGCTTGTGTTTCTGGGTGTAATCAGGGTGATGGGAACAGACAGATGTGCGGAATGAGAAGTATATTAGATTAGGCGACGCGAGCACAGTTGCGGTTGTCCTGGTTCAGTGTTTGAGAGAGATGGGCCTTGATAGGTTGATTGCTGAAGAGCAGCGGTTCTGGGGAGGGGGGAGCGAAAGATGGGCGTCGACTCCTGTTAGAATTCAAGGAATTGTGGGTGAGAGGGAGGGAGGGGTTATAGAAGACAATATTGATGTCATTATGTAGAGCTTTATATCTTTTCCACACTGTATCTTCTACTCTTCAATCAAAAATTGTGATCGGCAGTCTGTCCAGGGCAGTTTTGTGTTTACATATAAAGCCAGTTGCCTGATATTGATTTATTCATTGCATGTTTTATAATTTTCCTTTTCCATTTGGTACTATCAAGAGATGAAGTGATGCACAAACATTCATTAAATCTCTGTTGCCTGTCACTTCTCTGTTGGCTTTCGTATTTGCTTTGATCAGCTCGATATCAATGAAGCAACACAAACAACAGATTGATTCTGTTTTTGTTTTGTTTTTTGAAAATCAGTTTTTGCCAGTACTTGTTGGTTTACATATTTTTTCACTATTTTAACTTGTTAAATCTTCCATGGTAATTACCACTAAATGGTATGTATGTGCACACATGTGGCTGAAATTTTACAGAAAGGACACATAGTATCAAATTGTTGGTAAATGGTAGTACACATTATGCACGAAATTAGTATACTTCTAGTACAGTTCACGCAAAAAAAACAAACAAAAAAAACAGAACTAAACTAAAGTAGAAAGCACTCCAAGAGCGCAGACCTCTGCCATGCAGCTAATTTCCACCGATGATCTTGTTCTTTCATAGAGATCAATGATTTCCATCCACACGTATGCATGCTGAAAATGGCCCGATTTCCGATATAGAAACCTTTTGTTACGTCATCAACTTCCAGCTCAACTTCATCAACTTCCAACTTCCAGCTTTTTCGTTGGCCCCGTTCAAGTGCACGGAGGATGTTAATTTACGATGGTTTCAGTTTAAAGTAGTTAATAGAATTTTATATACAAATAAGATGTTGAATAGAATTGGATTGGTTGAAAGAAAAGAATGTTCATTTTGTAATGTGTATGTTGAGACTTTAATACATTTTTTGAGTGAGTGTCAATATGTTGATAGATTGTGGGTTGAAGTAAGAGAATGGATTAATGTTAACACGGGGTTAGAAAAAACATTTACGACGGAAAATAAATTATTTGGTTTTGGGGGTATTAACAATTCGGCATTGAATTGTATTACCATGCTTGTGAGATATGAAATTTATGTTTGTAAAATAAGAAAAATAATACCTCGTTTTGATTTATGTAAATATAGTATAAGGGAATATTATGATAAAGAGAAGTTTATTGCAAGAAATAATCATAAGTTGCAAGTGTTTCAGAAAAAATGGTGTCTCTTTAGACACCTTTTTTCTTGATGTATATTATATTGTATTGAATTCTAAAAAGTATGATGTTATTTGAAATATGATGTATTACGTGTACAGATGAAAGAGAATAATAAAATCCCAGTGAGGGAAAAACAAAACAAAACAAAACAAACTTCCAGCTGCACGGTGCGCCTCGCCCCAGCAGAAACTAGAGCACGCACTTTATTGCGCGTATGAAAACCTCAAAATGCGCAGCTTGAACTCCCAAGTTCAATGACCCTACTTGCCAAAATATTGAAAATCCTTCATAAAATCCATAAAAATTTCCGGATCACTACCAAAATGTGATCATCTGTTCCCTGTGTCATTCTCAACCTTTCCTGCAAGTTTCATCCAAGTCCATTAACTACTTTTTTAGTTATTTTGCACACGGACGAACCAACGGTAATGAAAACATAACCTCCTCCCTTTGCGGAAGTAACTAAACAAAACAGTCTGCTGTACAAGCAGACAGTGACAATGGCAATGTTTTTTGTCTGGTAAAATGCATGGGTTGCCTCCCACAAACAAATGCTATTTAAAGCTGGTTTCAGGATTACAACATGTTATGTTGGTCACTGGGTGTTATTGAAGCAAACAAACTATAACAGAGATGAACAAGCTTCCACAAATTTGAAGTCACAGACGGTCTCTCTCTCTCTCTCTCTCTCTCTCTCTGATGCAAAATGTTGCAAAATTGTATCTTTCAAACTACTTTTTAAATTTTCAGCAGCTGACTTATGATTTGGCATACATGTCACCAATTATATGTGGATGTGCAAGACACATTTTCTGTCATTGTCGGGAAATGTGTTGCCATGGTAACAACAATTTTTTTTTTTCAGGAATAAGAGACATACAAAAATATTGTGATTCAAGCAAACTCCTTCAGTTTTTGAGTGTTTGATTTGAAATATAGCACATCTGACAGCTGCAGTGTATATGTGCAAGCTCTGTCTTTCGTCGATGTCAAATGCAATGCATTGCCATGGTAACAGCTTTTTGAGTCAAAATTATACAAAAATATTTTGGATTGAGCTAGCCCTCTCAGTTTTTTAGCATTTTTTCCCTTTTTTTAATTTTTTTTTTTTTTTTTTTTTGTTCGACACATGTGACAGCTATACAATGCAGGATATGTACGAGATATATCATTCATGACTCCAATGTTGAACGATGTGTTACTGTGGTAACAACATTTTTAAATGAAGTGTACAGAAGCTTCAGGATGTACAGCTTCCTTAGTTTTGAAGTTCCTGACTGGACATTCAGCAAATGTGGCTCAAATTAGATGTGCAAGACCTCCTTTTTTTTTTTGGGGGGGGGGGGGGGGGGAAGGGGGTCAATGAATTGGATTATGGATTGTACTGATAACAACATTTCTACAAGTAAGCAGTACAGAATTTGTGTGGATTGCCAACTTCTTCAATTTTGGAGGTTTTGATTTGAAATGTGGCACTTGTGACTGCTGGAAAACATTTACACATTAATTACTGTAGATACAATGTAGAGTCAAACCTGTCTATAGCGTCCACCCAAGGGAGACGAAAAAAGTGGCCATTATAAACAGGTGGCCGCTATAGACAGGTTATCCAACTTTTGTGTGCATTGCCGACATGTACATGTATCATTGTTGTATAGATCTATAAGTACTTACGTATTGTACGTATGTGTGTGCGTATACACACCTGTATGTGTTTCATGCATTGAACAATACCGGTGTTCATGAAATTGTTGCTCAGTAGCATGTAACAGTCGTGAAAAAAGCTTAACACTAGTGCATTATGACTGCAATGAGTGATGAATGCAGCAGTGGCAATCACTGAATGTTGCCCAGGAATAACTGGTCTGGCTACAAAGCAGAAAAAAACATGCTGAATTATCGGCTCGGCTACGGCTCTATCGGGTTTGTGGCCGCTATAGACAGGTTAAAATCTACCGCGGGAAACAAAATTTATGGCCGTGTTAGACAGGTGGCCGCTATAGACAGGGTCTTAAACAGGTGGGGGGGGGGGGGGGACGACGACTTTTCAGTGGCCGCTATAGACAGGTGACCACTATAGACAGGTTTGACTGTACATGTAAGACATTCATCAAAGGTGTTCTTTAATATATCCATATCAATTTTTTGGAGAAAAATGTGTACACATGTACATGATTATTGCCTTCCATAGTGAGGGCAATTTGGCGAGATTATTTGTCCCATTCAGAAGTATTCCTAGTTATTTTTTTCATTAGTATCATTTGTAGTAGTAGTAGTAGTAGTAGTAGTAGTAGTAGTAGTAGTAGTAATAGTAGCAGTAGTAGTGGTAGATGTAGTAGCAGCAGCAGAAACAGCAGCATTAGTAGTGCGTGTATTATCATTATCATTTTCACAATTCTTATTGGTATTGTTCAAATCTATTTGTCTGTCTATTTATCTCTTTAAATCCATGTATTAACTTCTTTGTTCAGTTGTTTATCTGTATACAACATATTTCTTTCTTTGTATTCCCACCACAGTTCACAGTATTGACACCACCCAGGCTATGTTCCTCCCTATTGGTGCTTCCATCTCTCTCCTCGTCATGTTCTTCTTCTTCGACTCCATGCAGATGGTGTTTGCGGTTTGCACAGCAGGTGAGTCCCGGCAAAAATCGAAAAACGTAAAGTCACTTTTGAGCAGCAGCCGCAGTCACACCTGCACAACTATAGACCGACATTTAACTATAAAGAGACGTTTAACTTCAAGAACTCTTTGCAAAGGTTGCTTGCTCGTCCACACTTGCAGCCAAAATTCTTGTAGTTTCAGTCCTCAAAGTTTGGGTCACACTGGTGCGCATGTGCAACAAAGAAGAAAGCGTGTGCCGCCTGACAGCTATTGATTGTTAAGGCAGCAATGCACACATGTGCATTCCAATTAGTGCATGCTCCAGAGGCACTGACGCAGACAGGCAGTGGACTGGTCATGTGACAAATTTTGTGAAGTGTCAGTTGTGAGCATTCAGACTGCACAGACTTTTAGAAGATTTGTGGGGGGGGGGGGGTGGTATGGGACATTTCCTTAGTTTGAGTGGGAAGTTTCGGCGCGAAGTTGCATCAAGAAGTTTTGCGGTCACACTGGCACTACTTCAAGAACTTAGACTTTGCGCAATTTTGCCAGTGTGGCTGAAGCTAACATTTCCAGTCAGGAAAAAACAGAAATGAGATTTTGAGCTGTATGGCCCTGCATGCTACATGAGTCTTGGACATGATGTCAATATGAAGCTTTGTGAATAAGTAGGCTTGAAAAGGAATACTGAATGCATTGAAGATGGCAAATTAAATAATTTTGATATTTCACATATCAGCATTAGAACAGACCATTCATTGAATGGTTTATTAGCATGATGACACAGTGCACTGCCGTAAATCTTGTTACAACGAAGTACGGTAAACATTCAGGACCCTAAATTATGATCCACATATCTTTGTATACTTTACTGTTTTGCTATAATGAAATTTCAACATAACGAAAGAAATCTGCCAGTTCCAAGTACTTTGTTAGAATGGGAGTCATCTGTATTTGCTCACAGAGCTCTAAAACTTGTCTTTATCTATGGTGGAGCGTTATTTCATGCACTTGAGCGTCATCATATTGTTCAGTCAGCATAGTTCCAAAATTTTCTGCAATGGAGCCTCCACATTGTCAAACAGAGTCTCTAATTAATGCCAGGCCATGGGGAAGTTGCAAACAGAATCTTTTCACAAACCAAATACGGCCCCGCCAAGTCTCCACGATCCTTCCAGAGGCTCCCTGAAAATAATTATTTGTCTCCTGACAAGGAGCGATGATACCTCTGTTATTTTGAAATATTATTTTCATGTTATGAGATACAAATAATGTGTGATTATCTCCTTGATTGCTCGTTGGAACGTTCTCTGATTTTCGTTTGTCAACGTTGGCAGCCCAGTCTAATTATTTGCGATTTTGCGACGTGCATGCAGGGGCAGATCCAGGAATTCTTTAAGGGGGGGGGGGGGGGAGGCACAACTAATATTTCTGGTGTCACTTCCAGGTTTCATTTCATTTTTTTCTTTTTCTTTTTTTTTTGTTTTTAACCCTCTGGATCTGCCACTGTGCGTGTTATCATTGTGGACTGCTGCGGGATTATGCAATTTGAATATATCTTTAAATATTTCAATGCTTTAGTTTTTATCAACTGCCGTGATTGTGTCAATATATTTTACAAGAAATTTGTAGTTACATGTAACATGAGTGTAATAATATGGGGTTGCTAGTCTTGTGGACTGCTGCGGGATTATGCAATTTGAACATTTCTTTAAATATTTCAATGCTTGAGTATTTATCAACTGCCGTGATTGTGTCAAATATTTTACAAGGAATTCTAGTTACATGTATGTATGCATGTAATAATATGTAGTTGCTAGTCTTGCAGATATTTTTTTTTTGACTGTTTGAAGAACTGACTTTAGGCCTTTTTTTTTGGGGGGGGGGGGGCTGGAGTAAACAGATTAATACCGAGATAAAGCTTTGCTGGTTGGCAATGAGTGAAACAAACAAGTAGAATAGAACGACAAAAGTCAAACTATTCAACCAAACATTGCTAGATGAAAATAGATTTTTCATCCAGCAAAATTTGTTGTTTTTTTTTTTCATCAAATTTTAATTGATGAAAAATCTATAATCTTTTATTTTTCTTTGCTTAACTTTTTTTGTGTGATTATTATTGCTAGGCAACCATGAATGACACGCAATCACAGTGACCTGGAGATGCATGATATTAATCAGATTGCTGTACATTGTTCTCTGACTCAGCCAAAAAAAGAGGAGTAATTAAAGTCAGGTGACTGACATTTCAAGCCAAATGCCTTTTTTTTTTTTCACAGCAAAAGGATGTGGATTTAGAGGGATAATTATGTGTACATGCTGTAGTCTCTAGGTCAGTCCGTACAGAGGCTCAATATTTTTTTTTTTTTTTTTTTTTTTTTTGCCATGTGCACATTTACCAGAGAGCTGCTAAGTGCTGAAATTATTCTGCAGAAGTCACTCCACAATTTTCCTCCCCAGTGTTCTTTATTTATTCAAATAGTTACAAAAGGTGCTGGAATGCCATCCTTCATGATTGTAAATTTATTAGTGGGCGTAAAAGAAAATTCAGGTGCTTTGTACATTGTAAGTGCAGTCATTAGACACATGCTGTATGTAGTAGAATTCTGTCTTCTGATTTCACGGCCCTTGCAAGTCACCAAGCTTCTCAGAAAGTCGGGGAAAAAGAAATTCTGTAGATGAAGAAAAAGGATATATTTTATTGACTAATTCTGATACCATATGCTGCTCCCGAAATGTATGTTATGATTCAAATGTATGTTGTACCTAACTGCCATAATAGAACATGGTGTGATTGGTTGCTGTTTAAGTGGGGAGGATTTTTATGGCAAGGGTAAATTTGACTTTTTGGCTGGTTATAACTTGTCACATGATACAATGTATAACATTTTCTCCCCTTCCCCCCACCAGCAAGGGGGGCTTTAATCCCTTACCTCTTAGCCAAGTTCATGGTTACTGTTTGTTATGCCAACCGCGTGTGTGGGAGGGTAGCCAGACATTTGTCAGCTCCGCGATGTAATGACGCACTATATGCATCATCCCAGTGCTGCGCTTTTAAATGGCCATTCACAGAGAGCTTGTAGTTGTCGAGGTCGAAATGCTGTAAGCGCCCAGGGAGAGCATGACACGAAAAGGCATAGGTGGGACCCAGGTGCTGCTGCGGTTGGAAAATTAACCATTGATACATATTTGATGATCCCTCAGGCACCATCCAAATACGTGACCGTGTGCTCTGGGTGTAGGTCTTACTTGCTCTTTAGAATTATTGTGGATGGATGGCATGCAAAAAGGTCATTACTCCTAGTGATTACCATGGTTGATTCTCATCCAAATTGTGATTATGACCTCTACAGCAAAGTATGGGGGGGGGGGGGGGAGTGGACAAATTCAAAGTGCTGATATGAAAGTGAGTGGTAGGGAATTGGGGTGGTGCACATAAAACTCACCAGGATGCGAATTAAAGTATCATATGATTTCAGTTGGGTCTTGCTGTCAGGCAATTGGAAGAGTACTCACAGAGTGGAAAGATAAGTGATGTTATCATAATCATTATCGTCATCATCATCTCCATCACATTCATCAAGACAACTATGATCGTGATGAACAAGTAAAAGATGGAGTAAATCGCTGCAACAGGTGGAGGGGTAGAGGGGAAGGGAGTGAAGCAGGGGGAAGAAGTAAGGAAGAAGAAGAGGCGGAGGAGCATGAGAGAAAAGATAGGGAAAGGTTGGAAAAAGTGAGAAATATGAAAGGGAAGAAGAGGAAGAAGAATGGGATGGGGAGAGTGGTTGTCGGTGGGGGGGGGGGGGGGGAGGAGAGTGAGATGGCATAAAGAGGAAGAGTTTGGAGTTTTTTATTTTGTTGCTGTTGGGTTTTTTTTTTTTTGGGGGGGGGGGGTTGAGGGGAGGTGATGGGAGGATATAGATGGGACATCCAAACTATGGAGCCTTTTAGGAATAGAGCACACGTATGTGCTCTGCCGTGCAAGGACAGCAAGTGACAGAAGAGAAAGAGAGGATCGAGATAGAGTCTCCCCTAAGATCACATTAAAAGTCTTCTCCCTTGAGGCTGTAACGCATGATGCATTACACACGGAGTCTATCAGCAAAGGATCAGTTGTTCTTGGAGGTTTGATTAACAGAATGCCTGTCTTCAACCGTCCCATCCTTTATCCCTAGGTATCCCCAAATGCAAAACCAGGAATTTTCCTACTCCAATACAAGCCTTACCACCATAAAAATTCCAGGAACCACCATGAAAAATGCAAAGTTGCAAAGCTACCCCATACCATACAGCAATGCATGCACTTTGGAGAATATATAACTGCAGTAGCAGCAGTATGTGACCACAGAAACCACTGACATTTATATGCCTTCATGACATAAAGACTGAAAAAACAACAACAAGTTGTCGTATCAAGGCTTAATGTGTATGTACATTACTTGCAAAGAGGCTCACAACTGCTTTAATTTGTAGTAGAACTGTTTTATAGTATGCTGCACACTTCTGTTGCAATACATCCCCACAACATCACAAAGGAAGCTACACACTGATTTATCACACAAAAGATAATTTATTTCAACTACCAAACCATGATCGAAGACCTAATTTCTCCCATTTTGTTGTGCGTGGTGTCATGACATGAACATACATTACTGTACATTGTAGTGTTTGCTGAAAAAGGATATGCAAAGTATCGTGCTTATCAAGGTCATTGTCAGTTTCTCAGTGAATGTATGTAAAAGTGTAATCGCATTTTTCCTTACATTGCGGCATTCTCACCCGTTATGCTTGTGCTACAAGGTTATATAATGGATATCATTATAACCCAGGCACGATGCAAGGATGTGTAGAAAAACACAGTTCTGCTATATCTCCCATGATGGGCTTACCGCTTCCAGCTGTAATTCTTTCGCAAAAAATCCTAGAAGTGCCCAACGTGAGAGCTACAATCAGGTGAATGTATGTATATATGCAAGACTGGCATCTCACCTTCGGCTTTTCACTGCTCCCCCCATGACGACGGTCGACCGAGAAATGTTTGTTTGCGGCAGGTGTCGCGCCGAGCGTCGCTGTTCCCCGGATCAGAAACGCAATGGATATCCCGGACTCGGCGAGGAACAGACAGAGCATGGGGGAAAAAAAGAGGAAAAGGAAACGAAACGAATCCGTGGGTGATGCGGCATTAGCTTTCCAGAGAGCTGATATCTAAAAGAGGCGCTTCGGTCCCAGACAAGAGAGAGAGAGAGATTAAAAAAAAAAAGAAACACATCCTGCAGTGTTTGTCACCTGCCGGATGAACGGAGAGTTACAGCAGAGTTTGGAATCATGAGAGACTCCAGCTTTGCATTCCCCAGACTGCAAACTCCAGAAGGCAATAAGTCAACTTTTCAGGACTCGACATCACCTACTTGTAGTCACGACGTGTCGTCTTCTCCTTAGACACAATGGAGTGTCACCCCATTCTCAGCAGAGCATCCAATTCCAACGAGCGACAGGAAAACTTGGAGTAGACCATGGCCATTAGCTTTTGCCCTTTCTCTCCTCTGGTGCTAAGATATCAGACATGCCACTGCATTCTTATCGCTGCATAATTTGCGTAACTCCCTTGGATTTGTGTTTCTGCACCTTTTAAGAACCCTTTCTTTTGTAGATTAAGGTGACTTATTGTATTTATTTTCAGAGGCTACAAAGTATTTTAAGGAGCACTTTACTTCTTCTCCAGTACTTCCAGATTATTCCTCAAATATAGATTCCTTCTTGAGTTCTGCATTTAACTTTAGAAGTAGAAGGTATAAGATTGTATAAGTGTACCATCTGCATTACATACACATGTTCAGTATCTAGCATCCATTCCCAGGGGACTATAGGGTCTTGGTTGATCTGCAGTGTGGCCCAGTGCACACGTAAGTGATCATGGACCCCGTTTTCACCAAAGCTCGATTGCGGCTAGAGTGTGGTGTAAATGGTAATGCTAGGCTGAGTTGCCTGCGTGATTTGAGGCTACCTCCTGAGGTAGTCATGTCCACAGCTTGGCCTCGCAATTATCAGATGCTAAACAGTAATACTGGGGCTCAGCTGTGGCTTAGCCTCACAGTGTAACATGCATGCATCCATCACGTCGTGGCTCTGTTCAATTCCTTGTGGATAGTATTCAGTACTTGATGTTATGTGCATTATGCTTGCATGCAGGTCAAGTCTTGTATAGGGAAAAATTAGATTCATTCTTTTGTTACTTTTTTTTTTTGCATATATATGAATATATTCAATATTGGTAGTACTGTCAACATTATCATCATTCTAGTCAGCATAATTTCTCCTTCCACCACTACATAAATTGCAGTATATTTCATATGAAAAAAAGAATACCAGGCTTTTATTTTCAAGTGGAATGTTACATTCATCAACCTGTATGTAGAATCACAACAATCAGACATACACTACTGTATATTATGTTAAAAACTGAGTTTGGTTTCAATGTGAAACCATCGGATACCAAATAGCGATGTGGGCTTTCCTGTAAAAGAAAAATACTTTGTTCAGCGTTTTGATCGCCAAATTTCCCAGTCATTTGTTTATTGGGGGAAAAAATAGAAAAAGAAGAAAGCGGGAATAAACAAATTGAACAGGAAGTATGTTACCTCTTATCTCCAGTTTGAAGCCGCGAGATGTAAGCAGTGCCAGGTGCCTCCAAGTAATCATTGAAGAGGCAATAATGAGAAAATGTGATGTATTGGTTGCTAGGAAAAGTGCATGCCATGCTTGCAGTGGGGGGGGGGGGGAAGGGAGAGGGAGGGAAGACTGATGTTTCTTTATGTGCATTGTAGACACACCTGCAGATCGCAGAGGAATGACAGAAAACACTGTAGAAGAAAATCCACCAGGATTTCCCACTTCCCCGCCAATGCCTCGTGTTGTCATGGCATCCGTTGAAGCGGAAACGCACCCCCCCACCTTCCGCCTGACATTTGACGGGCTAGCAAAATGCCTGGATTGAAAAAAAGACAACAGCAACAACTAGAGCAAATCCTAAAACACATTCTTGTCACTCTTGCATGGAGGGCTGCAACGATGCATACTAAAGATTGTATTTTGCAAACATATGCAATTTTGTTTATTGTTTGCTTTCTGGTTGGGGAGTTTGAATATTATATGGTGATATGGGCTTACGCCAAATCATATTGGAGGATTGATGATGGAACCAATTTGGTCCTAGAGAATTTAGCTCCAGAAATGTTAAAGATGTAGTCTTCAAATTGGCACCTTTGAATTATTCACTTGTCTTACATTGGAGAAAGATTATATTTAACAGAAATCATCATTTTTTTCATTGAGCTGATTGAATTCATGAAGTCCACACACAGTCATGAAGACAAATCACAAACATTTCATAAGCAGAAGCTTCAGTCTATGAAAATGCATGGCCAATTTAAGACGCAGTTATAAATTTAGTCAATGAACTAGAAAAGCACTCCGAGTGCAGACCTAGCAGCTCGTTTCCACCCATATGCTGAAAATGACTCTGTTTCCCATGATAAAGAATCCTTTCTGGCATCTATACCTCATCTTCTTGCCGGGCTTTGAGCTTGCAGTCAGGGCGCATATATTATGCGCACCTCATATACGTACGCACAGCTTGAATTCCCTCGTTTGTTGGCCCTATATGCCAATGACGAAAAGAATCCTTCAAAAAATTAAAGAAGAAAAACCCTGAATCCAGATGGTGATCCAGATCACTACCAAACTTTACATCTTCAGTTCTTTGTGTCGATGTAAACTTTCCCTGAAAAGTTCATCCAAATTCGGTCATAACTTTTTGAGTTATCATGCTAACAGACAAACAAATCAACGCCCGCAAAAAAAAAAAAAAAAATAGCCTCTTTCGCCGAGGTAATAATAAGAAAATTATGATTTGAAAAAAAGCACCATGGAAACCACAAAAATGTATTTTTTGAGACTTGATTGCTTATTAAAAAGACATTACTTGCTTGAAAAATCTGACATTAAGAGATCCTCTTGAGCAGTGTGCTTGTCCACATTGGCAGTGGTGGTGCACAGAGTCGGCATCTTGCTGATATTGTAGCATTCCTCTGCTTTTCATTCTACCATGCCGAGTGGTGCGAAAACATCCAGAATGAATAATTCAATGGGGAGTTTTTTTGTGAGATGCAAGTTTATTACGCAGCTTGACATTTCCTCTATGCATAAGAATGCTACACACTGTCTTGCCTTGTAAGACTTGGGGGGGGGGATCTGTGTGTGACTGATTTGCAGTTATGCACGTTTTCTGACTGTGGCATTCAATGCTAATTCAAGCTGTTTCTTTTGATCAGTATCACTTGCGATTTGACATTTTGCAATAAACCACTCATTTGCAATGAGATATGTGTGTGTTGTGCCGAACGTTACCCCTCACTTTTTGTCGTACGCATAATTTTGCAGTATTTTTTGTGTGTGTGTGTGTGTGTGGTTGCCTCATTCTACATGTATCTACAGAAATTCACATATCAGTGTCAAATATAGTTGAAACTTGAGTTGCATTCATTATGCCAGAACTTTATCTTTCCATTTTATTGTGTGACTGTGAATATTTTGTTACAGAGAAGTTGCTCAAGAATCAGAATGTATTGGACAACAAAGTAATTCGTCATAACTTTTCCTACCCTTAGGCCTAGTATTTAAAAAGATGGAATTATATTCATATTTTTCTCTTTGTAGTTAATTTTGGGGCATTCTTTATGGGCCTTGAGAGGAGTTCCTCTATCAGATTAAAGCCAGAATGTATTTTTGTAGAAAAAAAAAATCTGCAGGCAAAACTTCCACTTAAATTGCTGTTAATTTGTTTGTGAAGAATTTGATTGCACAAGTTTCATATCTAACTGTGATAGCATGATTATACTGTGCAATTTTCAGACCACTTTATTGAGTAAAAATTGGGTATCTGGGACTATTGTGATTACTTGCAATCTGTAGCATATCTGAGAATTTCAGTTTTGAAATTCAATGGCCAGTGTGTCGTCCATGTAAGCGATTTGATTTAATAGGCCATATCTTCACGCATCATATGCACTGTCTTCCTTTGCTAATATTCATTAAAAAACTGAAACTTTTTGGCTACATTTGTATTTCAGGAAATGAAATCAGGTTCATAAATTTGAAGGTTCATTAACCCGAAAACGAAAAAAAAAAAAAAAGCATTGTGATGATGAAGGTTCATTTGTATTCACCTTTTTTTTTTCTCCATTTTTGGAGTAACAAACTTTATATTTTTGGAGTAATGAACTTTATTTTATTTTCTGATTAGCAAACCTTCAGAGTGATGAACAGTACCCAACTTTTCATGCACTAATCTTCACATGAATCAATATCATAGATTTCCTCTTCAGTGATACATTACTACCATTTTTTTAAAACACTATCCATTAACCTTCACTACAGCAAAAATAAAAACACAAACAACAACAACAGTAATGACTTAAAGATAATAAAAAGTTTTGGTGCCCTGAATTTCCTTGTCTTAGTTTGTGTTTCAGGTTAAAGTACCTTTCATATAACTAACACTGTGAGACTTACTCGCCCCAAAGTGCTCTCTTGTCTTAGTAATCATGCAATTAACTGCGACCAGCAGCCCCATACGCATAGCGACCAGCAGCCCCATACGCATAGCGTAATCGGGCTTCGCATTGTAGCATTCAGGATCATGACAGATTTAGTATCGCGGGTACATGTCAAGTTAAAATCCCAAAATTTCTTCAATTTGAAGACTTACCAATTAAGTTGAAGTATTGAAAACAGGCTTAGGGCAACGTTTGGTTCTGCCAATAGTCCCTTTCTGTTCGAATTGATGACTGAATGTGACTCGGTCGAGAGGACCTTGGGAGAACTACGTACACTGAATACTACAGCCAGTGCATGAGAACACATCACATGCATGCACACAGATTTCAAATCCATGACCTGATAAGATGTTTGTGTGCGCATGCGCTGGCCGTAATAGTCAGTGTATGTAGCTCTCCCAAGGTCCTCTCAACCGAGTCACATTCCGTCATCAATTCGAACAGAAAGGGACTATTGGCAGAACCAAACGTTGTATGAAGCATGTTTTCAATACTTCAACTTAGTTGGTAAGTCTTCAAATTGAAGAAATTTTTGGATTTTAAATTGACTGTTACCCGTGATGCTAATTCTTCCATGATCCTGAATGCTACAATGCGAAGCCCCATTATGCTATGCGTATGGGGCTGCTGGTCGCTGTTAGCTATGCGTATGGGGCTGCACGGTGCTGGTCGCAGTCAGTGGTTTCGTACAATACACATACATTGTACTATAATTTTCGCCGCGGTACCATGACGGCTCTGGTACGAAACCATTATTGCATGATTACTAAGACATGAGAGCACTTTGGGGCGAGTAATTCTCACAGACAACGTACTTTAACCTGAAACACAAACCAAGACAAGGAAATTCAGGGAAACTTTTGAGGTACCAAAACTTTTTATTATCTTTAAAAAGAAAATCCCAGAAAACAGGATTATCACTTTTGTGTAGTAAAGGACAACAGTTGCAGAATACTTGTTACACTTTAGAAGTATGAGGGATCATCTCAACAGAGTGTGTGAGATTAACTCTGTATGTGCCATGTTCGCACGTCCCACTCAGTCGACGGCGTGCCAACTTCGCACATTTCGCTCAAACGCACTAATCCGCTCAAAACGATCGATAAATCGCCTAATTTCGCGGTACAATGAAAGCTTTTCTCGCGCTTTTGTTCTTTTTACATACAGCTTGCATTCTCTGTGGTGATTGACTATCAAGCGGTGTTCCCAACTAAATTTGCGTGTAAATTCTAAGTTTCTCTCACGGTTTCATGTGCAAAAGTCATGCCTTTACAGTAATGTAGCAACTGGTCATTAAAAGATAAACAGAAATAGATTTGTCAAAAAATTTATATCAAAGCAAAGCTTAGCATTCCTCTTCAACTTTTCTGACTATTATGTCCAGCTTAACAGAAATTTGTAGAAGTTATATAGCTTGGAAAAACAAAATTCTTTCTCAAAGCATGACTACCTTCGTGTCTCGGAATAACGTGGCACACAGGGGGGTTTCCACCATGGCACATAAAGAGTTAAAGGGAAATTCCATCCTGACATTGTGTTGCTTTGTATGAAAAGAGAACATCAGTAAAGATGGGATGGAGGTATGGACACATCAACAAAGTTATGAATTGTAACAGCATGAGAGTAAGACAAATTGGCAACACTGTGTGGCATAGGTGTCTAGTAGATCTCCATTTGTTTTGTTCACAAAATTGTTATAATATTCATTTTTCTCAAATATTTTGACACAGACAGACCTATCTGATGAAGAAGGCACACAAAAATGTATTGCTCTAACTACATATTACAAGACCATGTCTGAAGACAAATTTTGTAAGGAGAAGAAAAAAAAATTGGTGAATTTTTGTGTACAAATGGAATGGAGAACCGCTCAGCACCTCAAGATTATATCAAGTTGCCTAGTTGTCTTTGTCATTGAACTTTCTGATGTGTCTGATATTTTCCCCCAATTCTTGCACATCTACTTATCTGATTTTTCTGTTTTCGAATAAAGCAACATACTATTTGGATTGAATTTCCCTTTAACCTGTTGAGGACGGGCTGATTTTGCTATGTAACACGCATTTCCCATAGAAAACTGCCCGAGTATACTCGGGTCTAGTCTTCAGTGGGTTAATGCTCCCCTGCATCCAGCTGGCAGTGATTTGGTGGATAGCTTTCACCTCAAAACTCCAGTGTAAATGTCTCGTGTGGCAGCAGCTGTAAGTGCATGTCATCTCCCCTGTTTCTCTCTGATAAGTGAGTAATTTCATAATAGCCGACATTGATGGGGGGCTTGTTAACAATGCGGATGATGTTCCAGTTCTATTTTTGCGGACCCATGCTAACACATTATTTGATAAAAGTACAGTGTACCTAATTAACCTGTTTTTATTTGAACATGTGATTATTAGAGAGCGTAGCTAAGAAAAAAAAAAGTGCATTTTGGAGGTTACTTGATGAAACTCATAAAGGCAACATTTGTCTTTCGAAAACAAGGCACCCAGATGAGTCTAGTAAACCCACCTTTTCCTTGCCTTCCTGACCTAAACAAGGTGCCTAGGCCGGTCTCAACAAGTTGCTGCCTCTACATCTTGTCCTCAGCAAGAATTAAATCAAATCCCAGACCAGATCAGGCAAGAAAAAGGCAAACAAAAGAAAGAAAATTGGTTCTTGACGCTACTCTTCACAATCGTTGCTGGGTTTTTTTTCGTCTTTTTTTTCTTTTTTTTTTTTACTTTGTTGGGTCATTTTTATTTGTTTTTTGTTTGATAGAGGAAGCCTTTTGGTTGCACATAATTGCTGAGATATTTGATACTTCACACCACCATGACATATATATTGCAAAAGACCTACATACTAAAGTGGGCCATTTCCGAAGTATCCCCCACAATATCCTCAGGGTAGGCAGTTGATGTATCAAATTTAGGAGGGGGGGGGGGATAAGGAGATGGGGTCAGGTAAAATGGGTTGCTAGCTTAACCGGCACTATCCTTCAGCAGGGAGCAGAAATGAATGCAATCTCTTTTGAGGGTATGAATACTCTTTAAGCAAGATCCTCTTGACTTCTTGAAAAATCTTAGCTTCTGATGAATTGCAGTGAGCATCACAGTCCAATAATTTTCGTATGTGGGACTTCATTCTCTTATGACAGTTCTGTGCACCTCTTATGACACCTCTGTGCACAATTCATATCAGGGGTTTAAATGCGTGTTTATTTGATCTTTTCATGTACTGACCATTGAGATATCTGTTGGTGAAGATGGTCATTGCTCCACCCACCTCAAATACACCATGCTACATTTGTATATCAATAGGAGATGTCTCTACAGAAGCGTCTATATTTTTGGATAATGCACTTTAATGTATTGTGATAATGTGACATTCACATCAGCTAAGTGAATGTCTTCCTAGAATTTAGGGAGGGTGACACAAGCACAAGGTGGTGGAGAAAAGGGAGAGAAAAAAAAAAAACAGAGACTGACAGTGAAATTTGTACAAAACTGTAAATGCTTTATTTTCTCTGTGAAGAATTTCAAGGCAACTTGATTTCAGCTGTCATATATACTTTTTTTTTTTCATTCAGCATCATTTGTCACTAACAAATAAATCTTTACAGAACATGGAAGGGCCCCCAAGGAAGGGGAATTCTATCCTGATGAAATGGAGGAGAAAGAGGTTCCCCCCTCTTTGCTGTGGTAATTACTACGGCAGAAATCAGATCTCTGATTTATACGGCACAGGAAACGGTATTGCCAGCGAATGTTGTATCGAAGGAGGTTCTCACTTCGCCAACCCTCTCCCACCCCCCAAGGAGAGAGAATCGTTTTCGGCTCCGCATACAGGAAGGTCGTGATAAATCACCCTTACCTATCATGTTCGCTGCTTTTTTGCTTTTCAAACTGCACCAAAAAAAAAAGATCCTTGTTTAACTTACATGTTTTGAAAGCGTTTCATATCGTATTGACAGTTACAAAGTGTGACGGATCAGTCATGAATATTAAGGGATCTTCCATTTGGCTGCATGTTATTTAGATATTCTACACAATAACTGTATCACGAAAACCTTGGCCTGTCACTTGAGCATATATACTCTTGGTATGCTCGCATGCAAGAGTAGTACATCTGTGCATACAGTGTATCGTTGTACAGGCGAGGTCAAGCTACAATGTGTGATGTGCTTGATATTATCTGGTCTTTGCAGTCATGATTTAGAGGTCAAATTGTTTGTATTGCACTGGCCTATGCACTAGCCCCAAAATTGAACCGAAACCAAAGTGGAAACACTTCCAACCGGGATGAGACGGGCAACTGACAACGAGACTGACAACGATCTTGCTTGTAAATGTGATGTTAAAACATGAGGCAACATAATATAGGCATATACTCTGTACACAAGGAATATTCCCATCACTCTCTGCACTACTATTCCTGTGCGTTGACTTATCATGGTCGGGGGTCATTCAACAGAGGAAGTTGGACCCAGTCCGGCCAGACGCACAGACTGTATAACATCACCAGTATTAAAGCATCCCCGAGATGCTGGCTCCATGATGAAGACATCAACACTGTTGGGAATGGCTTGCAGCTTTAACCCGTTGAGGATGGGCTGATTTTGCTACAAGGCTGGTATGATGCAAGTGATGTAAGCACTGCACCCTAGCACCTTTGATAATCATCCAGGACACTAGTTTATATGACTTCTGTCTAGCAACTGAATAGAAGTAGTGTACAGTATACTTTTTTAAATACACTGTACACTGTAAAACACAATATTTTTATACCCCCGCCAAACGAAGTTTGAAGGGGGTATATAGGAATCAGCGGACGGTCGGGCGGGCGGTCGGGTGGGCGGTCGGTCGGTCGGGCGGTTGGTCGGGCGGTCGGGCGGTCGGTCCATTGCAAATCTTGCGTCGCGAACTACTTCCTCAGTTTTCAACCGATTCCCATAAAACTTGGCACAGATGTGTGCCTTGGGTTGTAGATGTGCAAGACGTATTTTTTGACAGTACCCAAAAGTATGTTGCCATGGTAACGGCATATTATGGGCAAAAATGGGTACAAATCTTGCGTCGCGAACTCCTCCCACAGTTTTTGATCAATTTTTATGAAATTAGGTACAGATGTTCATCTGAATATGTTAATGTGCAAGACACATATTTCCGCAGTGGCAAAAAGTGCGTTGCCATGGTAACGGCATGTTATTGGTAAAATATAGGGCAAAATGCTTCATGGCAAAACTGCTTCATCAGTGTTCTTCCAATTCTCATGGAATTCATATTGAATGTTTGTCTTAGGATATAGGTCAGCATGACACATTTCTTGACAGTGACAAAAAGTATGTTGCCATGGTAACAGCTCACATATTATGAGCCAAAATGATGGAAAATTTTGTGTTGCAAACTACTTCCTCAGTTTTTGCCCAATTTCCATGAAACATGGTACAGATGTGTGCCTTTGGTTGTAGATGTGCAAGACGCATTTTTCGACAGTACCCAAAAGTACGTTGCCATGGTAACGGCATATTAATGGCAGAAGATCAAGGAAAGATCTTGCGGATTTAACTACTTCCTCAGTTTTTTGACCAAAGCTTATGAAATGTTGTTTTGACCAAAGCTTATGAAATGTTGTTTGGCGGGGGTATAACCAGTCGCTGTAGCGACATTTCTAGTTGTGGCATGAAATTTTCTAGAATTGGAGCCGACGGCCTTTTTCGCGGCATGAAATATTTGTGAGTTGCCTCTAACATTCAATGCATATAGTGATGACAAGAACTTTCATGTCCATTTTGATTTTGCGAATCTTGGCTCTCGCGAAATTTGTGAAATTGAAATGCACGCGAGCATTCCTCGTTTTACAGTATTATGTGCCAAAGCAAACAATAGCTAATTCACCTGACCCTGCCTAAGAGAATTCCGAATTAGGCTTACCATATGGTTCACTGCTGCTCCGAAAAAAAAAAATAATAATGTATCGTGACTGCAAAGTAAAGAAAAAGAAAACAAATGTTTGAAAAAAGTATAATGAAGATTAACTTCATTTCGAGTACTTTTAAGTGTTACATTCTTGTACATACTTCTATTCTGTGTACAATGTACTGGTACATGTATAGTGTGCATCAAAGCACAAGAAAATTGCAAAATTGCCACCGATACTGAAACTGTGTATCACTACACCGTGATACCTCTCAGAAAACTATTTCCTTTCTTAGTGTTGTTAGATTACACCTTCTATATTTGGTACTGTTACTTTTGGACAGATTGGCCATAGCACCAGATCGTTGTAGCATGGGGCGGGGGGGGGGGGGTTCTTTTGAAGACAAATTAGTCACACGTAGCTGTGAGGTCATGGAATGACAGCTGTCAGTCAAAACGAGGATAACTGAGCCATTTCCTGTTTCTTTGCTTTTTTTTATTCACATGGGCTAGGCCCATCCGTACACACAAGTAGTAGGGTTTAGGATCACTATTTGCTCATCGTTCGTACATTTAAAAAAAAAAAAAAACCCAAAACAAAAACCTTTGCTCTGCTGCAGGTAAAGCACTTTAAAACCCTGAATTGCGCATGCCTAAATAATGACTGGAGGATGACCTAAGGCGCCCTTACACTGGGCCTAGTTGCTTCACACCAGGGAGGTGGAAAGTTCTTCCCACCTCCTTGATCACACACTGTAAGGCAATTTATTGCAAGAGAATTCAAATAAGAATTAAAAAAAAAGAAATCAAGGTGGACTGAGCTTTGCATCACGATTTAAATAGGAACCGTCAGTGTTGTTTTTTTGTGTCCACACACAAGAATTATAAGTTGTTTTATGTATGGCATTGCAAAAATTGATTTATAAACACCATTATTTTGGGTCGTGTGTGGACGGCTCTTATGTTATAATGATATACAAGTGTAGCACCATAATGGGCTCTCTGTATCTTTAAAAGAATGGTGATATTTTGTCTTGCAGAATGGCATTTAACCCATCCACGTACGGGCCTCTGTGTAATCTGTAAAATAGTGCCTGCCTAGTAAGTTGGCCATAACTTGGGCGCGATCTTCCCTACGGCGCGATCTACACGCGAAGGGCATTCATACGTAATTGAAAAACTGCCTGTGTCATTCCCACTAGGCAGGAGGGATGATGCGTGTACACTCGTGCTAATATGCACTTACTTGACTCAATGCAGCACTAGTTTATGTGAATTTTATGAAAAGAAATAATAAACTGTGCAGGAATTATGAAAAAAAAATAGTTTCTGTGTATTTCATTCATAAATCCTCTTCATTTCAAGCCATCTGTAATCACATCTTACCCACTTGCGAATAGACGTGTCCATAGTGTCCTCGAGCCCCCAGAGATAGCTCTGGAACATTCCATTCAATGACGGGGTTTTTATTTTGCAACGTTATCTAATAACGCTCATGTAAGCAAGTTCTTGCTATGGCTAATCTATTTTGTAATGTATCATAATCTATCTATGCTGAGATAACCTAATTCAAATTTGCAGAGACATAGAAAAAGATTTGTTTTACAATCGTGATACGTTCAACTACTCATTTACCCTGTGCTGAAATCCGCATGTCTGCTCCGCACATGTTATCGCTATCGCTCAAACTTCGATCGCGATGGCTTGTGTGTGTGACGTCTACGTGTACGTGTGTGGAGAAGCATGGGGCTGAAAAAACACGCAGCTAGCTCCACGTGGTGTGGTGAAAAACAAATCGGACGTTCGAAGTCGTACATTCAAGAGCTAAAACAGACAAATAGCGAATCCAAAGTCCACTGAAAAGGTCTTGACACTGTAATGTATGTTCCAAAATCATGTCTGGCTTAGTTTTGGGAGAATTTTCTACACGCACGAGATCAGGAATGAGATCGGTAAACTGGCTACACAACGTGTGTACTGTGCGCGGTGAACATGTGACTGGCCATGGCTTGCACATGGCAGCTAGCTAGGTGAGAGTGCGGCAAGAACGCTAGGAATGCACCCGAGATGCGGTGTGCTGCAAATTCTTGGGGTGAAATTAGACTTCCTTGTTCAGCCCGTCTAGTATTTATATTTTTTAAAATAATTCTAATTCTTCATAAAATCACGATAAAAATACTTCAGATATTCATATATATTTTAGAAACGTAATATGAAATATTTTGGGTTTTTCAGTCCAAGAAAAAAAAATAATAGTTTGAATAAAAAAATAATAATAAATAATCGTTCTTGACTCAAGTCTAATTTCCTGCGCCTTCTTGCAGTTATCCCGCAGTTGCCCATGGATACGATGCATATATAATCAGTTGTTTACGGAGTCGTACCAGTGTACCACCCTACTGCTCTTGTTCAAATTGAGAGGATTGTTATTTTATCGGTGGCATTTATAGTTTTATAACCTCATCCAATAAAAAAGACAAATTCAAACATCAAATGGTGTGACAGTTTTTGTTAGAATTCCCTATCAATATCAACTTGTTGCCAGGATAGTTTTCAGATTTCACTTGCTTCATTATCGAAGCTGTTTGACATTTGAAAGAACTGCTCCATAAGAAATCACCTTTCATTTGTTATTTATTTTCACAAACAAGTATTTTGGTCACTTATATATTTTTCATTATTATTTCAATGTCATGATTTTTCATGATGGTATGTGTTCTGTCTTTACATGGCAAGATGGGATTTTTTTTTTTCCATCCAGGGTCAATGAAGAAAGTGACAGGAAGGAAACCAAAAGGATAGGGAGGAAATGAAAAGGATAGAATACAACACCTGATCAGCAGGTTCTTTATTACAATGGTGAATGCAGTACATCAGAATTTTAGTACAGTTCAAAATAATTTATCAGTTGAAAAATGAGCAAAGGAAATGGATATCGTCGAGTTCTAAATGAAAACTAAATTAGCATCGCCATTTAGGCCTAGAATCTAGTTCTAATATTTACTACAGAATAGACCTGATGCAAACTTGTCAAGCTTTTGGTTGAGTTTCTTCAGAGACACGAATTTTGGGTTGGGAGCACTAGATACCCGAGTGAATAAGAAAAAGGAAAAAATTATAAATAATGCAGGTCTCTGTACTCTAGACCACTCCCGTGCACGAGCGAGCATCGGCCCCGTTTCTTCAGTGTCGCTCTCGTCATTGCCATTGGCCTAGGCTAGGCTACTCGTGTCGTAGTTTTACTCGCCATCATCAACGTCATGCATGGTTACACGAAATAAATTGCATCTTGCCATCACCTCCACCACAGCAAAACCGTGAATATCACTCCCACCATAGTCACTCTCAGCTCACAAAACACATCAGCAAACGATACAGACATCGCAGACCTAGCTAACTAGCTCTAAACATAGTTGTAACTACGTTACGTTAGACATAAAAATGAAACGGAGGTGAAAAACTAGTAATGAATACATGAAGATCATCAACGATGGCATTTTACCGTAGAAAAAATACACAGAACATCTTGCACCGCAAAAGAAATCGAGGTAAAAAACTACGATGAGGAAAACTAGGGTGAAAACACGATGCTTGGAAGACGAACGATGAAGACACTTTACGGTAAAAATGCTTACACGGAAACAAACGAGTGGGTACCACACAAACTACGATGTTCTCTCTCACACACGTAGATAAGCTACATCGTGTTCAATCCAAAAACTCAACAAACACTAGGACAAAAACTCACCTCTAAAATTGTTGCAAACGAGATAGTCACTGAGAAAAATGAACAAAACACTCTCAGAAGTACGATTGTACTCTGAGAATAAAAGATATAGAATGATACGAAAGCAAAAGAGAGAAAAGAGAGAGAAATGGACGGGAAACCTAGAGAAGTTACCCACACTCACTAACGTAAATGGAATTCAACACAACACACACGTACGTACACACCGTACACACAAGGATCAAGAGCTCGTGTAATCAGATATCGTCAAGCACTCTATGAGGAGATCGATATCACCGATACCGCGCGTAAGGAATCACTGCAGTTGCTGGGGCAACAAAGATACATGCGCGCTGTAAACATGAATATTGATTAGTTTCTCAGCAGGCTCGAACCCCTGGCAGGTGTTTTGGCCAATAAGAGACATTCTAAAATAGGTTTCTTTGCATAAATTATTTTTCTGAGTCCCAGTAAGGATCTCTGTGATTGGCTAGAATTATTCTACAGCTCCTGGCCAAGCCTGAGGTCTGAGGACGCCCTCTTTTGGTCATAAATAATGCTTCCCACGTTTTTTTGTGGGATGAGACGTGGATGGGTTTTAATATGTCTTGAGAGCTGTGAATTCATGTATGTACTTCATTGTTTAGTTAATAATAAAGGGATGGTACAGTATTGGTGGAGATGAGAATTGGGCTTTTAACTTTTTGCGAAATACCAAGAAAACACTTAATAGTACAGAGCATACCATTTTAAGAGGAATTCAAAGTGTATTTGATGAAAATTGGGTTTGGAATGACTGAAGCATCCGAAAACAAAGTAAAACAAAGCGATCGTAATAATTGCTCTTTTTTGGATATCTCAGCCATTTCAAAACCAATTTTCATCAAATAAACGTTGAATTCCTCATAGAATTACATGCTCTTTCATATTTCATAAGAGGTTTCTCATTTTCTCACCATTTCAGAAACCTGAAATTAGGTCTCAACCATAACTATGATCTCTTTAAGCATAAGGGTAGTTGAAGTTTATGTTTGTATTTTGCTTGATATATGTGTCATTCTTCTTTGGCAGACTCGATTCAAACTTGTTTTTCTGCTTCTGTCTCTCCTTTCTCATGCATCCGTTCATCCTCTCTGCAGTACTAGCGACGGTGGCGTTTGCGTTCTTGCTGTTGCCAATGTGCCAGTATTTATTGAGGCCCTGCTCGTCAGGAACAAAGTGAGTATCGTTCCAGCGTTTCTGTCGTCAAACCCAACGACCCCCCCCCCCCCTCCCCCAAACACCCCGTGGTTTGGCAAGTCATAGAGTAGCCAGGCTGATCCAGCCTGGCTTGATGCCAGTTCGAGGGACATCCCCTCAAAGAAAGCACAGGAGAAAATAATGATCAGTCATGCATCATTTCATTTATGATTTCCATGAAGAAAACATGTAATGGTTGTCGTTACCCAGTAATCATAGGGTCTGCCCCATGTGATGCCTCAGGTTCCATGACATTTGCTCCTGCGACAATTGCTCCCATGAAATATCTACGTGCTATTAAAGCCAAACATAAATTCTGATCACATACATAACCCCAGCCCTAATCCTTACATCAAAATAAACCTAAAAACCTGATCACAACCCTGCCTTTAAAGGGACTGTACAGTACTGGTTGAGGTGGGGATTCATGTTTTGAACATTCCTAAGTTAGATAATGAGAAACCTCTTATGAAATGTGAAAGACAATGTATTTTTAAGAAGGATTCAATGTTTATTTGATTAAAATTGGTTTTCAAGTGGCTGAGATATCCAAAAAAGTGATAATAATAAAAGGCTACAGGCCACGCCTTTTATTAGGATCCCTTTGTTTCACCTTGTTTTTGGATATCTCAGCCATTTCAAAACCGATTTTCATCAAGTAAACTTTTGATACCCCTTAGAATTGCATGCTCTTTGACATCTCATAAAGTGGTTTCTGAATATCTCACAAAACGTTAGAAGCTAAATCCTCACCTCGACCAGAACTGTACACACCCTTTAACCCTTAGTCCTTGGAGAAAATGAGACTGCAGCAACTGTTTGCAGGAGCAAATGTGGTGTCACCGATCTGTCCAGTAATGGAATTCTTGACCCGCAAGTTTCTCCTTAGCATTTCAAGATTAATTAAATGCTGGGTCGCATTCATAACACAGTTTATATATAAAATGTGTATCTACAGTGTGTGTATATCCTGTCAGGAACAGTAGGCGCGTGATATCTTTGATTCTATGGGCATTGCATTCATAATGGGTATAGATATATCCAGATTTGCCTCGTGTGCAGACAGCCCTTTGTAATACTGCACACCCAGTGTGAGGCTCCCGTATTCTAGTATGCAGGCGAATTCATTTTCTACCTGATCTGAGGGCCTGTGTCATATGGTCCATTTACACTTTCAAATAACAAAAACAAAATTCACACACACAAAACCCACACAAACAAAGCTGGATTTTAAACTCACTTTCCACCTTATCTGAGAGCTTGAATCATATTGTTTAAAGGTACATTTACATTACATGCAGAAAACAAAAACAGAGTTTGCTTTGCCCCTAAGCTTTCAGGGGTTAAGGTAGTGTTCATGTTCCACTACTTGAGTTTGGGGCGAGCAGAAGCCATCCATTATGTAACCCTTGTGCTTGCATGCATGCACTACACATACACAGGGAGAATCACACGACCAAATACCAGGATTAGTATCAATGAAAGGTAAGGGAGCAATTTCTTGGAATTAAAAACAAAATAAATGAATAAAAACCAGCATTTCTGCAAATGGAAGAGCTTTTAGGTAATGATTTTTTTTTTTTTTTTTTATGCCTCTGCTCAAAACCTACTCAGAATATGTTGAAAGTGTGCATTCTGCAGGGTTCTGTCCAGGTTTTATAATCATGCGAGGTTTATAAAATGATATTTTAGCACCCATGTTGCCGCCTGTGATTGCCATTTTTGTGTGCGTGTGTGTGTGTGTGTGTTTGTGTTTTTTGTTGTCTTTTTTTTGTATTAAGCTGTCACTCAGCTGATCTGAAATAATTCTCACAGCAAGCAATAAGACGTGTATCATAAAGTTCTGTGCACCCTCTGGATGGCTAACGGTGCATCATGTGCGTATAAGAAATGCACATGCTTCCATGGCATTGATAAGCAGAAAGATATAGGAAAGAAAAGAGAGCTACAATGTACCAGTATTGATTTCATGTGTATTTCCCAGACATGCCTTCGCCACATTTTTCTGGTCCATTGCAATGACACCCCCGATCATATTGATTGGGCAGTGAGTTCATTACATCCTTTGTAAAAGAAGAAAAAAGAAAATCAGACAGTATGTTTTTTGTTTTTTGTTTTTTGCTTTTTGTTTGTTTGTTTTTTTTTTTTTGTTTTTTTTTTTGTTTTTTTGTTTTTTGGGGGTTTTTTGCCCTGTAAGGGCATGGAAAAACAGCTGTGACATCTCGCATTGCCAATTGAAGGATCAACACTGCAACAGGGATTACATTTATTTGAAACAGACGTATGCATTTTGCACCTGAATTTTTGCAAGAATTTGAGATTTTGCCTCGATTGCTCACTCGAACTTACCCATCCAGAATATCTTCGAAAATATTCTGCCCTTTAAACAGGAAGACTAATTTCTATGGATGGGTTATTACCAGTTTCATGTGTTCAGATCATATAAGAAGGCCTTATACATGCATACACACACCTGGGAATAATTTTTCCAACTCATATTTGATAAGCCACTTCAGCTGATGAACAGTATTTTAAAATGGTATCCTGTACACTTCTAATTGAATGAAAACTGCTATACAAATGTAGTTTTACGTACACCTGTAGTAGTGGTATGAAAAATGCATAGCAAATTGCGAAGCGATACCAGGAAAATGATTCCCTGCGTGCACATACCCACACTCACACACAACACAAACACATTGTTCTGAGAGTCATACATGAAACATGCACCCACACTGTGTCCATGCGAAACACATCTACGCTCTGCTATAAAGTAGCACATAGGCAAAGATTGAGACACACTACCACATGTTAATCAAGAAATACAGAGGAAAACATCCACACACCTTCCCTCACCACTTAACCAGCACATGTGATGCTATTCCAATTCCCGAAACCGTGTGCACGGAGAAATGACAATGACAACAACACTCGACAAAACCTTAAAGTAATGGGGAAAGGGATTCCCGGGGGTCCATAACTCAGGAGATGGCAAAACCGTTGCCATGGTAGGGAGGAATCATGGGGCGCATTCTCGCTCCCGGCTGCTATTCCATCTACCCTCTTAACAGGTCCTCGGGGCTCTGTTTGACACCTCTCGCAGAAGATGGGTGAGAAAAGCCGGAGGGGAAAAATTTGCACCAGCATCTGTGTCCGACCGTGACTGACTCATCTTGTCAAGATGCAATCTGCATCCCACCAGCTGGAGGCGAAAGTCAAATACATTTGATGCTTCTTCACGTTGTCCTGAGATTCTTTGGGGGGGGGGGGATGGGGGTTGACAACAATTGCATCGTCATGTACACTCCACCCCTCGCCATCGCCCACCACAAAACTGGAATTAAACGGGGGGGGGGGGGGGGGGGGGGATAGCCATGATCACATGACTTGATAGTTTGTGTAATAGCCATGATTCTCTCCTCATTCCAGATCACAGAGCACAAAACAGCATCATGCAAAATATGTAGCAGTTTTTTTCCCCTTTAACTTTATTATTCATTGACTTGTTAACAATTACCCATTGGTATTAATCAATTGTTGCATATTATCATGAGATTAATTATGGTATTCTTTATCCAGGGTAGCCTCTTTGGTGTTGCCACTGCTCTACCAGAGAGCCCTGCCAGTATCATTACCCTAGCGTTGCCAGGTATACATTTAAATGCAAGTCGATCAAGAGAGACAGAGTGGGTAAAAACATCTTGTCCAAGGACACAGACATTTGATTGGAATCGAATTGGGGACCTCCCACTGAAAGTCAGGAGTCATACTATATACTGTACATGTACAGATGTATATTTAGAAGGCTTTCCAATGCCTTAATTTAGCATGCAAATTCTGACTCAACCCAAATGGACATCCAGAAATGGGGCACACTTGGACGTGAAAGAGATCCGTGTGGGCCATCGTTTGGAGTAAATGATGACCTAAAGTATGTAGCTCACTTTAGTCTCTGTCTCTTTTTTCTTCTTTTTTTTTTTTAAATCTAGGATTTCCGCTGTAGCCATTATGTGAGATATTAGTCTGTGAGGGGACCAAGAGAGGCGAAAGGCCGTCCCCCCCCCCCCCTTCCTACCCCATGTCCAATTTCTTGGCAGGGGCTCAACACTAAAACGAGCCAGGAAACTGCCCGAACATGTTTATGAGTGATCTTGAAGTGTTGCCATCTCTCTGGGTGCCCGTGTTACAAGGGGCTGGAGTGGGCAATTAAAAAACATCCATTTCCTTCTTAGCTTTAGTCTCTCAAAACAGACTGTTTTTATGAATTTTTCAGATCCCTCCAGTAGGACATTGGAGTGTTTCACAAAGAATTCGCGTCAATTCTAAAAGTTTCCCTCCAGTAAGACATTGGGGTGTTTCACAAAGAATTCGAGTCAATTCTAAAAGTTAGGATTGACCTCATTGCATGATATGGCAGTGGTCTTCTTGTACTTCTATTCATTTTTTTTTTTCAGAGAGAATCCACTTCAAAATGCTATCAAAATTGACAGACAAATTTTTGTTTGACTTATTCTTTTTTTTTTGTATTAATAGCTGCATGAAAAAGTCTCCAAAATTTTTGTTTTCATTGGGGAGTTTGAATGTCATTGAAGACATAGATACAGCATACCATGACTACTTTGACTACGTGACTACTTTGTTAAACAGCCCAGATGATTATGGATCATTCTCTAGCCTGTAAATTGCTGCTATAACATGTTTGATATCTTTTTTGTTTTATTCGTTGTTGTGTGGTGGTATTTTGATGCTTGTTTGTTGGTTTTTTTGTTTGTTTGCTTGTTTACTTTTTGTAGTGGACATCACTTCTCTGTAATGATAAGTTTTCATTGGAGTGTAATCAAATTCAATTCAATTCAGTTCCATTCTATTCAAATTCAGCCTGCACGCAGTGTTCAGTGTAGGTACTTAAAGATTGCCCAAGAAACAACACTGACCCACTCGTTACTAGTCCGAGGAAATGGAAGGGGGGAAAAAACAGATAGAGGGAACTACATGTACGTAAAAATGGAATGGAGGTTGCTGAGTGCATCATGAATATTTGACGATGGACAGAATATGCACTCACAAGGGCTACTCCATAATGACCGGGCTCACCGCTCGCTCTTCTGAAGGCTCTCAGCGTAGCGGAGGTGAATTAGGAACCAGCTTGCATGCATGATTTTATCCGCAAACAAAAGGTTAAAGGCATTATTTACCACTTGCAGATGAAACAAAAACCCAGCTCTATTGCTTCAAAATATTTCTAAAATGTGAGTCAGGGACAAAAACAGACACTGTTAAAATGTCAATCAGTATAATCCATGTTAAGTAATATTGTTAAATATACAAAATGTGAATAATAGTTATGATAACATTGTTTCTAGAATAAACCATCTACAGTTATGGTTTAATGAGAAAAATAATGGTATCGCCTTAAAATTTCGGCTTTATTGCAAAGTTTTCTTATATAATGGTAGGATGTTTTCTGATACAAGGTACAACTGACCTATATGCATCAAATGTGATAACTTGAACATTTTTTAAATCACTGCTCCCAATGGTAAACAGTAAACCTTTAAAGCAAGGGATCTGCTGGGGTGCCTGCGGAAGGAGATTTGGATGAATATTTGGCCAGCTAATGGCTGGGAAGGTGGAAGAGGGGGGGGGGGGGGGACAAAATGAGGGGCGGTGGGATATTCATGAGGTTAGTGCACGCAACCCCTTGGCAAATGGGTTCATCAAGTTCGGCACACAATGGGTCTGTCCTCAGGGGGGACATCTATGATTTGTGCATGCGTATCAATTAATTAAGAGCCTTACGATGAAAGCATGAGAGTACATTGGCGTTCCTTATGCTGGTTTTTTGGAGAGGGGTGGGGATGAGGGTGTGGGGCCGAAGGAGGCACAGATCTCTCTGTGACACTCCATAGATTTATATTGACTAGCGCCGTGGCAAGGGTAGAGATAACACTGATGATGGTAAACAAAACAGTGCTTGTAGAATTAGGATCAAGAAAAATTTTGAATGACGAAAAAAAAATGGTAGTCATGATGGTTTATATTACCATAGATTTTACAGAGAGTAGGAATGATGATAGTAATGATTAAATGCAAGTTTGATTTACAAATGGTACCAATTTCCTCAGAAAAGTGACAATTTGCCAAAGATTTATTGCGCTGTATACTTTATCCCTGTAGCAATGACTTGGATAGCTGGAGTAGTAGTCTGTAATGCGTTTTACAACGAATCTGCGTAATGAGGTACATCGCCCACCAGAGTGAGATTTTTCGAATTTCCTACGAATTTGTTGCCACTGTTTGCAGTGTGAACCCTCAGCGCAGAAATGTGATTTGTGTAACATGACTTTCTCCTGGTGATTAGAATACACTTGGCAACCACATGTGAAATGCCCAGCTAGCAAGCCAGCTTTGCTAATGTATTCATCATTTACATGCAGTCGAGTGCTGAGCCGAGCTCGCATACGCCTGATGGTGGCAAAAATTCATTATTTTATCTCGAGTGCTATAGCGTTTCCATTTCTTCATCTCCAACGTGACTAGAAAGGTCAAACAATGGCGATTTCAAGTGTCGAGATATTTCCCTGGAGAAAATGAAATATGATGCAGGATGTTTTTCTCTTAGATCTTTGTAAAATTTGAAAAGAATAAAAGAAAAGAGAGAGAAAATTTTTCAATTTATAAGCCAGAGAGTTGTTTTCCTCCCAAAACTGTGTGATGAAAATAGCAGTACCAGGTGTTATGGAACACTCTCAACGACGCACAGCCATCCCTCATCCCGTTGTGTAATTTGCCATCAATCTAGATCGTCGATCGGGTCCCCGACTCCTCCGGGTGAGAGGATGGAGAAAGCGTGCCGGTATTCTTGGGACGGGATGAAAGCGTGGATCGTTTTTTAAAACGGGATTTAAGCCTCCCAACTGGATGGGATGAGATAAGAATTTGATATTTTAAAGCTTCGCAGTCTGTCTCTGATGGTATTGAAAGAAACCTATTAAAGCTAGGAGTGCATCAACTTCAGAAATATGGAATACTCGTGCAAATTGCAGAGTAATTAGGCTTTGTTGTTCAGATACAATTATCCATCTTTACATGTTATTAATAGATACATGTATACACATAAATGTCTGTGTGTCGATGAATAGATGAATACATTTTATGTGTGCGTGTACTGGTATGTGTTTGTGTAAGTTTATACATGTAGATAGACAAATACAATACATATGTGTATGTGTCTATGTTTGTGTGTGTATACACATATTATGTTTACTGTAAAGATATACTTTATCTTATAGAGATACAGAGTGAACTGAATGTAAATGTTGTATCATTGAGAATTCTGGATGCATACTGTGCCTACTCGATAGCCCCGCGCAAGAAAATTCACTTCTGTCGCACGGCAGTTCTGGGTCGGAGGTGTAAGTTCATGCCACAAAACAATACACCGAGAGAGTGTGCGTGCCCTCGGAGATGTGACCAGAATGGACGATACGTCAAAAATCATCCCTAAAAGCGATCACGTACGATTTGTCTCCCTCTCCTATATGGTGCTCCGTGCCCCGCTCGGCGAAGGTTACTCGCTATTTGCTGGCTTTTGGGGGGGGGGGGGGGGAGGGGGAAGAGGGGGAAATAAAGATGCATTTGTCCATATAGACATCTGTAGCTGTTGGTATGAACAAGAGCATGAAAACAAATGGCACTGCAACAAAAATGTCTCTATGCCATCTGTCTTATTATTAAAAGCCATGAAATAAATTCAAAGTGACCCTATCCATACACTCGCTCTATCTGTTGTTGAGACTGACTTTGAAAAGGGATGTAGATATGCATGAAAACTTCTGGGACTCACAATTTTTCTGCAGCAATCTTGTTTGGCAATGACTGTCCATGTGGTTAATTGTTACTCAGACAGTAATTCCATGCAAAGAAATTAATACAGAAATTATCAGGTATTAAATGAATATATCAGGGGCAAAAATTAAATGAGGCGGCCCACCACTGAAGAGACATGTTAATTAGCAGTGCACATGATTTACAGTCTTGTAACCAGTCACTATATCCTGCAAAGATATGGCTTTCTATCATTGTACTGTAGTCAATGGTGTGCTTATATTGAAAGTAAATCATTCATTGTGCTGGATGACCTGTAGTTTGTTAATGATAGCAACAATTAAATATTTGATTTCCTTTGGAGATGCCAATTATGCGCGTCCCACAAATGCTCGAAAATGCTTCGGTTGACTGTGCAGGTCGTTCGTACGCATGCTACTGCTCACACAGTAATCGGGTGATCAATCATGCAAATGGGGGCCGATTGCAGAAGGGATTGATGTTGATTTCGCACACCAGGCAATCTCGCACCTTTCGCTTTCTCAGATCGCTGCATCTACCCCTATGTGTCTCTTCCATTTCCTGTACATCTGAGCTCTGCTGCAGGTCTACCTGATGTATTTGATGAGCTTAATTACGATTACATCTGATAAAAGCCAGTTGTAATTCATACTTGAGGTATTTTGACAAAGGATGTACACCAGAGCTAGGTCTACTATTGAAAGCTCTGCTCAATGCATTCAAATAATTTGCATGCTGACTTAAATTCCCTGAACAGGTAAAATCAAGCAACTTCCAAATTTGTCTTAATGTTGCCTGAAGTAGCAAAAACCAATTTACACTTAGGTATTAAAACAAAAAAGAGAGAGAGAGAAAAAAAAAAAACTCTGTTACCTCTTGAGGCAGAAAAAAAAAGACAATGCAAGGATAGATACTCTCTGTGTACTTTATGAAAGAAAAAGGTTTGATATCTCCTTTAATCTGATGTTAAAGATGTTTGATTTTCTTCATTTATCTGATGTTAAAGAAAACCCCATGTCATTAAACTATGACATGTAAAAACCAAATGCTACTTTCATTTCTTATTATGCATTTGGAATAGTGACAATACCTCAAGAAATGTTTAGATAAATGCACCCCTAGGCATAAATAGATTTAAATTATGTCAACTACTTCTGTGATACTGTTATTAACCAAATTGTTATTCAAGAACCGGGACATGTTTCACTGGTGACATTCATAAATTTACTTTGTAGTTTACGCACAAATACCCAATCTTAGGTTTGCAGTGGTACACTGTATTTCCAAGCTGTGTGAAATATTTTTAGCATCATTCCACACTGAGGCAGCAGAATCTGTGTTAAACCCAGGCTTATCCTATCTCATGTGTTTCTGTGTGTGTTTGATCATCGTCAGTGCCGGCCAAACTGCATTGAGCTTTTATTACAACCTTGAACCGAGCAAGGGAAAAATTGAGAGATTCATCCGCTGACTCACACTGGACTTGGCAAGAGAAGAAAAATGGGTGATGCTAGCGAATAATGCCTTTAATGTCTATAGCGTGGGATGGAATCATTGTCGTGTCTAAAATTGGGTCCGGCCGCATTGTTCGTTTCCCTGCCAAAACCAACACGAGCAAGTCACGAGGAGAAGGCCAGACAGTGATCGATTTGTTGCTTTTAAACAAAAATAGTATTTTTGTTTCCCTCACCCGTCCCATTCTATGATACAAATGTACAGGTTTAAAGGGGGAATGACACTCATTTATATACACACATGTGGATTGAGTGAATGCAGCAATATTTTAGTAGAACACATGTATCAGTGAAGTTTGAGGAAAATCCAACAATCTGATCAAAAGTTATGAATTTTTCAAGTCTTGGTGCGCATCCATCACAGGATGAGAAGACTAGTAAAGTTTGTGATGTCATGCATGGAAAACAATTTATAGAATTTATTTTTCTTTTTAATTAGAAGATATACATTCCTTTGAATTGTTACTGACATATGTTAAGGGTAATATTATTTTTCTTGCTTTCTTAAAGAGATACTGGCATGTCAGGAGCTCTTTCTTTTATGCTCGAATAGTGAAAAAAAAATAATTTTCTTTATATTTTTAGTGAATTTTTAGAATATTTTCTTTATAACATCCAGATGTGTTGTTACAAAGTATTTTAGTCTTCTCACCCAGCAGTGGCTGCTCTTAAACTTTAGTTTCATAGAATAACTTCTGAACGGATTGTCCAATTTTCCTCAAACTTCACTGATCTGTTCTACTAAAATGTTACTGAATTCACTCAGTCTGTATACATATTTAGGTTTCATTCTCCTTTAATGTGTTCAAGGCATATTGAGGTAGTAAGACTTTTATACATAAAAAGACAAAACACACACACAAAAAAGAATTGTATATCGCTTGACAATAACTGAAGAGTCAGTAATATACCCTTCCTTTGTGTGATTACTCGTAATCTGCTATGAAGGGCACAGGCTTTAGAAGAACCTGTGTGATTAATGCAGAGTCAGAGAGATGATCCAATCCGAGCCTGTTGTCTCTCATCGAGTCTACCTCCTGTATGTGGGTCAAATAGATCAGCAACGAATCCACATCAGTTGTAACCTTCAGAGATACTTGTACGTCTCTCGAGAAAGTCCCAACAACAAGAGGAAAAGGAGAGAGATAGAAAAAAAAAATATGGGTATAGCTCTTGATATACTATATGTTTTATATGACAGGTACTGTGAAAGCAGAAAATTTCATGTGCTTGATAATTTTGCAAAATTCGTGAGGAGCCAAGATTTGCAACAGGAATAAAAATGCACGCACAAGTTCTTGTCTACACAATGCATTGAATGCAAGTGGCAATTTGCGAAAGTTTCATGCTGCAAAAAAAAAAAAAAAGGCCATCGGTTCCAATTCCCAAAAGTTTCATGCCACAAGTATTTGTAGTTTTATGGTATTTATGGTTTATTTGTTAAAGTGGATATGATTTTGTGTCTTTGTCTTTTAATCTTCTGACATTTGATGTGAGGGTATTGTCTTGAAGAAGGTCACTGAAGGAGGCTGAGGTTTTTCAGTCCAAAAAGAGATGAGCTGGCATACAGAATTCACAAGTGCATTGTCCCACCTACTCACATCCATGTCGATGGTTTCCCTGGAAAAAGGTTGTCAAGAGTTGGTGCATTGAAGTTTCACTTTTACTCTGGAAAATATGTCTGTTGTCGAAACCATTCGATCCTTGAAGCAAGTGCTCTTGTCGGTCTTTTGAAGAGTGTTATAAATGCAAGTTGCACAGATATCACGACTATATCCCCTATTTTGAAATATTGGCTCTAATGATCTGTCGTAGGGTGGCAGTTAAAACCAAGACGTAGAAGAAATTTTTGTTCCTCCTCCTCCTCAAAAAAAAAAAAAAAAAAAGAGTTTATCTATGTGTAAATTCCCTTGGGGCCAGTCATTTGTAGGACAACAGCTGACAAATTATACATATGACCACAGCCATCCCTGAAAATATCATTGTTGATTTTTCCCCCTTATATGTGCAATCAGTGGTGAATAGGGTCGCCACATTTTTATTTTTTGTTCCTGTGTCTGTACAATGCATGTCTTTTAACCATTGCTTCCTGTGTGATTCATCATATCAAGTTTGCTTTTTGCCTTTCTCATTTTTTTCTTTTTTCTTTTTTTTTTTTGGGGGGGGGGGTGAAGGGGAAAAAGAAGCAGACTCTATTGGTGTCATGTTACCATGGATGTCAATACCAGGGGAAGCAATCAGCTGATTATAGGCTTCCCAGCTTGCAGATCAGGGTGCTATGTCATGGCCAGCCCTCTTCAATGAGATAGCAAATGAAATGAGGTTGTTGGAGCTGGGGGGGGGGGGGGGGGGGGGGAGGGAGGAGATTTCAATTGTGATCAGAGGTTTACTCTGGGGAAAAGCATGAAATATTGAATATAATCAAATTTGAAGAGTGCAAGGACGGCAACAATATGAATGAATGTGTATATTAAAAATGCATTGTTTATTTGTGCCAAATTGGGACACAGATTTGAAACAGGGCATCTTACAGTGTAGACCCGTGATGAAATGCGTAACCCGTCGAGGACGGACCGATTTTGCTACAACACGCATTTCCCATAGATACTAACTTGCCCCGAGTATACTGGGGACTTGTCCTCAACGGGTTAAATGATTGAGTTCCTTGAGGCTGACCCACTGGAAGAAACAGTGTGAACTGTCAATATGATTGATGTACAGCCATCTTGGGTAGATGGAAACCGTGCTCATGTTGATGCATTTAAATATGGCAATTTAACAAATTGCTTTCAGTATACTGTGTGAAAGCAATGCATTGTCAGGACTGTCAGAGTGTGAACACACCTTTCATTTTAAAACTGGCATTTAACAAAGTGCTTTCAGTATACCGTGTGCATTGTCAGAACTGTCAGAGTGTGAACACACCTTTTATTTTAAAAATGGCAATTTAACAAAGTGATTTCAGTATACCGTGTGAAAGCAATGCCTTGTCAGGACTGTTTGAGTGTGAACACACTTTTCATTTCCATCTGTCCCCCTTACAATTACTCTCACTATGTGAAGTAGTCTACATAATGCCAGACTGCATGCACAAGATAGAACAAAAACTGCTGAAATTTACAGATGTCTGGATTTATAAGGAATGGTGAAAGACATGGATGCAGAATGGAGTTTGCTACATTAAATGTCAAAGACTAGTCTTGACTTCTTTTTTTTTTCTTTTTTTTTCTTTTACACTGGGACAAGCTTTTGAAAACTAAACCAGTGTTAATTTTATTTGAAAAGACTGGTTCTCCTTTTAAGCAAGGTACTCTATGATGTAAGGAGCAAGTGTTACATGGCACAGCAACGAGGGGGCGTTTGGATGGTGTATGATGGCTGTAGAAACACAAGCAAATAAACAGACAGACAGACAAACAAACAAACAAACAAATGACATGAACAAGTATCTCTGCGCTTTCTGCTCAAATGGCTCTGTCAGCCTGTAACAAGCAAACTTACATGTCGCTCCAGCCTATTCTTCTACCAGAAGAATGATAATACCGTTACATGTACCTCGTGAAGCATATGGGGGATTAAAGGGATGGTACAGTATTAGTGGAGATGAGAATTGGGCTTTTAACTTTTTGCAAGATACCAAGAAAACACTTACAAAATAGAACAGTGCATACCATTTTAGGAGGAATTCAAAGTTTATTCGATGAAAATCGGGTTTGGAATGACTGAAACATACAAAAACAAAGTAAAACAAAGTGATCATAATAAAGTGTGAGTCCCACACATTACTAGAATTGCTCTGTTTTGGATATCTCAGCCATTTCAGAACCAATTTTCATCAAATAAACATTGAATTCCTCATGGAATTACACACTCTTTCATATTTCACAAGAGGTTTCTCATTATCTCACAAAAATAATGTTAGAAACCTGAAATTAGATCTCAACCAAAACTATACGATCCCTTAAATACCAACAATTACAGGGAGAGGAGTCAGAAAGAGCTATGTACTTGATCTAGAGATTGATGCGAGGTTTTTCACAGCCCATCCATTTTGTGTCGAGCATCAAATAGCTTTACTGTCAGTCATAATCCATTATTGAACAAGGCCTCGGAGTTAATGTGAGGGATTCTATGTGACAACGTCAACATTGAATTGCGATCACGAATCCTGCGCTCATGACAAAGGCATGTATTATGTAATGGGGATGGTGAACATGGTATCGCTCAGTGCAATTTACTACTGCGGCAATCATAGAACGATTTAATACACATTGTCATTGTGCAGCATGATTAGCTGCTCTGATGTATCGTCAACTATTGATAATGTTTTATGCTATATGAATGTAAATGAATGTAATCATGAATTATGGAAGCATTAATGCACCCACGGAGTAGTAGTGAGGTAAAATCGGGAGTGTGGTATAGGTGTTGCAAGCTAACTGTGTCCGTGTTCGTCCCTCTCTGTCTCTCTGTCTGTTTGTTTTAATCATGGTTAAAGCATAGTCATGTCTATAGTACATTGTATGTCAGCCTAGCTATTAGGGATGCAGAAGAGCTATCATTTTCTCTCTCCCTTCTATCTTGCATCCAGGGAGAGAAGGAGATGATTCATCAAGCTTAATGAATTTTTTTTCTTTCTCTCACTTCCTCCTTCCTGCATCTTTGTTTTTGTTCTTGTCAATCCTTCCTCCTTCTTATGCTTCATCCTTTTTAATACTCTTCCTCCACTTCTATGTTCATCTCTTTTTCTGTATTCTTTATTCCCCCCTCCTCTTCTTTCTCCTCCTCTTCCTCGCCTCCTCCTCCTCCCCTCCTCTTCTTCCTCCTCTTCCTTGCCTCCTCCTCCCTCCTCTTCTTCCTCCTCCTCTTCATCCTCTCCTTCTCTTTCATCCCCCTCCTCCTCCTTTTCCTCCTCTTCCTCTGTCTCCTCCTCCTCTTCCTTCTCTTTCCTCCTCCTTCTTCCTCCTCCTCTTCTTTCTCGTCCTCCCCTCCTCCTCTTTCCCCCTCCTCCTCCTCTTCATCCTCCTCCTCCTCCTCTTCCCCCTCCTCCTCACTTCATCCTCCTCCTCTCTTCTTCCTCCTCTTCTCCTCCTCCTTCTCTTTCCTCCCCTCTCCTCCTTCTTTCCTCCTCCTCTTCCCTCCTCCTCCACCTCCTTCTTTTCTTCTTCCTTCCTTTTCTTCTTCTTCACTTAATTTGATTCCGTCATTTATTGTCATACACATGCAGAAAAGTGATTTACAGTCTGATTTCCATATGTGATAGATAAGAGCGTTGCGTGTAGTAGATGGAAAATCATTCACGAAATAATCATTAGGCTTTTTTATGTCATCTTCACATTTCTTTCCTCCTTATTTCTTCTTTTCTGCAGAATTTTCATTCGGGTGCTGTGGGAGGTTCACGTCAGCGGAGATCATGTCATTCTGTCTGTCCGTCATGCTGGTTTTTCTCTGGGTCATGACCGGCCACTGGTTGCTGATGGATGGTAAGCCCATCTCCACTTTCATCTCACACCCCCCCCCCCCCCTATTTGAGATAATCCCTTAATCCTGTAAGTGGCTTAGTTCTCTCTCCTATCCCTACCCCTCCCCCATATCGTCTTCACAGAAACAGGGAGAGGATTTGAGAATGTTACAGGGGTGCACAAGAGTGACATATTCTGTCGCGTCATTTCAATAGAATGTTTTTGCAAGTGAGATCCTCGATCTTATACTAGTAACCTGAAGGCAGAAGGTATGTCTTTATTGTTCTCATAGCTTGTTTATCTTTAGAGAAGGGGTGATGGGATCGTATGAAAAGAGATTAACAGTTAGTCCGGGAGCCAGCGGGGGTCAGCCTAGCTGAAAAGGTTACAATTTTATGTGTATAGCAATTTAGTACATATGCCCCTGAGTATGGAAATGCACGTCTGGCTGGTCATCGGTGGTGGGTGTGGCCAGGAGGGCCACAAAAAGGACCCCCCAAAATTAGGCTAGCCTAGCTGGAAAAGTAACCCCATGAAAACCACTGCAACTTGTTCGTTACACTTACAGGATAAATGAATGACCATTGCCAGACGTTTTAAGTGGTGGGGGGTAGCCGCCAGACGCTCTTAAAGGCCCAACTCCAGCTAGGCTAGCCTAGCTGAAAAAGTAACCTCATGAAAACCACTGGAACTTGTTCGTTACACTTACAGGATAAATGAATGACCATTGCCAGACGTTTTTAAGTGGTGGGGGGTAGCCGCCAGACGCCCTTAAAGACCAAATTTTTCCAGCTAGGCTAGCCTAGCTGAAAAAGTAACCTCATGAAACCCACTGGAACTTGTTCGTTACACTTACGGATAAATGAATGACCAGTGCCAGACGTTTTAAGTGGTGGGGGGTAGCCGCCAGACGCCCTTAAAGACCCAAATTTTCCAGCTAGGCTAGCCTAGCTGAAAAAGTAACCTAATGTAACCCACTGGAACGATTCGTTACACTACAGGATAAATGCCTGACCATTGCCAGACGTTTTAAGTGGTGGGGGGTAGCCGCCAGACGCCCTTAAAGACCAAACTTTTTCCAGCAGACGCCCTTAAAGACCAAACTTTTTCCAGCTAGGCTTGCCTTGCTGAACAAGTAACCTTGTGAAACCCACTGGAACTTGTTCTTTATACTTACAGGATATGCATGACCGTTGCCAGACGTTTTAAATGGTGGTTGGGGGGGGGGGGGGGGGGGAAGCCGCCAGACGCCCTTAAAGACCCAATTTTCCAGCTAGACTAAGCTATAGCCTATATATAGCTGGAAAAATAACCTCCTGAAACCCACTGGAACTTGTTCTTGTGATACACTCAAAGGATAATTGAATGATCGTTGCCAGACAATAGCCGCCAGACGCCCCAAAGACCAAACTCTTACCAGCTATGCTAGCCTAGCTGAAAATTAGGAAAGTAATCCCATGAAACCCACTGGAACTTGTTCTTACACTTACAGAATAAATGCATGACCGTTGCCAGACGCTTTAAGTGGTGGGGCGTAGCCCCCAGACGCTCTCAAAGACACAATTTTACCAGCTATAAGGTTCACATATTTCAGAAATGATAGCAGTGTAATTCCATAACAATACCGCTAGCTTGCGAGTTCACCTGTCTATAATCTATGCAGCCTTATTCTTTTGTTCTGCTTCCTTGAGCCCCAACTCATGCATTCTTATGGTGACTCTCCCATGTCATCATCCTTGTTCATTGCAATTTGCTCTATTTTTTGAAAATATTCTTATTCCTCATCCCAATTATCACAAATTCTGAAACTCTGTCCTCAGTATAACTAATTCATAGTTGTACAAAATGTAAACATCTGAGAATCACCCGGAGGTCTCCTTTAATGGGGGAGTTTCTTGAGCGCACATGGAAACTGCTTGAAATATTAATAGGGGCAAGTGTTGAGACAAAATACTGTAGAAATATGAGAATATACAGTGCTGTGGTTTTGGTAGAAGAAATAGGGTATCTGTATTTGTCCTCAGTGATAACCCAAAAACTTATTTGGAAAGAGTAATAGACATCAAAAAAGAATTGCCCAATCAAACATGTCGGGATTTTCTCAAACATCAGTGTTCTCATTTTCTTTGCAGTGTAAAAAAAAAAAAAAAAAAAAAAAAAAAAAAAACAGGGCCGGGTACAGTATCCGGATGGAATTGGTGGGATGGGCGTAAACCCGCGGGTATTATAACATACTGACGTGAAAAAAAACAAGACCAAAACTACTTTCTTTCTGTGCCCTGGGAGAAATATTCATCAATTGCATTTTGGAAATGTTGAAAATCACAACTTTTGATGAAATTGTGTCCTACAGTATCTCTTCTTATATGAAGGCTTTTTTTATAATTAAGTTTCTTTCCTCTATGACCATGATAAAACAGACCCCTGATGATTAAAACAAAAGACAATCAAAACTTGGCAAATGAACTCTTTGGACATTAGCAAAAGGGAATACATTAACAGTTTTTGCAAACACTTTATACAATTGTCTAATACTCCATCAAGCTCATAAAAAATACAATTCTACTGCAACAAGAAATCCATTCAGTAAGACTCGTCCTCGGTGTACATAGCTTAAAATGCCAACTTTAAAAAAATAATGCCCCAGCTCTTAAATTTACTTTAAAAGGGGAAGTAAAGCTCAACACCTTTGGCCTATGACTTTTTAGGTACCATATCACCTTACGGTTGAGGAGATGGGTAAAGAAAAATTATTAACGAAATAAAACTTATAGGAACATGCTTCACATTACCTCACCGTTTTCTTCTCTTAAGAAAGAAACGAAATCTGATAATTGTTCAAGAGTGTTTTTGAACATAGTACACTGCAAAAGCAGAAAAATCAGTGTTTTTAAGAAACATAACTCACAACAACAAGGAATTCCTGTCGTGTCTAGTATTGCACGTTTTGGTTTGGAGGGTTTTGGATGCTAATATTTCAAGACAAGTTTATGCTCCGGCACTTCAATGAGCTTAAATGTAAAGTAATGATCAACCTCTCTTGCCAATAACTCAACATTTGCTGTTCTTCAGTAAAGCATATGACAGAAACATATAAGAAACATGTCTAAAATTCATATGAATAAGCTCAGTCACAGCAACAACAAAAATATTATGTTTTCTATAAACTAATACTGCATGTACTTAGTTTCGAGGGATTAAGATGCAAAATGCTATGACAAAAGCCCCTACGTGGCTACCAGCAATTAAACATCCTTCAACTTCTTTAGCAAATGAGCTCATGTGTATCATCTTCTTGTTGAGAAGACGAAGATGAGTACTGATAAAATAACCAAACTATCAACTTTCCTTAACATATTTTACATGAAATATTGCCTTCTCGTAACGAAATTGAAAAAAGAAACTGAACATCTGAAATTGTTCAAAATCGCTTCTTGATAACGATGAAAGCAAAGGAAACTTAGTGTTTGTAACCACTATGACACGTGTCTACAGATCTGTCATGCTCATAAGAAACGTAACTCACAGAAATATAATTTTATAAAGTAAGTACTTGATTTGGAGGACATTAGATGCCAACTTTTCAAGAATAATACACCAGCACTGACATTAACTGATGAAAAAAAAGGAATGCTCAGCTCCTTTATCCAATTAGCTCATAGGTAATTCCTTGTAGTTGAAAAAAAAAACGAGTAGACATAAAAATATGGACTTCCCGTAACATGTATCACAGGTCATGATCTGCACATTTGCTCCTCTTAACTTAAAAGAAAAAAATATATACTTAAATTTGTTTTAAATGACCTTTAAAGAATATGAATAAAAAATTCTGTGTCTGCAAAGGCTTGACACGTGTCTAATACTGGGTCACGCTCATATTAAACGTAGCTCACAGGAACAAGGAATTCACGTGTGTATAAAATAATACTGCAGAGAGGGTGCAAAGTTGAACCCCTTTATTGAGGGTGCGAAAATGTTCCCTTGGGTACATTCTTCCACCCACACTAAGTGGTGCTAGATTGCACCTCTTCGTGAGGGTGCATCTTTCCAACCACATTAGTGGTGCTAAGTTGCACCTTTCTGAGGGTGCTATCTTGCACCCTCTACCTTTCGGCGCACCTTTGCACCCCGTGTAGCCTTTACATCTTGGTGCAACTTTACATCCTTTCGTGAGGGTGCAAAGAAACAACCAAAGTTCCAAGATTGTGCCTTGTTTTGAGGGTGCAATCTTGGAACTTTGGATGCTACTTTGTACCCGCAAGAAAGGGTGAAAGTTACACCCTCGGGAGCAACTTTGCCCCTTGAAAAATGCGCAACCTCGTACCTTGAGGGTGCAACCTTGTGCCTTATTGGTATGATGTTGCACCTATGTGGTGCTTATTTGCTCCATGACTGCTGCAAAATTGCTCCTTCAAAGGAGCAAGTCAGTGTCACTGGGTACGATTTAGTTCCTTAACTACTCTAAACCTTGAAAGTGCGAACTGATGTAAGCCTATTTGCTCAGCATATAACTTATGTTGTTGTTGCACTCTGCAAAGTAAATAGGATTAGTGTAACTTGGATCTTGTGAATCATGAAATGTGTGTGCGTACAGAATTTGCCAGTAGTGAAAATGTTAATGTAAAAGTTAACTTAGTTGTGTTTGAATAATATACTGAAACCAAAAAATTACCCAATTACCTTTACAATAAGGTGAGCACTATATCTATTAAACAGTTAACCTTCTCGGCAAGAGTATACATCTGCATGTTTAAGGAAGAGGTGAAAATATGATATGCAGTTGTCTGTATACGTTTTATTCAAAACGTTCTTGAATGCGTACTTATTCACATAATCAATAAGAATAACATAATATTTATTATGCTTCTTACCAGTACTCAAAGCCTCTAAAACAAGAGCATGCTTCTTACACTTCTAAAGTATACACCATATCTTAAAAACAAAATGTAAGAGGATTTAAAAAGCTGTTTGTATGCATTCAAACGAATCCATATTTCTATCTAAAATCTAAAACGTGTCTTGTAAAAGGGGAATTCTTTTTATAATGACGATGCCAATTGTCTTAAAGTCCTTATCACGACATGTCTTGAGTTCACGCTTATTGAAAACATGAGATTCTTGGCACGTTGATTACAACTATGGTTTAAAGAGTTAACTGAGATACGCATACCGTATACGGGCATTTCGATGAAAACAATTAAATACAACTTCGGTACTGTAAATAATATGAAAATCAAACTTGATACCAGCCCTTCATCGACAACCAATACAGACTATGGGAGGACTGCAGTTATAATTGTGTTCAGATATTGTTTTGGGTGATACACGCATGCCGACTGATTTAGGATCAATTCGAGTCCCTCGAGCTGAGATTCCGGAACTGCATGAGCAAACCATCATGATGTATAACAAAGTGACTGAGATAATGCATGCATCAGTTTCTGTTTCGTTGTTCTATATACACAGAAATTTGTTTCGTTTTCCAATCCTGTGCAGGCACACAGAGATTTACAGAATTCAATCATCTTTGGCTATAACGCCATGGTCGCGTGCAAAATGAATGCAGCTTATCTAACTTAACCTGTAGTTACTGAATAGGGGACTACTGTATATTCAATTTATACATTATTAATCGGATGATAGAACCTGTCAAAGAGTAAATTGCGGATATCATAAATACCATTGTCAAATTCACTTTCTGTTCTATACATAGTATCGTTATGAACCACATCAGCATTACCAATCATTATCATAATTATTTCCCTGAAAGGCTGCATTTGTATGAGCGGAAGAGTTTGGCATCATACATAGCAAGAGTCGTGACTACAAAACTATATACATGTATTAAAATACAAGGTTTTAGGACACTTTGAATCACCCCCCCCCCCCAAAAAAAAAAAAAAAAAAAACTTAGTGAAATGTTGTACAATGTATGCCCTACTTCCATTAACCTATGATCTTTGACCTTTGAATACATGGCCCGCATTTTTCAACGAGTAGCATTTGGATGCAACGTAGGTAAAAGAAAAAAAATGTTTTAGGAAATACATTTAACCACTTCAGAAATAATTATGGAACAAATAGCAAAATATTGACACGTTCACTTCTTCCGTAATGACATCACAGAAAACTTTCCTCACGGAATCGTCTGCCGTAATTCATGAGCAAGTCATGGATATATACTTAGTTCGATTAAAAGTATACATTGAGTCATTGCAAAAGCATCTAATGAAAAGTATGCTTCAGAACTACATCATTGCCATTTATTCTATAACACTAATAATATAGAGCTATTGGTCCGCCATATTGCCTATCAGGTCGTTGTCCTCCTACCACGTTGTTTAGCAAATAAGGCACAGAATTTAATTTTTGCACTTGTTGCCAAAGACTCTAATCTTCTTTACCGCTATTCTCAGACATGTATGCTGGTGCTGTATGAATTAGAAACGGAAGCTTACAAATTAATTTAATATTCACCATTTAACAAGGCAAAAGCGAAGTGATGTCTCGTCACATTAGTTTATCGACTTTGTGATTACAAAGATTTTCAAATGGCATAGGCCTAGTTCATTGACTTTTTGACTGTTGACGTAGTCGGACTTCACCAATATTAACACTTGACAGCAATCATTAGATGATCTGAGGAGTGAATTTGGTGATCATATAGCTCAAAAGTGTGGAAAGTTATTGAAAGAACACAGAATACTATGTCGACAGTGTTATCAGGTGAGATACAAACATAGAACAAGTTCCAGTGGGTTTCAGGAGGTTTACTTTTCCAGCCAGGGTTATAGTCTAGCTGGTACACTTGGGTCTTTGAGGGCATCTGGCGGCTACACCCCCCCCCCCCCCCCCCCCCCCACTTCTTAAAACGTCTGGCAACGGCCATGCATATATCCTGTAAGTGTAAATAACACGTTCCAGTGGGTTTCATCAGGTTATATTTTCAGCTATAGGCTAGCCTACTATAGCTGGAAAAGTTTGGTCTTTAAGGGCGTCTGGCGGCTACCCCCACCACTTAAAACGTCTGGCAATGGTCATGCATTTATCCTGTAATGTGTAACGAACAAGTTCCAGTGGTTTTCATGAGGTTACTTTTTCAGCTAGGCTAGCCTAGCTGGAAAAATTTGGGTCTTTAAGGGCGTCTGGCGGCTACCCCCCACCACTTAAAACGTCTGGCAATGGTCATTCATTTATCCTGTAAGTGTAACGAACAAGTTCCAGTGGTTTTCATGAGGTTACTTTTTCAGCTAGGCTAGCCTAGCTGGAGTTGGGCCTTTAAGAGCGTCTGGCGGCTACCCCCACCACTTAAAACGTCTGGCAATGGTCATTCATTTATCCTGTAAGTGTAACGAACAAGTTCCAGTGGTTTTCATGGGGTTACTTTTCCAGCTAGGCTAGCCTAATTTTGAGGGGTCCTTTTTTGGGCCCTCCTGGCCACACCCACCACCGATGACCAGCCAGACGTGCATTTCCATACTTAGGGGCATATGTACTAAATTGCTATATACATAAAAATTGTAACCTTTTCAGCTAGGCTGACCCCCGCTGGCTCCCGGACTAAGTAGTGTTTTGTTTGGGCTTTTTTGGTAAAGAGCTGCTGAATTGAAGCCATAGTTTTGACAGTTATAGTGCCTTTTGAATGGGGGATACATTTTCCCCCTACAGGCCCATGAAGTTGAACAATGTGAATATTGGCAGTTGCTTATTTGCACCGACAGGGGATGTTTTTCATTCTTATACAATAAAAACAACTTAGTGTCAGAATTCATTAATTTGAAATGTCTATGGGTTTAGCAACCTTCCGCTCCTGAGATGGCATTGTTATGTTGAATCTATTTGGAGAATCATGCAGAGAATATTGATGGGTGTGGTCTTGAGGTGCCCAGTGTTGTATGAGCATCACACGTCTTCTTCGAATAAAACTGTCCTCGGGGGTAGATTATATAAGAGGGGGTCAGTGATGGCTTTGCATGTGATTCGCTCATTCAAGTCATACCCCTCTTCCATAATACTATGATATTGCTCTACCAGTTAAAATGTCCTTGCCCCCAAGGGTAATAATGCATCTGAAATATCAATGTATTTCAGAATGGAAATTAAAATCATGATTCGAATACTGTGTTTTGTTGTGACTGGTTTGAATCCGAATTATACATCGGTACTGTCAGAGAGCAGTGAATCAGGCATTGCCATGTGTGTGCTTCCCTGGCGTCCTTCTCTTTCTCTCTCTCTATCTATATATTCATATGATCCATTATCTCGTGCTTTGTTTTCCCTCTTCCTGGCTACCTGTCTTTGTGTATCTCGCCCCTTAATCATGAACAAATCTACCTCTCTCCTCCCCTCTCTTTGAGAAATACCCATATATCTCTATCTGTCTTCTGTCTGCCTAGTCTATCTTCCTGTCTGTCATCTATTTATATAATTGCCATCAATCTATCCATCTATGCCTTGTATCTTTGTTCTGCTGTGTTTATATGATTCTTCTCCCATCTGTCTGTATTGATCTATTTATCTGTCTATTATGTATGTATGTATGTATGTATGTATCTATCTATCTATCTATCTATCTATTTGTATGTCTATCTACTGATCTGTCTATCTGTATGTACATCTCTATCTATATGTGTGTCTATCTATCTATTATCTATCTATGTGAATGTCTGTATGTATGTATGTCTGTCTGTCTATCAAACTTTCTATCTATCAACCTGTCTATCTATCTACTCATCTATCTATCTATCTATCTGTCTATCTATTTATTAATCTACCATGTATCTGTCTATCTCTTTCTCCCTGTCTCACTGCAGCTCTGGCCATGGGTCTCTGTGTGACCATGATAGCCTTTGTCCGGCTGCCCAGCCTCAAGGTGTCCACTCTCCTGCTGACCGGCCTGCTGATCTATGACGTCTTCTGGGTCTTCTTCTCCACTTACATCTTCAATGCAAACGTCATGGTCAAGGTAGCCACACGGCCGGCCGACAATCCAGTGAGTTCTTCTGCCACAAACTTCTATGCAAAACACAAACTTCATATGAAACATACATTACATCTATTCGGAAACAAACTTCTTTTAATCGAAACACGCATATTATGTTCAGTAGCATTCCATCTTAGCATGCTAATCACAGACATTACAAAACACAATGATGTGGCGGGGAAATATTGAGTGAGAAAGAATCCATTTCAAATGTGTTTATTCTGCTATTTGGAGATGTTAAGTCATGTTGGTAAGTTGAAACCTGGCAACTAAATGAAAGAGTCAGTAGAATGGAAAACCTGCTTGTAATTGAAATGAATCTCTGTGATCAAAAATGAATTGATATATGCAACAGAAATT